>NW_017306216.1:0-377743 GCF_001642055.1 Alternaria alternata | reverse complement strand
GACAGTATTTGGGGACGTCCGCTGCGTGGTTTGTCTTCTGTTGTGCCCGTTGTGGTGGCCTTCTTGATAAGGCGCGATATGGTGGATTTCGAGCGCCCGCACGCGTCCGCCACCTCTACTATCGTACAGCTAGCTTTCCACATCCCGATGGCTATATTGCGCTCGGCAAGACTTATATTTGGCTTACGCCGTACATTTTGCGATATCTCACGTCCAAAAATACGCGGTGTTGACATAGTTATAGTGGGTTGTTGTTGTGGTGGTGGTGATGGTGGGGGAGAGATTTGGCGCTAGCGTTGCAAAACTTTTGACGCGTAATTGTACTCTCAACGGGGTTTTCTAGAAGACAGTAACGTCTATGCACATACCTAGCTACTTGTAGCTGCTCAGTCCGTACCATCTCGGCGAACGTGCGGAAAACTTCTATTGTCGTGTCGAGTAGTGCATCTTCATACTCTGCCTTCCAGTCGCTCTCCTGTGGCAGCTCTGGAGGCAGCATGATATGGTGAAAGAGGTAAAGTGTTGCCTCGACACTCAGCAGAGGCATAGCGATAAGTCGCAAAACTTTGCCAGGTTCGAGCTAAGGTCGACGATGGAATTATAGTCTGACCTGATCAGAGATTGAGCTCGTGTGCTTCGCATCAAAAGCGTGGAGACAATCAGATGGCGATATCAGAACGGCTTATCTACAACTACCAGTTCATGGAGATGAACGATAAGGTTGTCTTGTGCTGGCAGAGACTTGCTGTGTGGCGCACCCACTTGCAGCAGATGACACGTCTCCGACCAGGCAGTAGCATAACCTCGCAAGATAACGGCTGTGACAAAGGAAGGAGAGCGTTATCCTGCTGCACGAGTGGGCATCAAACAGTCTACCAGCCAGTACTGTAGGCACTACAGATGCATCAACAACTACTTCTCTGTTGTGCAAAGAGGGAGCCAGACCTCTTAGCGGGTGCATGCTCCGATCATGGTGGCGCGCACTTGAGGCCTACCATGTACTCCTATACGCCACATACCGATCGGCTGGAATGACTGTAGAAGCTAGCGATAAGATGTTAGTCCAGCCTCGGTCTGACTCCATAGCTCCTGGCTTCAAGGATGGCGTGAGCAGTCGCAAGCGACCCCACGCTAATGCCGGAAGCTCGGCCCAGGCGGTGTCAAGCCTTGTTTTGGATCATAAACACCATGCCTGATCAGGATAAAGGCCCTAACAGACCGCAACAGACAAAACATGAACGGTGGAAAGATAGCAAGTGCAAGCGATCTGACAGCTCACAGGCTGACCCCGCACCTTTCGCTCAATAAGAGATGAGGCAGCCACGTTTAGGTCGCGTTACCCCGCTGGCTGACATTCACTGTTGGGGGGTCCGTCAATCGACCATTCTTTGTCTGACTGAACCTCGACTTTTCGACAGCTAGCAGACAATCCAACATGTACTACGACAACGAATGCGAAACGTGCGACCGGGAGCTTGGCAGCCAGCATGCCGCCATCCAGCACATGGATGCACTTGACCACTGGGTCCACGATTCGGATGTGACGCATGCGATCGAGAGTTCCTCACCCGACGCTCGGCGGAACAACACATGGACGACACGGGACACTGGGAGCCTCAGTTCGAGTGCGAGGTCTGTGACAGGAGATTTCGTTCGGAGTTGTCTGCCAATTAGCACATGAGCGCTCTAGATCATTACAAGCAATACCACTGCCGCGACTGCGCCAAGTCGTTCCGGAACGAGAACGCATTAAGAATGGTACATTGTTTACAGTCACTACACGGTTGGTCTATACCTTCAAATCAGGCATTACTAATTGTCGCAAGCATCTAAACTCGAGCACCCATCGCGGCAGGAATGTTGCCCGTCCCTTCTGCAAGACTGCCTTGACCTCGGCTAGCGGGCTTTCACACCACCTCGAGTCTGGCTCATGTCCACGAGCTGGGAATTCCAATCATCGAACGATATTTCAGGCCATCAGTCAGCGGGACTGTGGTGGTCTGGTAACGAACAAGCTACTTACCTACCCCGATTCTGGTACACAGAATATTGCAACAGGTGCGACTTGGAACGGCTTCAACTATGAGTGCTACCTCTGCCACCGAGAGTTTCGTAATCTTCAAGGGTTGAACCAGCATTTGAGCTCGCCGGCCCATAGCGAAAAGCTGTATCACTGCCCGAACCGTGACTGCACCGGTCAGTTCGTCCGTTTAGCATCGCTATTCAATCATCTCGAAAGTGAGAGCTGCAACTTTGTGCGATTCGAAAGGGTCCAGAAGCATGTCCACGACTTTATCACGGGACGCCAGAAGCTCATCGGCTTTGGGTGACTGTATAGCCCTATGTTTGAGGGGAATCTACATGAGGTTCAGCGTTGGATCAGTACGTCGAAAGCATCGGTACATGAGCAGCATCTGGCACTTCGTAGAATCAGTCTGAGCTTACACATCATGGCTGTCCGTGATTGTTTGATTCTCTGCAGGCTGCTCGTTCTTAGTCGACTTATTCTTGCCGACTGCTTACAATGTCGGGATTAGGTTACTGATTGTATGGGTTGTGCCGCCGTACATCACTGATCAAGCTAGCCAGCACACATTGGGGTGTAAATTCGACGGCTGCATTATGGCTTGACAGCAAGTGTGCAATTCCAACTGCGTATATATCCAAGCAAAGAGCTGACGGATGTGAGATCTGATGACCCATGCACTGCGCTAGCCGAACGGTTCTATCCCATCTCTGTGTTGGAGACAGCCTGCGCCGTACACCATGGCGATGCAGAGTAGACTGGTATAGTAGAGAGAAACGAATCCGGTGAACCTGTGCGCTAGCCGAAAGAGGTCATTTCCAAATGTACATGTTGTAATGGTCACATTAGGACTAGTGCGATGAAGCGGTCATGTGACACAGGAGACGCGCTTACATTTTTCGTCACCCTACAGCAGAATATAAGCACTGCAGACATGCGGCGCAGATGAGCGAGCTTTGTTGCTCAACTTTGTATCTTCCGAACGCTGAAGGACCTTGCCAAGAAGCCCGCACTCAAGTGTGCCAGAGGCAACTTCTACTGCGTCCGGTCGCCTCCTGTTTGACGTATGCGCCCAGGCGTCTGCAGCTTAAGAGCGCAACTTACCGCTGCTCAGCCCTTATCGCCTCTGACGAAGCGGTATCAGCCAGTTTGCTCTTACCATTTGAGAAAAGGAGCAGATCGCAAACCATCAAAGTGTGAACTCCAAGAAATCTTCAGTAAGTGTTATAGCATAAGATGCGCCAGCACGTTGCAAATTCATTTGTTGCGAAGAGACGATTGCATTGTGATGAAATCCTTAGATTGCAAGCCGTGTATTGACATTCGAGTGAGAGCGTGCCAAACCAACATGATCTGACTTCTGGAGATATCGTTGCTTGATGTCATTCTACCTTTTACTAGTACCCGCCTGGTTTGCATTCTTAGCGCCAGCACTCTGAGCACGCGTCGCGAAACCGCCGGAAGACATGTCCTTCCCACCGAGAGCCTTGAACCCAGATTAGCATTCAGCGCTAGTCGGAAATCTCACTTGCGGTACTGACCTGAGATGACTGAATCCTGGAAGCATCAGATGAAGTCATTGGGGTAGACTTGGTTCCGCTGTTGTCAAAAGCGCCACCGGTATTGAGGTCAGAGGGCGGCATTTTGATGTGAAAAATGTCTCAGGTTGCACAGGGTTCTGGGGATTAGCGATGACCAGTCCACTGTTGATATGGTCGTGGCATTTATATGTTCGGTTACAGTCGTAGAACCGGTTGTGGTTGGATGCTGTGCATCGAATTCAACCCCGCCATGACGAACGCTTCAGCTCCAATCCATCGTTACCACACTTTATACCCCGCAGATATGGTCTCCGATATATCCTGCGGTCGATCATGCGAACGAATTTGAGCAATAGACTTCCAGCCTGTCAAACCTGTGTTTTCCGTTTAGAGATGAGAACGTATAGCCCACCAAGTGTACAAATTGCATTACCACTGGTGGCGCTGTCATGCTCTAATAAGAGTCTGCCACATTGTCCCCATCCTAGTCGACGTCTTCAACTTACCGTTACAGAACAATGTGTAACCAGCTGCATGCGAATGCGATTTGAGCCTCGATAGTGTGCACCCGTATGTTTGAAGATGATCGACAGTCCAGCGTAGGCGAGCCGATAGACATAACCTATTCGTTTGCCGCTAGCGACCCACGATCGCGCCACAACGTGAGAGTCCCACGACTGTTTACTAGTGATGTTTAGCCGCCCGGACCGACACTTTCTTCGATCGCGTTGTTATATTTATGATTGTGGGATGATCTTATTTGTGGATAGTTGTCGACGGGCGACTTGGCTTCTCATCGTATAGAGATACCGGTAGGCGTGATGTTCCCATACTGTATCACCTACCAGTACGCACACAGCCTTGGCAGAACATCGCGTATTTCCTCTTTGCTTATTGGTTCGAAGGATCTTATCCAAGTCTCTTTTACTCATCGAAGACAAAATTTTCCAGTCGCGTATGAGGAAGCAATGCAATGTGAGTGTGTCTTGTTTCAATGTAAATGTCAGTAGTGGGATGAACAAACACGATGCAATAGTAGCACGTGCGAATACTGAGACTTTGCATCACACCATACCCCCAAATGAAGATCTCTTGTGTATCGCCATACAGCCAAGATGGCCTCAATGTGCGACTGATCTTCGCCATCGAAATTCAACAGTAGTTTCGATGAAGTGTCCATGGCAACGCGAGCTAGGGGTTGCGAACGTTCCTCTCCGCAAGTCACTGCAAAGGGAATAGCGCGTTGGCTACTTGACCTGTCAAGTTACAGATGACAGCTTCAGGCTGCACTACTGGTTGATTTTCCTTTTCGCGTCAGCATCGGCTAGCAAACCCCTTCAACTGTTTGATGTCCTTGTGCCATCATCATTGTATATGTCGATAGTTTTCGAACAAAAAGGATCTCCTCGGGAAAAAAAAACTAATGCGACGACTGGAAATGCTAAATTGATGATTTTCAATGCGTTGTGGTGCGTCAAATCGAGGGTGTAGTGCGTTGGTGGGGAAATTATGCTTGATCTTGGCACGCAACCAAGGCCAAGCACTGTGCGGGGTCGTTTTCGCTTGTCGCAAGCTGCCCTGGGTCCACAGTCCACAATGAAGAATCTGCCAATGAGCCTCACTTCCGGCGCCGAATCTGGGACTGTTCTTTCGTTCGCAAAGTCAGGGTCCTCGTCCAGTTCTCGTTTATGTTTGACGTTCCCGACGACGCTACTTTTCACATGTGAACACTTGACGCTGTGCTTTCACTCTACAAGCTTTTGTCTTACGTATAAAGCACCTGGAAGCCAGCCGTGCTGGCGACAGCCTTGATGACTGTTGTGATCGGATTGGATCGACATGTTCAAGAGAAAGGGAACCCGCTAGCGACAGCAGTACCCTGCAGCCGCTCCCCTCTAGGCTCGCTTCGTTGTGCGGATCACGTCAAGTGCCGCGCGATCTTTCGCTGGTAGCCGCCGGTACGTGGGGCCGCACGGGCACGCGTCGACATTTCCCGTGACAATGGGAAACCACTAGCGTCTACTTCAAAGCATCACAGCACAACAGAACAGCACCAAGCTGTCAATATGCCAAAGCGCGCGCTCCGAGAACAGCACTGCTCCTATTGATGAGTCGATGAACTGATAAGAGTGACTGCAAACTGACTTTGACATCTTTCGCCCGCCTAAGTGCCATACACACTCCGCTCCGTCCCGCAGTTTGTCGCTATTAATGCGTGCTAACTCAACAGTGACGACTATCATATTCTATTCAAATTGATTCGAAGTTACCGGCAGCGACAGAATCCAGTCACGCGATATCCTGCACTTCAGTATTTTATCTCTGCAACTCACTCTGTGTGCACAACTCCGTTGTGGAACTGTAATGGCGTAAAAAGGAGAACTCGGAAGTAATCTTGGTCTTCGCACGGGTGTTCCAAGGTAGGTATCATCATAAGATATGCATCGCTTGTCTGTCTACTTCGTCGCTTGCATGCGTCGTGCAGGGCTGTGGGTTAGACAGACGCAAAATTATGGATTCCGTCGCAACAAGGGCAGGAAAATGGAATGACTCAACCATATCAACTGTGTATGTGTGTCGTCTGGATGTTTCTCCGCCTCGGTTTCCGAGATATGGGTAAGTCAGTCCATGACTGCAGGTGTTTCTCCTATCAGATATATGCGGCGCACTGGGTAGAAGGCCGGCCGCCAGATGTGTACTCAAATAGAGACGTCATGATTCGATCGCCAAAGGACGGATTGACTTCAGCACGCTAAAACGCTTTGCAACGGCGGCAACGAACAAGTCACGCAACTCATCGTGTTCTAACGAATGCGCTGCATCAGCACAACTCGTTGATCAAAATCATCAGAATTGGGTACAGAGAAAGCGGAAAGCAATGCATCAGCTTTGTCAGGGTATATTGTAAGAGCGACGGTGGAGTGTAAACCCAAAACCGAGCGATCGGACGTGTGGATGGGAAGCAGGTAGATATGCCTTTGGTATCATCATAGCATCAAAGTCCCATACTAGTCATCAGGACTATCCGATAATCTTGATGTCTCAGCGGGCTATTATACGTGTGTCTCAAGGCACGAATTGCATACACAAGCTACATGTTCGCATACTTCACTTAGTCGTGTGCTGTTGGGAAAGCAAACTTGTCAGTAGAAATGTCCACGGGTATCAGAGCATGTGAGCTATGTTCGGCGAATGACACGGTCTTCCGTACAGAGCAAAGGATGCTTTGATCGTCGTGTGAGCAATGAACACTGTATGTTATCAGGCACAGTGTTTGGGTTGGCTTGCAGCATGGCAGGGTCCAGCGAACAGATCAGCACATCATCGAATCGCGTGTCATTGTGGGTAAGATATCAAGAGCAAGCAGAACCCAAGTTAAGTTGTCCCTCATTGTCGTGGATGATAGTTTTTCAAACTGATGAGGAGTCTAGCTTGCCTTTGAAGATCATCTTGATCACCACTTGTTGGCGATCGTTGGCTATCTCTCTACGCCTGTGCTTTGGCACGCAGACTCATGAGGAGTCATTAATGATTACCGACATGGAAGATTGTCATAGTGCTTTTTTCATGCTGGGCCAGGGAGCATACCATGCGTCTTGTCGAACGGATGCAAGCTTCGCACCAGATCTGACGGATATCTACATGACGTAAGAGCGCCGATGCAGAGATAGCAATAGCCCACTGTCGCGCAATCACAGTGTCATCTTCTTGATTTGACCGACAAGATCCGCCTTCGCTACCAGATACGTTGATCAGGAAGCCGTAAGTAGGCCCCACGCTCACGCGGAAAGCTGTTTGACGTTGTGTATCGTGATCAAAATGGAAACCAAACTCGTTACGTACCAACTTATCGTACTGCAAGCTTTGTTTTGAGCTACTGAGGCCCCTCTGCATTGTCACTTGCATCCTTGCCTTAACCATTGGCCATTGTCGGCGGGGTAATGGCTATTACGCCAACAACGATGCATGCTAATCGCAACACCCAGAAGAATCACGAAAATCACTCATTGTGGCACAACAAGCGAATATCTGCTTTTCATCAACTCGATCAAAGGGTTTGACTCTATTGGGCTGCATGGCTTGGCGTGTCGCCGTCTTGCTTACTTTGTATACGCCACGATCACGTAGCAGCGCTAAACCTGCAGTTACTTCCGACTTGGCTTATATGCTCAACGTATCTAGCTGCTCGTAAGGACTTTGTGTGAAAGTGCCCCCTGCTGTCGACTGAGTTTTGAGTCTTTCGTCTTGGATTCTGGAATTCCCATCTTTCGCTATGTCTGTGTTGAAGGAAGTGTTCAACCACCTCGTCCTGCCACCACAGCTTCCTGGCAAACAGGATGCCAACATCGAAAGCACCGGTGATGACATCGTCGTCCGACTCGTTCATGCTACGGATACGCTGAGCCGACTCGCTGGCCACGAACAAACATCTCCCTGGCACGCCATTCGTCAGTATCTTCATCGCTATCAATTTCTCCATATACACGGTCGGCTCGAGAAGCTGTCGCTGACCTCGAAGCTTCGCAACTTTGACCAGGAGCAACCGCTTCTTTTGCATGTCGCAGAACAGAACGCTGCGCTGATCGTTCGTTATCATGCCAGGTATGCCAGCCGCCTATGGTCCCCAATGTGGCATGAAATCTGCAGCTGATCTGCTTTGCAACAGTGCCCAAATCGAAGCTGTTGTGTTCGAAGCTTTCGAGATATCGCCCCCATCTGCCGAGGTCCTGGCTAGCGAAGGCGCCCTTATCTGCGATTTCCCGGACTGCTCGGCGCAGATACCACTCCTTGAGTTTCAGAAGCCGTCGTTCCAGCACGCGCTAGCTGACTTTCTGGAAAAGGGCAGCATGGAGCCCTTGAGATGCTTCCAGGCGTTCGTGACAAAATCGCAAACTCCCATCGTCGAATCGCGAGATACAGGAAGTCCAAGGCTCATAACGCACCTTCTCATACCCTTGCTCGAGTCCATCGGGTCCTCGGTAGACGAAAGTGTTCCTCGCTTGAGGAAACGGGTTCGCGACGATGCCGTTATTGAAGCCGCAGAACTGCCGTGGCGGAGGTTGCCTCTCTGGATGGCAATACGTGTAGGTATCCAGAGACAGCTGCAGCTCTTGCTAGGAAGCGAGGTTGGAAGAGTCTACTACAAGTTCTTGATCATCACTGTGCTTGTCGAGCTTCTGCGCGACTGCCCTGGGGAGCTGGCACCTGAGCTGACGATGATGCTGCAAGCCAAAGTCTGTCGTCGCCTCGCAAAACTTGAGCAACAAAAGAACAAGACATTGGAAGTGCATAGCAAGCTGTCTGACACTACTGCAGCTTTCTTCGAGGAGAGCATCAAGCAAGTTACCCAACTTGTGAGTCTCGCTTGGGAGAAGTTCAAGCGAGACACGACACGACCCGTTCCCCTGCTTCCGGCGCGCGCTGATGGGCAAGCCCAATTCCTGTCTCTTCCCAACAGCGAGCCGTACCTCCAGAGTGTTCTGCATTCATATCGCGCGCAGAAGAGAACCTTGCCATCATTGCAGCTTCCATCATTACACGGCACTACGATTGAGCAGGTTGAGCTTTTTACAGACAAGTACCACCAATTGGCTGAATTAGAGGGCAAAATCGAAAGAAAGGAGGAGCCTAAATTGACTGAGGATCTCACTCCCGATTCGTCTTGCGAGAGGCTAGCCCGTGCAATACTCGGTCTCGTGGACAGTGTTGGAGCAGCGTACGAGTCCGACCCCGAGCAAATGTCTATCTTCATTTTGAGTCTCTTTAGACTTTGGGTGAGGCTAGACAGGTACATGGCCAAGATCTGCCCTATGATCCGGGACTACCACCCAGCGTTTACTCCTGCGCTTTTGGATGCGCTGCATCTGCCAACTGCTGCAGAAATGCGGCGGCTTCGTAATATTCAGCGCTATCTTCGCAGCAGGTGCGAGGAATGCAAGCATCAGACGACAATATTCTCTGTACCTGAGAGGGAAAGCTTTGTGGTGCGATACGTCTCGACCTCTAGATCAATGCAGCGACTGCACCGACGGATAGAATTAGCGTCCGAGGCGTCACGTCAGGCGAAGAAGTCAGAGTTGGAGAAATGGTGGTCTGATTTCGACAAACATTCTTTGGGGATCTCTGGAGGTACATGCACCTGCACGTTCAAGCAAGATGGGACGCGGGACGTAAGGGGTTGCACCAAATGCTGGCACTGGCGAGTTCGAAATCGCATGCAGATCTATGCGCATGAGGACTTCCTCCCAAGCGATCCGATCAAAGCATCAGCAGTCGTCTTTGAGTTGGACATACCAAAGTCTCTCGCCGCGTATCGGAGTGCAACATGGAGAATCATCGTGTTGGCTTATCCGGCCAAACCGCAGTCTGGATCGCCGACTAAACTCTTGAGAGATTACGACCCCCTCACGTCATATGCATCAAAACACTCCACCAACATCACTATTGCGTCAACGTCTAAGTCATTCCGTGGCACGCACTACATGGTCAGTAAGAAGAGGATGAAGGCATCCGAGTCCGATGTACTCTACCCCAATGGGCTGAACTTTTCCTACTTTGACACCGCTTCGAACACCTGGCTCAAGGACTTCGATAAACCATTGACTTTCCAACATGAGTGCGGAGTACATGTGCCGCCTGGACTTCGCAGCTCCGTGTTACCGAGCTCGCCGCACCCTCCCACAGTGGCAACTGGGCCATCGTCCTACGAAATCGTCGCATCAGAGACAAAATGTCCGTCTAGCCTGTCCGTGCACGAGTTCACGGCTTGTCAGCGACTACTCTCAGGCAATCATCGACGATGGTTGACACTGTTGGTCGAACTAGGCGCATCAAATGTGAACTTCAGCAACGAGAGCACTATGCATATGTTCAATCACCTGGCTACTCAAGCTGGGCCGGCGAAGATTGGCGACGATACACTCGGCGCCATTCACGCGGTATTCAAGGACAGATCGTTCTGTGAATGTCTAGCCGCACAAGTCGAGAAGCGCCTCAGCGACATCGCGTCAAATTGGCGCGAGGTTCACTGCATGGAGGTCATGATCACGCTGGGTCTGCGCCTGTACGACTTGACAGCCCCCATGCTGCGAGCTGATGATCTCTTGGCGCAGGCGCGTCGCATCACCTTGACTTGGATCGCTCGTCTACGAACCGATGTCAGAAATGCCAAAGAAACTTCCGTCGCCGAAACAGCCGCAAGGTACGCTTTCTGGGCTGCGTTGCTCTGCCGCAGGACATTTTCTAACATCAGAAAGTCTGACGCTGCCATGTCAGAGGACGATCTGTCAACGTTTGTTCAAGCGTCATTGGCTCTTCAGGAAAATCTCCTTGTGGATGTGGCCAAGCTACCACCAGCGCTGAAGAGGATGTTGATCCGAGACACCAAGATGACTCACAGAATGAAATCACGTTTGCTGCAATCCATAAGAGCCCACCCTCGAAGTATCGGCACGGCTATCAACGCCTCGTGGTCGGAACCGGGAGGTTCAGCTGAGAAATCCTTCCGTGATTGGCAGCAGGTCTCAGCGATACATGATAAGTGGGTAGTGAGTTGGATGCAGGCTTCGATGAAGGATCAAGCAAACACTCAAGTAGTTCACTACAACTTCATGGAGGGTCACTTACTGGTCGATGGGAAACCTCTGGGACGACTTCCACGCGACCTCCGAGAGTCAGATGAGGTAAGGGAGCTCTTTGGCGACAGGAATCTTCTCACCTTTCCGTCTGCTGCGTTCGGCATGTCGTATGTTCTCGCATCGCGGATACACAACCACGAAATACATTTTGGATCTCGCAACGGGCGCGTCGTCGTCCGCGCTTGGACTCGAGACGAGCTGCTGGAATATATTCCTTCTCGCCATTTCGTTGGGCTCGAGACTGCTGACCTTCCGGCTGCCCTCGTCTCCAATTGTGCGCACTGGCTGAATCTGAAGACAAGATGTCTTGAGATTCGGCGCAAGCCTGTTCTGTGGAAGACGAGGAAGAGTGACTGGAGGATCGATCTTATCAAACGGCAAGCTTATCGGAACGACCGAACGTTATTGATCGATCCCAATTCTCCCCTCTTCAAGCAAGTTGCAACCCTCTTTCGCCACTTTGAAGATCCGCACAAGATTACCGTTTTCCAGCCCGCCAATTCCAGGGGGAGGCTCTCCGTCGAGCTCCGCCACTTGGCACTCTCGTTCTTCGTAAACCGGAAAGGACTTCTCCAGTGTCGAGAATTGGACGAGGAGATAGACCCCGACCAAGATGCCGGCACGCTTTACGGTCTTGAAAGCAAAATCGTACTGCGCGATGTCGTAAACAGCAGGCGCCGTAGCGTAATCATGCCTCTTGGGCCAATATCGTCTATACGCCGTGGTATGCATGTGGTCGTTCGAGCGGCTGGTGGCACTGATTTCGCAAAGTTTGGGATCGATGACGTGCTTGGACGATTGTCCTGTCCCCTCGAGCCGCGGTTGTTGTATGCAAAAGCCCAATTTCATGCATATACATCGTTTGTCATACCAGATTCGTTGACTGGCCGTACCGGCACTGAGGAAGCATTGCACATGCTCCGGTCGGGTCAATGCCAACCATGGGAACCGTTGGGAGGTGCAGCGGTCACGACTCTCCAAACAATCGCAGACCTAAGCCCAAAGCGAGAATACTATCCGCAACATAAGCAGGCACTGCAGGCGATTTCCTGGAACACAAGGCTGACCATGACCATTCAACATGATGCATACGAAGGACTTGTCCAGAACATACTCGATAAGTCGGATTGTCTGCGGCTCTTTGTTCAGAATGCAGCGGAGGATAGCATCAGCGTATACGAGCCGTCTCACCTTCGGAAACGGGGTGTTACGCGGCGCCGCCTCTATGAGCGCCTTTTCGACGGCACGAATCGAACAGCAGCTAGTGATCGGATGTACAAATCGCGTGGCCAAGAACCTGATTCGGAGCAAGCACGTAATGTTTATTATATTGCGAGCCTCTTCCGGAAGCGACCCTTCCGCATTGACACACGTAGAGAGCTTTCTGCGATACTGCAGGATTGGCAGCTTATCGGCGGCTTCCATGAGGGACGTCAAGCCGACGCTGCGAGTCTGAGTGACCTGGTAGATATGAGTATCGACGAGCAATGGGGGAGACTTGTGAACCTCTGTCGCCACTCCAACCTCGACGAGCCCTATAATCTGATGTTCCGCCTCAGTGTCATGTCGCTCAATCCCAGAACTGATCCGGACGTCATGAAGATCCTGGCAGCGTTTGCATCCCTGCCGAAGTTGAGGAACTCAACTCCCCCATCTTGCCCCTCATTCAGCCAGTTCAAGTTCAACGAATTGCCTGACATACGGTCCATCTTTCGTGTGATCTCTGTTGACCTCCCAGAGAAGCATCAGAAAATGCAGAACAAGGCCGAAGCAAGGCACCGCAAGGCATGTGAAGCTGAGGGGAAACGATTAGCGCAACACTTTCTCAACCAGTGGCCAGATAGGAAGGTTTCCCTGAACAGATTCGATTCAGACCTTCTCGATGTAGGGCTCGCAATGGAACGTGTCGTGCCGGAATGGGAGCGTCTGCATTCGAACTTACTCCTCTCAGCGTATGTCAGTGATGTGCAAGATGTTTTGAAGGATTATGAGGGAGGGAGTGGTACGTCACGTCCTAAGGCTTGGAGATGGGACCAAGAGCCATTCCCTGGGACCTCTTACGATCCTGTCGTGCCGTCGATCTCGAAAGATCTTCTTAGCAGACCGCTGGCAGCATCTTTCGGACACCAGGCGTGCGAGCTGCTACCGCCCAAAAACAGCAAACTTGCTTCTCATATGGAGGGGAGCGCAAAACCCCGGATGCCAGCCAAGGAGATCGTTGAGCTACGGCAGATCCTTTCCGATTTGGCACAGTCATCCAACCCTCTCCGCCAACACTATGGGCTAGATCTGAAGATGAGTCTTGACGCCCTCGAAAGAACCAGTAATCAGACTCAAGTTCCCCATGCTACTCCGAATATCTCAGATAACGCGAGGCGCACTCAGGAACTCCATGCGATAGTAGCCACTCATTTGTCTCGGATTCGCGAGGCTCTTGCCAGAGATGACAACTGCTCCTCGTGGCTACGGCTTGGAAACCTCTGGCCTTGCACGACGTCCATCGCACTTTTGGAGCAGTTGCGCTCAAGCTCGTGTTGCGAGTTTGGGAACTTCGTACAAGAGACGATTGTGGCACACGGTATTCTCATCACGAAACTGCAGCGGCTGACACGAATCCACAACGCGCTGTGTCACGATAAAGGCAAGGATCTCCAAGCAGAACTCGGAAACTCTGGCCATGAGAACTGGAGCGCCCTGGAATGGCCGGACTGGCTTCTCCTAGAGATTGATAGCGACATTCTGATCCGGCGGGAGCAGGTCGACGTTGCACACGCGATAATCGCATCTGAATCGAGGAAGAACACAGTGCTGCAACTGAACATGGGTAAAGGTAGGTCAAGCATATCGTAGACACAGTACGCTCTCTGATAGTCATCGCTAGGTAAGACATCGTGTATTGTTCCGATGGCTCTAGCGGCGATAGGAGACGGCAAGCAGCTTTCGCGTCTCATCGTACCCAAGCCATTGCTTTTGCCGACTGCGCAGATGATCCAGTCACGACTGGGCGGCTTGGTGGGTCGCGAAATACGACATATTCCCTTCTCTCGTAAGACCAACATCAACCCGCAGATACTTCAGCTATACAGGAACCTCCATCAGGAAATGTTGGACAGTCAGGGTGTTGTGTTGATTGCGCCTGAACACCTTCTCTCGTACAAGCTTAGTGGCCTCCAACATCTTGCTAACTCCAACCTGGAGACTGCACGCGAGGTACTTGAGTATCATACATACTTAAGCTCGATTGCTCGAGATATCTTGGACGAATCGGATGTTTCATTGGCGGTAAAGACCCAACTCATCTACCCAAGCGGCAAGCAGACAACCGTGGATGGACACCCGCACCGCTGGAAAGTAGCGCAATCCATGTTGTCGCTCGTGAAAGATCATCTTCCCAAGCTTGAGCAAGACTTTCCGCGCAATATCGAAGTCTTGAAGCGGGGTCAGGGCTATCCGATGATTTACATCCTCCACGCGGATGTCGAAGAGGATCTGCATAGGCGCATAGTCGATGACATATGTACCGGAAGAACTTCATTTCTTCGCTTCACAGGCTGTGCTTCGGATGGCTGCAGCCCAGACATACGTAGAGTGCTCCTAGGGAAGACATTGGACATGATGTTGTTGGAGCGCGTGGCTAGGCAGTTCACTGACGAGACTATCGCTCGCAAAACCCTATTGCTTATCCGGGGCCTGCTGCACCATCGGATACTACTTCTTTGTCTCAGAAAGCGCTGGAACGTACAGTATGGGCTGCACCCTACGCGAGACCCGATGGCGGTGCCCTTTGAAGCAAAAGGAATTCCTTCTGAGCAGGCGGAGTTTGGACACCCTGATGCGGCGATCCTCCTCACCTGCTTGGCATTCTACTACACTGGTCTCAGCCTGGTCCAGTTTCGCGAAGCTCTTCGCCATATCCTTGCGTCACATGACCCTGCTAGCGAGTACGACAGGTGGACCAGCAGCTGCGATTCGCTTCCAGAGGCTTTGCATCATTGGAACGTGATCAACTCCGATGACCAAGATCAGATGGAGGAACTCTGGAGACATCTTCGAACGAACACCATCGCGCTCGATCACTACATGAACCACTTTGTGTTCCCTGCTCACGCCAAACAGTTCGACACCAAGTTACAGGCTTCTGGATGGGATCTTCCCTTGTTCCCGCGAACAGACTCCGACAAGACACTAACACGTGCAAGGACCACTGGCTTCAGCGGCACTAGCGACAACAAAACGATGCTGCCGCTCACCATCCAGCAAAGCGATCTGCCAAGTCTGCATCAAACTAACGCCGAGGTGCTCACCTACCTATTGCAAGAACGAAATCGTGGATACCACACCGTTGCTCATGCAGGAAGGCGGCTATCTGAAACAGAGTTCCTTGGCCAACTGAGAGACAAGAAGATTCGAGTTCTCATCGACGCTGGTGCCTACATACTCGAGATGAGCAACGAAGATCTAGTCAAGACGTGGATGGACATAGATACGCAGCCACAGGCAGCTGTATACTTTGGCACTGATAATCGAGCCTGGGTGCGATATCGTGGCACCAAGGCGCGAGTGCCCTTGCTAGCAACCCCACTTGTCGATCATCTAGACGATTGTCTCGTGTACCTGGATGAAGCGCACACACGGGGCATAGATCTAAAATTGCCTGAAAATGCTCGTGGCGCGCTGACGCTTGCTCTTGGGCAGACCAAGGATCATACTGTGCAAGGTGAGTGACAACATTTGATCTACAAGGTATCCAATGCTGACGTTACATGCAGCTGCCATGCGCCTTCGGCAGCTTGCGACCACTCAGTCTGTTTGCTTCTTCGCCTTCCCAGAGACTCACCAGTCCATTCTCGACGTCTGTGGAAGGAGCAGCGACCACAAAATCGACTCTTCTAATGTCGTTCGTTGGTTGTTGGAGCAGACATGTCGTACGAACGAACAACTCCAGAATCTCTACATCTCTCAGGGTACTGACTTTTGCAATCGCGTGAATACAGAATGGGAGAATGCAGCTTTTCTTTTCGATGCTCAAGACAGGAGTGCATTTGTCAAAGTGCTCCGGCATCCTGAGCAACAAACACTTGAGCAGCTATACGGGAGCCGTACGGAGAATGTCCACAGCACGTTGCCTCCCACGACCACGTTTCCCCAGCTCGAAGCTTTCAGGAACAAACTCAATCAGCTACGTCTGAGCATGTCACAGGCGGCAGACAACCTCCACTCCTCCGCGCTGGAAGAGGTAGAGCAGGAACGCGAGGTGGAGTTCCAAGTTGAAGAAGTGCGCGAGGTGCAGAAAGCCGTGCACTACGAGGCTCATACGTTTCCTGGACTCCATGCAGCTATTTCTGGCTTTGTGAACACTGGTCGTCTGTGTGGAAACGTGGGATACGAAAGCGTGTCGAATGCTGTTTCACGCACGTCTACCGGCGACAGATCTGGCATCGGAGGAATAGAATCTGGCTTGTTCGTTTCGGCCGAGTTTATGAGGACAATCAAAACGAAGGAACGTGGCTTGATTGACAATTTTCTAGTGAGTTCATCGTCTTTCGCGTTCTATTGGCATACTAACAGTTTGGCTAGCGTCCGGTTGAATGGATCCTTTACAACCCCATCACCTCCGACGCACTCATCGTCATCGCCGAAGAAGCAGAGGCTGTGATTCCTCAACTTCGTACTCAATCGTTCCCTCACAAAGTCCACCTCCTCACGTATTCCGCACCTGTCACGAAGAAAATGCTCCCGTTCAGCGGTCTACGGTACTACACTGCGCCAGCACTTCCACGCGAACACACCATCCCGCCAAGCCTTGTCATCGAACTCGGCCTCTTCGCGGGTCGACTGTATATGGGGTATGAAGAATGTGTGTCGCTAGTCAAGTACATCGACGATGTCAGCGCGAGTAGCCGATCCAATGTAACAACGACAGAAAAGACCAGATTCATCCTAGAGTGGACGTCTCTTCGTCGTAAGGGTCAGGATGTCATGCACACTCCGCTTGGCTACGTGTGCCAGGGTCGCCCGTTAGGTATCGAACATGCGTTCTTCGTGACCCGCCATGCTGCTGATAGCGGTGTGATGAAACCGTACCACACCAGTGAAGCTGTCACCGAGGCGCCAGACGATGATGAGGACGAAGGCGAGGATGAGGGGGAAAGGCAGTATGACGGGCAAGAGGGCTAGTCATATGTTCGTTTGAGCTGAATCTACTTCTGTAGGACATCAGACCAAAGCGCTAGCACTGTTATGATTACCCATGCCGAGCGTGATCCATAGGTCCATATACATTCTCCGCCACGGTAACAAGGACTAAGAACTACCCTGTCCTAGGGAGTCTACTACACAAGACGTATGCTTTTTCTAACAAAGTGATAGGCGCTAGACCTGCATATAAGGCGCGCCTCGTTCAAGAGAAAGAGAATAAGAATGATTCTTCTTTCTGCCTTTGTCTATTATATTGATATGCTAGCTACCTCTGAGTATGCTTGGTAAAATAAAGCGAGTACTATTGTATACAGTTACGCCTTTGACAATATTCCTAAAAGTCAAGTGCATCGAACGTGTTTTGCAACTTTAGATAGATTAAGCATAATCTAATCTTCTACATAGCATCTCTCTCATACTACTCTCTAACTTAAACTTCTGGCATGTATTGTAAATTATCTGCATACATCTCTTCTCAATTTGAACAGGCGCTTATGCACCGTTGCCGTTGTACAGAAACAGGTTGGGGCTACCGCGAAGGGTGCCAGTAATTTTGTTCGCGACACCGAGCGCCTTAATGCGGTTAGTGATCGTAGCAGGGGTGGATAAGCCCTCAAGAGCCTGGAGGTAGACAACAACACCAGCGACGTGGGGCGCAGCCATGGAGGTACCAGACAGCGAGGCGGTAGCGGTGTTGCTTCCGATGTATGAGGACAAGATACCGACACCGGGGGCGAAGATGTCAACACCGGCGCCGTAGTTGGTGAAGGTACCAGGGCGGAACGAGCTGTCTGCTGCAGAAACGGTGATGGCGTTGGGAGCGTTGGCGGGGGATTGGCTAGAGACGGGGAGCGGGTTGCCGAACTCGTCGCCGTTGCCGGCAGCAACGACGGAAAGGACTCCTTGAGTGTAGGCGGCCTGAATGGCGTTGGTCCAGGTGGTGGAGGCTCCGCCGCCGAGGGACAGGTTGACGACAGAGCGAGCGGTGCGGCTCTTGGACGTGATGTCGTTGACCGCCCAGTTGAAGCCAGAGAGAATGTTGGAGGTGGTACCAGTTCGGCCCTCGAAAACCTTCACGGAAATCAAGTTGGTGCGCTTGGCGACACCGTAGGTCGAACCACCAATGGTGCCGGCAACGTGGGTGCCGTGGCCCAGGGTATCGGTATGAGCGCTACTGAAGACGTTGTAGCCGAGGGTGGCACGGCCACCGAACTGCTGGTGGGCAACGATGATACCGGAGTCGACGACGTAGGCGTAGGTGTCCTGTCCAGCGGTGGTGTCGTAGATGTACTGGGTAGAGGAGCCGGATCGGTGGCTGATGGCACCAAGACCCCAGGGGGCGCTTGACTGGGTAGTCAAGGCCTTCTTCTCGAGCACATTCTCGTGAACCTCCTCGACATCATACCAAAGGTATGCGATTGTGTCGGGCTCGACAAGAGCAACCTGTGGTAGGTCAGTACAGGCGAAGATATATGACAGTTTCTTGATAGCGATTCGTGAAGAACAGAAGTGGGCGACGAAGGAAGGTTAAGCGACTCCAATTCATTGAAGCAATGCTGATGCGAGAACAGTGCCGATGTGCCCATCAGACCTTCAGTGATCCAGAATGCTACTCACTTCAGGGCTGGCCTTGATCTCAGCAATGGTAGCCTCGTCGAACTCGCCAGAGTACGCCTTCCAGTCCTTAATGCCGAACTCCTTCTCAATACCGGCGGTGTCGCGCTTGGCGAAGCTGCGCTTGTGGACATCAGCGGCCCAGTTCAAGTGGGCTTCGGCGGCAGCAGCGTCGACACCAGGCTTGAGAGTGACGATAAACTTCCCGGGGATGATGTCATCCTTCTTGGTGATGGGAGCAGGAGCCGCAAGGACACTGGGGAGCAGGGCTCCGAAGAATACAGCGAGGTTGCGAACGTTGACCATGTTGAAGTCTGCAATGCGTGAGTGTGAAGCTCCAGAATCGTCAGTGGAAAACTTACTCAGGAGAAGACTGAGTGTAGGCTGGCAGAAGAAGGAGATGACGAGCTCAAGGCTGATGCTTGATAGCCTCTATAGAGCGATATTCACTTCATCTTATATACACGACCACAGAGGTATCCAATCGACCGAATAGTCACAATTCTCCGGTCCTATGATGCCATTAGGACTATAGCCATGGTAGAGTAGCAGGGACTATCTTGATGGAGAAGGTCGAAGGACATCACCATTCCTGAGCACAGTATGGCGTGCTATTCAGCAACTTACGAATATCATAGCGCAAACTCCAAGACTGTAGGTGGTCTTCGCACTATGGCTACGCGGTTACTAGCACGCTTTGATGTAGAGTGTGGTAGTTACGAAGATGTCCCGCCCAATACCTGCCGTATCCGGCCTGAAGTCAATATTCGATCAACAAGGATATAATGGTGCCAAGCCAAAGTACCGGGACAAGAGCACGAAAAGGAAAGGCAGCGGATCGTTGGTGCGTTCAAGACCGTTGCGCGTTAAAGTGTCGAAAGACTTTCGGGAAGATAACCATGATAGGACGTTGAGTATGCAACGGATTGTGTGCTAGAAAGAATAAACGTAAGAGTAGGACTTTTATCTGAATCAGGGGTTACCTGCTCAGTGTTCAGAATGGAGCTTCGGCGAGATCCTAAGTAAAAAAAGTGATATGTAGACGTCTGAGCCATTTACTCCACCATTCGACGCACATGTGGTGAATACAGCCTCTTACCTCAAGAGAGGTCAGGACGAGGTCGTGATGGACGATTCTCCGGCGGTTCGCGTCACCTGCCTACATTGTTGCCCTAGACTCCCCTCTGACACGTACGATAGACCTGCATTGACAGAAGCTTGTTCTCGTATTCCATAGGCACATTTCCACAGCCTCTAGTCATGTTGTTGATCCTTGAACTATTGTTGCGCTCAAATAGCCTGGATGGTGACGCTATCTCGGATGGTGTATAGAAGCAGCAGTGTCATTACTGATTGCACAAATGCTGAGCAGGCTATGCCACTCGGCGTGCCAGTCACGACGGCGGAGCTCTGGAGAAATGTTGAACGAAGGATGGAAATGAGGGCGCGAGACTCTTGGCAATTTGCTTGGCTGCAGGAGCTCCTGCTTCGTTGCGCAAAGCGCGATTGGCGAGCACGACAGCAACGCGCCGGCGAATAGAAAAGAGAATCTGGCGTGCGACTTGCCGGCCCGTACCGATCACGCGCAACGAACACCGAAACTGCTAAGGCTTGAGCTTAGATAGAAAAGGCAGCTTGATCGTGCAAGGTTCCACTCGCGCAAATAGTAATCACGTCTTATCGGCAGATAAAACGAATTTTGGAAACCCACCAGAGATAGACCAGGGTACAATGCAAGAGTAGAGCCAGGTACGAGCTCTAAGCGCTTAAAATCTATCCGAGAGGACGACCGCAATCTGAAATGCAGCACATGAATTTCCGTAAGGGCGATGAAAAGCGATAAGAAACGACTAAACACAAAATATAGAACACAACTCTCCTTAGGTTTGCGGAACACGCCTGGGACAAGCATAATTACTCATGCAACGTAGCAATCGCCGGCCGGTCACCGCCCTGCCCTTGTGTGTACGTCGTCAAATATGTCGCGTCGTTCTTCAACCAACAGTCAGCACCATTTTTAATGTTATACGTGACTGGCAGGTCGTCCCCAATGGCTATGCCCTTTCATAGTGCTGACCATGCACAGCATCCCACGTGCTACACGCATCAATACATTGCTGCAGCGAGTATTCGCTTATGCTAGTAATATCGCCATCCTTGATGTTCCTATTCTCAGTGCAGGTGTTTCTCTTGCTGTCCCAGGCGACTGATAACGGAGGACAGCTCGTGTCGATGCGGACGACGGAGGCTGCGGTCGAAGGAATGTATACTGATGGAGTGGAGCCGCTGGCCGGAGCGGTTTTTGTGAGTGTCACTGCATTCGTGCGCGTCGCTGATATCGTGGGCGTTGCTGGGGCGTGGGTGAATGTACAAGTCGGATCTATTCAGGTTGCGGCCCGTTGGGTTACCGCGCGGGAAGGGAGGTGCGGACAGGGATCTTTCAGCAAGCTCCCCGCACAACAACTATCTCATCTGCCCAAGGCAGGGCTCATCCCTATCTATATGCAAGCCTCTGCGTTGCGTGCTTCAACGACAAATGTTACTTAACTACTGTCGCTTTAGCCGCCTTAGATCCGAGAACAAGACCGCATGTTCCTAGCACGAAAAGGAAACGAACACACCTGCAGGCGCGAATATCACCTGTCGTGCAGCCTGCCTGACGCAGTGTTGGAGCCAAAGATCGCTCTAGCAGTAAGGCCCATTCTCCAGACCAACTCGGCCTATAACGTCGACTCTGAATTGACTATTAACGCATTCTCAGGTCTTGCGATCCTGTACGCACCGTCATCTGCGTGCTGCAGCTTCGCTAGGAGTAGACGATCATCTCCATTTACACAATCGATGTTGCTTGGTGATGACGAATCTCAGCCGCAGCTTACACAACGAGAGTGCAACGGGTTCTGTGGCAGTCCGTTCATAGTCGCTCACGTCAGCATGGAATTGCATCTAGCTAATGGCTGGTAGCAGATGGTCTCTGAGAATCTCCTTCAGCTCAGTGCGGCTGCTCGTATTCCAGAGCCTCTGATCCAACCAACAGCATCAGATTCGATGAGACGAACCTTGTTGACGTACGAGGGGCATCTTAATCATGGTCGTGGCTGGAAGCCAGGAGCTGATACTGTGTGATAAGATGCCCAGCTACAAGTCGCAGAACAAGGTCCTTCTCTATCTCTCTCCCTCATCGAATCTCCCTTTTCCTGTTCCCAATCAGAAGTTAACCAGAAACCGAAACAATGGTAAACAACGTTGACGACCTACTCACCAAAACCGAACCTGAACTTACTGTCCTCTTCGCTAACGCCGAAGCTGGACCCATACCCAACGGTGACGCACACGGCACCGCGATCATCGCACCCGGCACCACTTTCACGCCCGAGATTGCCAAGTTCATCAATTTCTTCGCCTGGCAGGGCAAGATCTTCGATGCGGAGAAGATGACACTTGTGAACAAGATCACCGTCTTTGGTCTCGACGCTATCCTCGCCCATATAAGTCGCGAACCGAGCTGGATTGACGGCAAGGAATGTATCGTACTGGACTATTCGAAGACATCGGTGGTTGCGCATTGGGTACGAGATGAGATTCGACTCATTTCTCCCGGATTGTATCTTGGAAGGGTGTTTTGGAAGGAGCAGCATCTGATCTTCTTCGCGTTACAGTTTTGATCGTTGATGCGACGTAATGATGTCGTCGCAAAGAGCTGGTAGCGGAGAGCGCGTTTTGTTCCGAAATACCGTTTCATGGAGTTCTGTGACTTCGTCACTGTGCAAAGCTGCAGCGTAGGAGGGCCAGGAAACAGAGCACGTGTGGCGCATGAGTGACCGCCACTGTAATGAGCAAGAGTGATGTGAAGATAGACACATGATCTTTGGTACACCTACCAACTAGCAGTGCAGTTCCCACTGAGAACTCCATGAAAGATGACCAGGCTGTAAGAATCCCGTGTAGCGCTGAATTACAATAATTTCAGCATCTTACCGTGCGACGGATCGCGTTCGATCAACAATGTGGGGGTGGAGCATGCCACGATGAGCGTCGAAAACCTGGGGAAACCCGTGCTAAGCGAACCGAAGACGATAGCCTGCTCGGCCGCCCTGCCCGCGCTGCTGCAGACCCTCACGTCGCATGTACCCACCAGAGATTTAGTGCGCGTACACAATTACTACCAACAGTATCCTCATCCATGCTTCAGAACGCCTAGTCGCGCGGCCTCGATGATATAAGGTCACGTTCAATTGCTTCAACGAGGTCGCGACCACGATGGCGGCCCGCTCACTCCCGACCGTCCCCGAACTTCGCCCTACCAACGGCATCTCCATGATGGCGAGACCATGTGAGGCTGCGACGTTCCCTTGGACTGCGCGATCTCGTACAAGTTGAAAGCGGGTATCGCCGGCGTAGCGCGATGAAGCTTTGAGTACTAGAACAAGAAAAGTGTATTAGAATGCTACTACGGGTACGTCGCGCGCGCGCGTTGTCTCTATGGAACAGACCGACTCGATCTAATATCGTAGCTCATGAACATCCCAAGAATCTTGAGTCGAACCGCACGCGCTACCGTCCCGTCCGCTGCCTCTGCCGCCGTCAACACGTTCAAAGCACACGCGTACGATTGAACCTATCCGTGCCAGATTCCCGCCCAAACACCCGCGACGATGACGTCTCTGAAGCTTTTTTGGGCATTCTAAATACCTCACAAAAGGCTGGCAGGTGATCGTAAGCCATGAGAGGCGGAGTGCCGGAGCGAAAACTGGACTTTTCATAATGCGATGATCTGCGCTGAATGACGACAACTTGGACCGAGGCTTTTCAGTCACGTTCACGTACACGATCGCATGATCCGGTAGGACACCAGCCTGCCCTTCAACGTTTGCGATTATAGGTCAAAAAGTCATAGATGACGGACGACTACAGGGTGAGATGCCACGCCATTGTCGCAGGTCATGGCGGGGAATGAAATGGCGCGGGGTCTACATCCAGCACTTCCGGCACTTTCAATAGATGGAACACTCTTTGGTTTGCGCATCAAGTCTCGTCCTCGGCAGCCTCCGGCTTCGCTGTCGCACTCGGGCCAACCTATGTGAACTTGCTCAAGTCCTGGAATGGCCGCCTAGTCTGATATCGTGAGAACGCGTCGGCTCAGCATCTGTCCGACTAGACCGTGTCAACTGATCCGATCATCTACGAGCGTCTCAAGGCAACCCGACATAGCGATGCTTCATTGATCAAGAGCCAAAGAGGTGCGAGCCCACCAATCAGCATTGCGGATCTCTGCCGAGCTCGGCATCTTATATGATCCTTCTGGTATGGCGTTATGTTCATATCTCCGGGCCTTTTGGAGCGAGCTTCCCTCCACGGTCATAGTACGTTATTCCGATTGGTAGATTCGGACTCCATAGGTTGCCATTTCTCTCACGATATTGGTGTCGTCATAAGACATGCTTCTGTAAACAACATCGCCGCAGAGATGGCATCTTACATTCACGTACAAATACAAGTCTGTCTTCGCTGTTCTCAAGTGCAATATCGAATTCCAAAAGTTACTCAAGCCATTACCAAGAATGACTTCAACGGAACCTCATCCCGCTATCGGAGCGCTCGATCAGCTCCAACCTAGCAAACCACACGCCTTCGACCCTTCTGCCGATATCCCCTCACTCAATGGGAAAAACATTCTGATCACGGGTGCGAACAGCGGCATCGGAAAACAGACTGCCGTCGAATTGGCTAAGCACAATCCCGCGCAGATCTGGATCGCCGCTCGAAATGAACAGTCAGGCCTCGAAGCTGTGCAAGACGTCAAGAAAACGGGGTCCAGCGTTGACGTGAGATTTGTGTCCCTGGAATTGACGTCCTTTGAGTCGATCAAGGCGGCGGCCAAGATTGTACTTGCAGAAGCAGCTCAGCTGGATCTTCTGATGTTGAACGCGGGAATCGTGAGTGTCCAACTTTATTTCATCTCGACGATGGAACTAAACTGATATGCTTCTAGATGGGAGGACCTCCAGGCGTTACGGTGGAGGGATACGAGCTAGCATTCGGCACCAACCACGTCGGTCACGCATTGCTATTTGACATGCTGGTTCCACTCCTCACCAAGTCCGCTGAGACGTCCGCGACCAAGCCTCGAGTAGTTTCCGTCAGCTCGCGTGGCCATGCCTTCGAAGTCCCACCGGGAGGCATCGCATTCTCAACCCTGAAATCAACCCAATCGGATCTCTCAGGGGTGACGCGTTACACGCAGTCGAAGCTCGCCAATGTGGTGTACGCGCGAGAGATTGCACGGCATCACCCCTCGATCATCTCTGTGGCTATCCATCCAGAGGACGTAGCTACGCAGTTGTTCGACAAGGGTGTGCAGGGCGGTGGACCAGAGATTGAGTACCTCGCGCGAGAAGTGGCGCCGAGAGTGGGCGTGAGCTTGGAGGAAGGCGTCAAGAATGGGCTTTGGGCTATGACCTCTGACGATGTGCAGAGCGGCAGGTACTACGAACCTGTTGGCGTACTGGGCAAGGGCAGCGCCTTGTCTAGGGATAGGGAGCTTGGGGAGAAGCTGTGGAAATGGACGCAGGAAGAGCTTGGGAGCCAGGTCGTTTGAGCACCATATCCCTTTATGATCGAGTAGACATTGTCCTCACGCAGCAACACAAGTGCGTGCGTTTGTATCGACTATTTTGAGATAACCATGTCATGATAGAATGTTGTCACTCCGCCATCACCGGTCCATTGCTGACAACGAAGGCTAACTGTATCAGTTGACGCATCCCAAGAACTTATTCGTACGTCATGAATCAGTTTCGAAGATGATTGAGGGCAAGTCTCAAGGCCAGCAAAAGTCTGGGTGTCGGTGACATCAAAGTCGTCTTTCATTAAGCGAGCTGTGAAAGCATCTTGCTCTAATGTCACAATTTCTGCGGCAATCTTGGACATCAACAGGCAGCTCCAGCCGCCCTGGCTGAAGGGGATGGTTTTGAGTAGTCTGACGGCCTGTAATCGAATGCGGCGGTCGCGGCATTTGAGAGCTGTAAAGAACAACGGAGTAGCCAAGTTGTCGCCAAAACTATTGCTCTCGGTTGCAGACAATGAAGGCAACAAGTGCCAGATTTCCACCGAATGCTCCAGTATGGCGAGGAACTTTGCAGTATGGTCCTCATACCCAGATTCTGAGGTGCAGCCTATGTGACCCCACATGATGAGTGCCATTTCGTAATGATTGAGCAGTATTGTGTGTCCAACTTGGCGGTCGCGATCTTTCTTCCTCACGCAGAAGTTTGTAGACTTGTACGTTTTCAGCCAGTCCTGGAGTAAGCCCAGCGCCTGATTGTGGATGTCGACCCTCTTCAGTCGATCCTCACGCTCCGCAGCGGTCATTCGGAGGAAACGCCGCGAGATGAGCAGGATAGCGTGAACTAGTTTGTTCAACGAGTGCCTAGCTTCTTCAATCGAATCGAAGGTGCGTGACGGCACATCTTCAACAGAAGACTGCACGAGGATGTCAATGCCCGGTGAGCTAGTCCCGAGGAATTGCGATTCTAGATGAAGCGATGCGAATCCTTGCATGATCTTGACCTGGTCGATATCCACACTTGTGCTTCTCTTCAGCAAAGTCAATCCATGCATGTTGACACATAGACTTTGGTGAACATCCTTCAACAGCCGCAATCCGCTCTGTAGATGCATTTCGGCCTGCTCAATCCTGCCTCTTACCTGCTCTAGCAAAGTGTACAGCAGACAGGAGACTAATGCGAGACCGGATATCGTCTTTCCACCAAGCCCAATCGCGGACCGGAGGTGTCGCAACGACTCATTGTAATGCCTCATGACAAGAAGCTCACATTTCAGCTGCGTGTAATCCGATGCCAAAACGGCGTTCTTATGCGCTGAGCTCAGCGCAATGGCCGCATGCGCGATGACAGGTTCGTTCAGCAGCGTAGGCATAACCAGCGCCGTCCAGAACCCCTCTGCCAGCCGACCACTCAAGTCGTGCACAAGGCGATGGTGAAACCAGTCCAGATATTCCTGGTCTTCATTGCGCAATTTGAGCTTCGCGGCCGGGAAGTGATGGTGCAGCGACGGGGTACACCTCTTTTTGCTACCATAGCGCTCTGCGTACCCGTTTCCTCCTCCACCCCAGATGCCATAGCCCTCACATGTGCGACCTGTGGAGAAACATCGCTTGCATACTGGCTTGAGCTCGTCGCATTTGACTTTCCGGGTTCTGAGACTCGGTCAGATCTCTCTCATGATTTGCAAAGGCCCTATACCTGCAGGTACCACACCCTGAGCGTACTTTTCTGCGACTTGTCATATTCATCGCGTAGATAAAGTCCAAAGGGCCGACTGTAAAATACAAAAGGATGCAACATTCAGAAAAGCGAGGAAACGACAGTATGTTGCTTGTACCGAGACCTGTAAGACGGTCCATCGGCACCTTCGTCATTGGTCAGCTCGCATCTCCTGGGCTTTGATTCGCCAATGCATGTAAGCGTACGAGAGCACCGTCCTCATGTTTGTACGCGCCACAAGAATGCAAAATGTGTCTTTGAGTCTGCTGGAGGCCTGATTTGCATAGAGGCTATCATTTGTTCGCGCTGACGAGATCCGTAAACCTCTTTGAGTTTTGTTTCGCTGGAGCGTCGGGATAACCGTGATGCCGTGTTTCTCGGAGTAAACCGACGGATTCAGAATACTCCGATAACCACCAATCATATTCCGACAGCTTATCGCAGAGCCTCAATTCGGACCCTGAACCTGTAATCGCTGTAATCTCAAACAGTATAAGATACCCGCGCCCTCATTCTGCATGCGCTATTCAAGTACTGAGGTGCGCAGTCACTTTGAATTTCCCCGGTCGTTCCAGAAGGGAGTTGCGAAGTCGGTGTGCGAGACCCACTTCTCCGCGGCTTTATCCTGCGGAAAAGTTGCGGAGAGAGGTTGTAGGGCTGTAGGGCGTGGAGGTGTAACCAGATAAGAAGCCAGTTGCACCCGGAGGCGGAGCATAAGTACTGGGCTCCTACGCATCTGTGGTATACCAAGAGTAAGTTGCGTTGCTTTCTCCGTGTTTCTGTATACTGTGACTCAGTCTGCCATCATTATTGTGCAAATTACTGGCGTTTGCGTCGTTGATTTCCATTGTCGCATGCATCAGTCTCCTATCAGTCTTTTTTTTTTTCCCTGCGTCTTCGTCTTCTATTCAGTCTGCTTGAGCATGTCGTCAGCTTTGCATCTCTCCCCCTTGACAATGGACGTCTCTACCAAACACAACAATAACCTTTCTTGACACCCAAGACGATCCGACCATAACCCGGCAATACCCAGTCGTCAACATACAGCCAGACTAGGTAGATCACGACTCGATCTCAACCTGGGACAGCCGCAGTCGATCGTCCGTAAGACTGCTGTTGTCATAACCATCCCGTCGCTGGCGCCGTCGACATGAAAGCCGACTGCGTCGCGAAAGCGGATACAGCACATCTAAAAAGCCCCACAGAACGCGCTCAATAGTACGAGGCACCAGACGAAATCAGTACGAGCCAGCAGGTACGACGGACACTTTACAGCCACTCAGTCTCACGGTCTCCCTCAATAGAGCAAAAAGCTGTGAAGCTGTCACCAACCCAATCAGTCTTCCGACATAATCCACTCCGCTATGACTTCATGATTGCTGCATTCAAGAATGCCAAACACAACATATATTTGAACAATGTAAGACATTCGCATTGAAATCATGCATATGCATCGCTAAAAGAACAAGACCAGAGCACCATCAAATCAAGCCTCTTCCTCCAACAGCCACTCTTAGTGACCACCGCTCGAGTTGGAGTTATCCGCGCACGACCATGGGCTGGTGCCACCATCCTTGTTGTACGAGTCAATGATGCCGACAATCGAACCATACGTACCACCAATGAGGAGGAACGTGCCGGCGACGATGACGAAGATGGACCATGCGACCATGCCCTTCCACTTCCAGTCGCGGTTGGACCGGTGCCAGTTGTCGTACAGCCACATGCAGCCCATGGGTTGGAAGCTCATGAGGGTGCCCAAAAGTGCGCCCACGAGCGAGACGAGGCCACCGAAGACGGGAATCGCAGACGCAATGATATAAGCAGTCAGGGAGACGGCGCCGGTGAAGCCGAACCAGGTGATCCAGTGCTTAGCGGTGGGGTGGTTGAGATGCTTTGTTCCACGCAGAGTACGGATGAAGAAGTACTTGGCGACGAGCTGTGAGAAATCAGTACATTGTCCGTAAAGAGCGAAGGAGAAGAGAGATGGTGTAACTCACATGAGTGACCAGGATGACGGACGCAAGAAGACCGGGAAGCGCGAGTCCGTAGCAAATCTTCTTCATCAAGACACCGGCGGATCCCAGCGCAGGCGATGCGACGTACGATCCGCAGTAGTAGTACACGACGACACCGATGGCGATGTAGATGGAGGTCATGACGAATTGGCACAGCGACAGGGCCTTGAAGTAGTCCTTGTGGTCTTTCATCTCGGACACGACGTTGAAGTAAGCAGGAATACCGCAGAACGCGAAGACGATACTGGATAGAGCAGCCGCGGCCTCAGCGAAGGTGGGCGACTTGAAGAGCTCAAAGTCAGATTGCCAGGGGCCGAATTGAGGCGCCGCAGAAGGGCGATCCTGGATGCCGACTGAGATGGTAAGGGTAATGACTGTAGTGGTCAGAGCACATTCTTTGGTGCGGAAATACAGGAATACTCACTGGCTGACATGATACCAGCAAGACCAACCCACGCAATCCAAGAGAGCTTTCCCAGTGTCTTGATCGAAGCAAGTGCGAAGCCCACAAAGCAGGCCACAGCCACAAAGACAGCAGTACACGTGCCATGCTCAGACAACGAGTTCAATCCGATGGATATACCCAGCATACCGGAGCCAGCGACGCACGTCCACACTGTTGTTCGTCAGTCCACATGCTCGACTCTGGGGTGTTCTGGAGAACCATGTTTCCATAAGGTAAGGACCCACACAAAGCGAACGCCAAACCGAGCACCTCGCGGCCGGCGCGCCCAAACAGCTTCTGCCCCACATCCTCGATACCGTACGTTTCAGGATGACGCATCTTGAATGTGCCGACCATGTAGCCAGACCACAGTGTGATCAATCCGATGGCAAGCAGCGAAATGATGCCTGGGATGAGACCTAGGGCATCGAACGCAGCGGGAATGGATAGCACACCGAGACCGATCTGTGTCTTCATCATGATGATGGATGAACCCCACCAGCTGACCTGCTGGGCGTCAATATGCGTTAGGTAAGAATGGCAACATGGAGACATACGCTGCGGTAGTTTGGTCCTCCCTCGACAACCTCACCGAAGACGGCATCAGTCTGGCCTTGCGCGTTGGTTTCCTCTGCCTTGAGTTGGCTGCCGTACTCAATGTCGTCGCCCATCTTGTCGTTGGAGAAGCCCATGTCGTTTTGATGTTCCGATCCGGGGTATCAATAGGAAATGGCACGCGAGGATGAGTATTGCCTCGAAGGACGACAGTACGCGTTATATGCAGAAATCGTCGGCCCGACCGACATCGGCAGGCACAGACCCAGGAAACGATGTGGAGGTCGCCCACGGCGCGCTCATTGTTTCCCCAGGTGCGTAGCGGTCCCTCCGTCGCCGTGGTGGACACTGGTGGTTGATGCTTTTGCGCGGGCGAATGAGCGTGGAGCCGCTAAAAACCGAGACAGGCTGGCTTGGAGCCGCATCGAGCCGCAAAATTTTGGTGCAGGTACAGCGAGGTTTCGCCGGACCAGGCCCAAGACGGTTAGCCAACTCCATTTTTCACATGGTCGGATGTCGCCAGTGTCAAGCGCCCGTGGATTGCAAGTCGAGTGCGTTCGAGAGCACTCTGGGGGAGCATAGGAGCATGTCGCCATGCACCATGTGGCGTGGGCAAGCTTCAACACAAGGCCGCTTCACCACAGCTGCGTGTAACGATAAGCACGAGAGCCAGGACCGGAACAGGGACCAAGCAAGTCGGACCAAGTGAAATAGACGCTTATCTTTTGTGGATTTCTGGGCATACGTTGTGGGACGAGGGTCCGTTCAGCTCCGTTCAACAATGCTTTCTGAGATAGCGAATTAACATGACTACGTCATCCTTGTTATATTTTCAAATGAATTGTGTCAATATTGATGGTATGAGTGGGTGCGCATATAGATAGCAGAGATGGGATGCGCATATATAGGAGGTTGTAGTCGCGTGAGGATGGCGCATGAAGTGATGGTTACAGTAAACCACTTTCAAGTCGCATCAAGTCGCAATGGTATACAAGTCGGCTTCAGAAGGTTGTAGTTCGAAATCAGGGTCTTGAGCGCCTCCATGCGACACGGTATTGCTGTATTGTTGTATTCTGGCTTCAAGATCGTAACTAATTCAAACATCGTCGTGTGGTGATGCAGTACATGATATGGTATGCCGCAATGCCGTTAGTCGTTGTACGGTGGTATACAGCACTAGGAAGTGATTGCGATGGGCGTACAAGACGCGGAGAAATTCACGGAACATGACCATAGGCGTCCGAGCGTATATGCTCGACACGAGAGCTTCGGAGGAAGGATCCCGGAGAGATGCAAGTGGGACATGGATACTCTCCACACGCAATTGCCTCATGAATCGAAGGACGGACAGCTACGCAGTGAACTCCGGGGAGCACGGCTTCTAGAAGGATGGTAAGGCATGACGAAAGCGCGGTTGACGCCTGGGCCGACCCAGTGCTGCGGACGCAACCTGGGGCAGATTTACTGTTATGTAAAGAATCGGAGGATGCGGAGCATCAATCTGGGGACAGGTATTGTCGTTAGGTAAAAGGTGCAAGGTATGCATGGTAGCGCAGAGCCTCAATCTGGGGCAGGTGTTGTCGTTAGGTAAGACGTGTGGTAGCGTGCGAAGCCCCTGTGGGTCGCCCCGACATGGCGAGGGTCCCCAAGGAGCCACTACTGCTCGGCTCTACGTAGCACCTGTCTCCAATGCTCTCACGCATCTTGCCCTTCTGGTTCTCCATCGCGCGCTCCTTGAGCCGGTCGTTGGTCTTACTGACCCCAACGTATTGTACCTGATAGCCCTTCAACCCCAGGGTCGCACGACTCCTACGCGAAGATTGGCGTCGACTTGTACGGAATGTGCAAAGCGGAGACTAGTCTGGGGTCCACGCTTGCGAATGTCGCTGCTGGAAGATCTGGGAAGCTTTGTGGAGTCGAGCAGAATACGGGGCGAGGATGTGGGTTGGGTCGTCTTTGGAGAGGAGGGGCAGTGTGGAGGCGGCTGTGGGCGCTGTGTCTTTCGATGCCAGATGGGTCGCTAATGAGGAGACCGCCGGAGGCCGGGAAGATGTTGGTGCGTCGCTTGCACAAAGTATCGCGGCGCCGTGGTTATGGCTCTGGGCCGGGGTTCTCGTCGTCGCTTGTGTCGTCACCTGAGGGGAGGACGTTGTCTTCACCGTCCAAAGGCCGTCGTCGAGATCGTTTCAGAAGCCGCGCATGCGCCATGATGGGTAAAGGATCCTGTCTTCGTCGCTGATTATGGGAATCGTGTGTGTGCGTACGATGTGCTGTTCAGCGGCCGCGACTGTATGGGGGTCGAGTCGGGAGCGGGGTGACGAAGTTGTCTGCCTTGCGACGCGCACGCTGGATCAGGGTAAGACGACGTTGTAGGTGCGAGCTTCGGTGCCCAGGCCAACCTAGCAGATTGACATCAAGCGCGTGTTCCCGTTTCCAGCAGATGCTGGTGGAATGAACTCGATCCTGGTAGGCTTCCAGCTCACGGCCTGACGCGCGAGCATGTGGGCGTGTGTGCATCACACGTGATCTGCGCTAGTGAGTGACCCGCGCGAGCAACATCAACATTCCCCACGTACCTGGGAATAAATTCGTGGGCGCTGTAGAGAGGCGTCGCATGCAGTCGTATGACGCAACCAAGGATATCCGGGCTGTGCTGGACATAGCAAGTGTCACGCCCACGCAAAGAAGGCCGACACTCCGGGTCGGAGGCCTAAAGAGCAGTAACAACACAGTCGGATCGGATGCATCACTATGTCTGATCGAACGAAATGTGAGGAGTTTACAGTTTTCCACCCCTGCAAGCCTTCCACATTCATCATGTGTCTTTGGCTTCATGGGGAACAATGAGGGCATAGCGCTGATCAGGTCTCTAAACGATTGCGGCTATCCTAAGTGCAAGTAGGCTGAGTCTATATGGCAGTATGCGACTTGGTCTACTGATATGGGGCCCGTCCACACCTTGTACGAGAGTACGAGTACGTATGATTGAATCGGTAGGCATCGCAGCGCCGCAGCTGCAGATGCATGGAGGCCATAGCTGTCGTGACCATGATCTTCCTGCCATCCACATTTTCGCCACTCTCTTCGCTATGCCTTTGCTGGAACGGGACGATCCAAGGGTCACGTAGCCTTGTCTTGAACTATATTGGGATTTCTCTCTATCGACTACCGCGATAGTGCTTTTGGTTTGGCATACAATGTCATCTGAGCTGAATGTGTTCGCTGAACTTTGGAAGTTGATAAAGGTGAACAGCGAGCAGACGCGACAGAAGCAGGAACATAAGAACCTACCTACGGAATGGGTCCCAGTTTGATTAGACTGGCCGTGGCGCACACGTACGATTACGAGACGCGTGGCGTACACAGCTGTGACACAGATGAAAGCACTCGTTTGCGGCCGCTTCGATGAACATAAACCTGGGCAGCTCCAAACACACAACCTAACGCGAAAGCACGTGGACTCGTGTGCATCATCCAGGAGCCCTGCGAACAGCGGAGATGTACTTATCAAGTCGCTGAAGACTCAAGCAAGTCGTAAAACCTGAGAGCTTTCTCAGTGCGCGAAACGCATCGCGCTCAATTAATGTCTCGCTTATGCGACATATTTCATGCGTACTTCGGTATATATTGTTAGTAGGAACTCACAAGATACATAGTAAGACGCATTACGATGTTCGTTGCCAAGACTCAAAACGCCGACGTCCGTCTTGGAGTTGTCTAGCTACACCGAAGAAGCCGACATTCCACCATCGCACTGCGGACTGCAGGAAACTGGACATGACTTCAGGTTCTGCGGCGCCAGACGACTTCGCTGTCTCCGACCTAGCCACACTGTCTACCCATGCTGTGCGTGCCAATCTCTTCGAAACATGTCTTGGGAACATCGTAGCCCCCCTTCCTGGAAGATGACGATGCCTCGCTCGCAGACGATCAGAGCACGCTCGCCGAACGATATGATATGACCTCGCTCACCTCCAAGGCCAGCCTGAACTCGCCCGCGAACCAGTTCATCGCTGAATTTCTGCACTCTCGCGTCGACATGAGATACTCAGTATCAAGCCACCCGTCATCGCCTCAAGCTCGAGCAACACTCCGTCGCATCCATACCCATACCCTCACTACTTCTCAAAGTCCTACCGAGCTCCCGAGCACGTGCTCGATTATAATTGCTATATGAGGCTCGCGCGCATGTGGGAGGTTCGGCGGTACCTGCCGCGCGTTTCCCGAAGTAAGCCCTTAGTCATGCACTTAGTTGCCCAACCGATCTTGCTGAGCCTCAAGACCTTATGCGTCCCATGGTATCTATCGCGGCGGCCAACGCCCCCTATTTGTTAGAACCCAGGCCGATTCACACATATCGTCGCAATATTTGTGTTCACACATGTAATAGAGAGAAGGTCTTTGGGAACATATGTACGGGTCACTGCCACGCGAGAATGCGATAAGAAATCGGATAGGGGGGCTTTGAGGCTACTCCGACTCCGCAAGAGGGTGATCTAGGATCATGTCAGTAGCGCATACATTGCGACGCCGCAAGATCTCACCGCTGTTGTGTTCTTCCATCAAGGTAAATTTACGTACGTTGCACCTTTGACTTCGATTAGTATGCAATATAAATCCCGGTCGGCCAGAATCGCTAGCAAGTGACCGCTTCATACTTGTGAAGAAGAACCTGCCCGTGCGCATCATCGAGCGTTGTGTATATATATGCGTTGATCTCATCGTAGTGTAGGTACCTCGACGATATACCATTGAAGACTCAAGTACAAACCGCAGCGTCCTTACTAACTAGCCATGAAACTCGTTACCTCGATTCTCCTAGCCTTTGCCGTTTCTGCCCAGGCTTCCTGGTGCAATGATGGATGGGGTTTGCCCGCAAACACTGGGTGTCCCGACTCCTATGTAAGTAATATGATGACTAGCAGGAAAGCGTCTTACTGACTGTTCGTAGCCCCACTCCTTCTGCGTAAGTTCATAGGTTATCAAACAGAAAAAGATTCAAGTCGTAATACCCAGACAGTGCGGAGACGGTGACGACGCTAGATTCCCTCATGAGAGAACTTGCGCACAGCCCGTGAGGAATGGACTGTACGTCCAGGATAGCTGTAGCGGCGGTGTAAGTCTCAAACGCAGCTATCGAAAGAAACAAATGGCTAACAGCTATGTGATTAGTTTATCAAATGTGTTCGTATCCTAGAACTCGATCTATCTGTCATATACTAATACGCATAGTGCTAATTACCCCACTACCATGCAACACTATAGATCTGCGTTTACAAAGTTCAATAGACTGTTCTACTTGTGCATCCTAAAATTCCTGTCGCGACGGCTCTCGATCTTCGTGTCTCATGAACCTGAACTGATTTCACGAACATTGTAACCGCTAGAATCGCTATCGTGCAGGCTGGGTCGACTAAAACTTTCGCATTAAATGTTTTTTGTGCAGCTGACGACGAGAGCAAGATGCGGTCGGCTCACGACAAATCACAGCGCCACGAGTACGACGTTTCGTTAGCTCACATCCACTTATCAGGCAACCAACACGAGCATGTAAGTAAGCGTCGTCAACGATGCCGCTAATTGCAACTACTTGATAGATGCTCTTTGTGTCTCCATACTCTTGGCCTTCGGTGCGGCTGCCCTATCATAGCGCCGCCTAAACGAACGCATCCATCGGCAAGCTATGTAGTCACGACACTAGGAGCTTGGAGAACCCGGAAATCACTATCAGCGCAACAGGTCTAGTATCAACTGCACCTGCCTTCTACAACCACTCAAAGCAGGGTGATGATCTTTGAATCTGGGTAGTGAGACGCGGTCAGCGACTTATCTTGGCCAAACATATTCAGACTCTCACGCTCGCTATCCTTGCTCGACGGTTCGATGATTCTGTACACCGAGAGTGCTCCCACTCTCACGTAGGTCGATTCAGCGACGTTCACCGGTATGATCGCAATGCCATTATGCGGAGTAACCATGACCACTTCACAAGATTCGAAGACGTCGAAATCGAAGAACACGCGACCGTCTGCGACCCTGTTATTCGTCATGCGAATCTTACAAACCATTCCTCTTTCCCATGGCTGCGTCGCTACGTCGAACAGGGCAGTGATCCGTGCCCTGATCTTCGCAAATCCATCCATTATCTCCCCGAGTGGGTTGACGCCCTTGGGCGTGACATCGCAGTCTAGCAGTTCTGCACACATCCCCATGCCAGGATCACACAAGAGAAGTGCGTATGTCACGGCTCCCTCCACTGATGCGAAGGACCAGGTTGGAGCCCGCCAAGTTATAGTTCTTTGAGGCTTTTTTCGGGAGCCCGCATGAATGTCCCGGTCGGGCTGTTCCAGGCGCCAAAGCAAACCTTGCAAGAACCAGCTTTTCCATACACCAGCAAGGCAGATATCTCCTGTGAGCTTTTGTAGCGCTGAGATCACACCAGACAGTGCGGGAAGCTTGTCAGATAGGAAGGACATGTTGCAGGATGTGTATTCCTCGATGAAGTGGAACCATGAAGTTTCTTTGTCCCAATGTCGTTGCCCGGTGGATTGACTAAACCGTGGTGGGTTTTTCAAGTGCTTGAGCCCACGGGCGATATCGTCCATAGAGTTTTCTCTATCGGCTGAATCTTTGGATCTGTCTTCTCTGGACCTTCCCTCCGAGCATTCCCAGATCATCATGTAGCTTCCAAATTGTATGGTGCGAGGCGCTAGTACACCTTCTTGTAGGGCCCAGACTCGGCTCAGAAGAGGCTCTTCCTATCCTGCGTCAGTTTCTGGGGTTCAGTGCGAGTAGCTCAAGGAGTTGTTTATACCTGTCGCAGAGTGATTCTTTCATCAATCATCGACTTCAGAATATCAGTATCCAGTGACGGCCGGATGTCGTAGGAAAAATACAAGTCAAACGAGCCTTCCTCATCTGCGAACGAGACGACACGACGTTCTACGACCTTGCGCGCATGTAGGAAGCCCTCACTACAGTGACTCGCACGCGTAGCACGAAGGGTCAAGTACGCATTATTGTATACATCAGCCATTCGAGAAGCCTCTCTTTCCCAGTCAGCATTGTCGTCTTGAAGGATGCACAGACAGTCTACCCAGAGGTAGCGAATGCCTAAATATCTAGTAACAAATATCGCATCTCGAAGAGTTCGAGGAAGTTGGGTGTATCTGATCCCTCTATCTTCTTTATGCTTCCCCAGGTTCGTAGAGGTCGTTGTGTATGGCAGCGCTTTTCCCCAGCAATAGCTCAATGCGATGTACTGGCCTTTGCTATCTGGACTATTTTCGACAAGCTTGAGTGTTTTTTCTGTGAGCAGGGCACGTGAATCACCCGTGACACCTTCGAAGGCAGTCCCTTCCGGTAGCGACTGAAGGTCTAAGAGGCGTGTGGGTAGCTGAGCATCGCTTCTTGTTGACCGTCGGCAGTTCAGGTGGTGGCTGTTGCAATCTTTGACCCATGTCGCCATCATGCCAAGCACGTAGGGATGCAATGCGTCCTCGATGATCTCGTGTCTGTCGAAGCACTCTGCTATAGAACTATCTGCATATTACTTATCAACTACAGCTCACTTAGATAGATCACACCAACGTACCTGGAGTTGTTCCGTACGAAAATCTCTCACTCAGACACTCTTCTGGCTCCATGTCGCCCAAATACACAACCAGGGTAAACCAGTGCGGGCAAGACCGAACCCTAACCTCTAGCCATAAGCTTCTCATGTCACCGACCTTGTAATTGGTATGATAATTGTGGCTGCTGCTCAGATGGCTGAAGATGCATCGGCAGAGTGCGCATCTGCTGGCACCATCCTGTAACCCAGCAAGACTGTCATGCCATTTGACGAACGCATCCTTTTTTTCACCGGCCTCAGTCTGGAACCACTGAAACTCATCGTATACGGATCTGTCGCGCCGAACAAGCCTCAAGATTTTGCGGATCGGCAAGGACTGACATGTATCACAGAGAGTCATCTTCGCAGTGAGAGTCGTGCGAGATGCTGTGACGAGCGTGGTACGAACAAGCTTGACGAGAGCACGTGGAGGGATGTGCCCCTCAACATATCAGCACGACTGATAGGCGAAGGTCAGCTTTATCCTACAAGCTAAGGCGAAAGCTGCATCGCAACCAGTCATTTTCATAAACTCGATGCGTCGCAAGAGTGCTGCAGAACGAACGACAAGGTGATGGCACGAACATCGAGACATGAGGTAGTGGTGAATTCGCAATCAAGGCACACGCGCCAAAAAAACGCTTGGTCGACATTGCGGTTGACAGTCATGGCGTGGATTTCAGTGTTGGTGGGAGATGCGAGTGCGGGTGCGGGGCAAGGGACTCACGACCCACGCTGAACAGACTACCAGCTGCGATTCATCAGGCACTACCGCCTGCATCAAAAGCAGTCGCAGTCGTGACTCTCGCTGCTGTTTGCGTCGCAACCATTCTCCATGCGATACAAGACGCGTCCCTTGTGCAAGACTTCGGTAGCCTCCCGGTATCGCTCTGTCTCCAGAGTTTCCCGCCAGATACGGCGAACGACTTGCGCAACGCCGGACTGACTCCGTCAGCGACATTTCATGTGGTCACCAATACCTCTGGGCTGTCGTCACAACATCGCCAGACGGGTTGCAGCTGAGCATGACAAACATCGTCAACCGCGAGCACGCTGCAATGAACCGCAATTCGGTGCTCTTCGCCTGCTACCTGCATCTCTGATTCCCTACATATATGTCCGGTTGGGGCGCTGGTCTTTCGCCAGCAGTACTGTTGGACAATCAGCAATGGTGTTACGATGGGAATGCGGTCGGCATAGGAGCTAATTCAGGGGCACAGCTGAAAGCCTCTGAATTTTGGCGCCCCACGATGCGCACGCTATATTGGCCCAAGCCCATCGAGCCGACTCGAACACTAGCCTATCGCCCAGTACGAATGGGTGCGTAAAGCTCGAGGCTGATCATCGCTTCGGGCTAGACCGCAAAGGCCTAACCCCATCGAGAGGACACTATCGATAATTGCCGGTACACGTGTGTGTCGGCGTCCGCCATGCAAGCCACAAATGCTGTACGAGGCTGATGGGAAATGACTTCTTCTAGCCAAGTCAGAATCATGTGCATACCGTAGCTTCGATTTGGCCTGCGCTTTCAACACGCTTTGACTACATGCTGTCATTCCTCAGCGCAGGCATCGTTGTCCTAGTCGTCTATGTCAGTGTAGTCGCTCTGCCGTCGCTGTCCCCGCATTTACAGACCAACATTTTTGCATTGTCAGCCTCATCTCAGCTGGACAAAATGCGCTTTCAACCGCCATGGCGTACGCATCACGAATTTAGCAATGTTCGTTGCCAGTACCGACAACATAGACCCGCAGCCACCACTCGGGCATGGCGAGGCTATCTCGCATCCAAGCCAGCACAAAGAGAGGGAAGAAGGTATATAAGTTCCACCACCACCGTATGAAAGAGAATGCAAACAGCCTGTCCTTTGTATCTGTGAACATCCCGGGTTCCTATATCCAGAATGCGTTACTCTTTAGCCGCCTCCAGCCTTCTTGGCCTTGCCGCTGCCCTTCCTCAAAGAATAAACATTGACGCTGCCTTGGCTGTTCCTACGCCCTCGATCCTGGGTCCCAACATTGAGGCTACGAAGCCTGCGGAGACGACTTACAACCCCGTTGCTGCTGCTTCTGCTGTTGCCGCTGTCGTTGAGAGCGAGGGTGTTATCGAGAAGCGTGATAGTCTCACGGTGGGGAAGCGTGATGCTTGTGATACACAACCTCTTGGGTAAGAAACTTATGAAAAAATGGACGGCATTCATCTGACTTTTCCAAAGCAATGGCCCTACTATCTCACCTGACACTGCCGCGGCATTCTCCTCGGCTGCTGAGTTGAGTGAGATCGCTCAAAATGCCGGAACTCCGTCTGGTTACCAGCAGTCTTTCGTAGACAAGAGCGGAAGCTCCCAGCAGATCGGCTACTTGACCTACAAGACTTACCCGACTTACGACGTCCAGGGCTGCGCTGATGCCTGCGACAGCGAGAAGTACTGCCTTGGCTTCAACATCTACTTTGAACGCGACCCGTCGCTCGAGCCTGGACCTAATTGCCCTAACCCCCCTTCCACCAACAACATCAAGTGCTCTCTCTATGGATATCCTGTCGCCGCCAAGGCGGCCACCAATACGGGTCAGTGGCGTCAAGACTTCCAAGTCGTGATCGCTGGTAGCAACGGCTATTCGAAAACCAACAAAGGTCTGCCAAGCGTGAAGGACTTCAAGGCCCCGACAAGTCTACCAGCCGCCATCAATGCACCGCTTGACAATGGTTATGATACCTACAATGGCATGCGCCTTTTCAACGATAATCCATTCGACCCTTCGCTATGTGCTGCTGCATGCGAAGCCCAAACGGAATACGATATGGCACATCCCGACTCCGATGGCACTTACAAGCCTTGCAACTTCTTCACCACCTATATCCTCACTCAGAACGGCGTCCCTCTTGGCACTTACTGCGCCTTCTACACACGCTCCTGGGACCCTAGCTACGCCGTCAACACTGGCTACTACGCTGGCGACGATGAGTACAAGGTAATCAACGCTGGCTCGTACGAAATCACTAGTCCCAACCTTTCGCCTTCGCCCTCTCCATCGCCTTCGCCCTCTCCATCGCCTTCGCCTTCTCCGTCGCCATCGCCTTCCCCATCGCCATCTGCTGTCGATATCACCCCAACCCCAACCCCGACTCCCACGCCTACGCCGACTCCCACTCCTACCCCCGCTCCGACGCCGTTGAATACTTGCGGAGGCATCAGCCCCAGAAAAAGTGCCACGATACCTCAACGAACCATCCGCATGGGCAGCGGCGCCAACTTCGAGCGTTCTCTCTGCAACAGCTTCTGTCGCAGCCTGGGCACCTGTCGTAGCTACGGACTCTCCGGTCCAAACTGCGAACTGTATCCTCTTCCTGTCGCGCAGGTGGCATGGCTTAGCGATGCTGATGGCGCGGCAACAAGTGTTTCGTATACGTTTTATGATATTGGGTGTGCGTAAAGCGATAGAGAGGATTATCAACCATTTTGGCCTCGAATGCTATAGCGTAGCCTCGCGTGATTTAGATTCTATCATCGGATTTTCTTCTGCATAGCTCTTTTGCACATGAGCTACCTTCGAGCGATCATATTGTCTTCTTTCAGATTCTACCTTCAACGCGTGTTCTGCCTCTTCACGTTGGCGTAGGCTCTACATTTCCACTTTTAGCTCCTTGGCCTCTTCATCTCTTCCATATCTGTTCTCTTACGTTTCTTACCTCGTCTTTGTTATTACATTACTTATGTAACACACTTAATTCAACGGGTATTACAAAACTGTCCAACGCACTGATTTCCTCATTTCGTCCAAGCAAGCAAATAGGGGAGAATGAACATTTGAAGTGCTCCAACGTCTTCTTCTTTGTAATTAATGTCGCTTATAACTATTAAGGGATAGGAATACAGATCTCGTTATAGACAAGCTCAGTAGTCGTTATAGAGGGATCTTAGTTCGTGCTGAAGAGCTTTCAGATTTAGGGGTGTTGTAAGCGCCTCACAACACTACTGTACAGCAGCGTCTGTCGCCGTAGAGCTAAAAGCCCGTTTGGGGTGAAACAACGCCCGCACTACCTATCACTTAGCGTCTGGAAGCGCAGCATATTCGCTATACCCTGAACCTCCTTTTGTGTTTATTTGCGGTCCACGTCGTACTCATACAGAGTGAGTCGCACTGTTAAAAAGATGAGAAGGAGGCTGCCTATCATGTATTAGCAAACCGTCACTGATCTGCGTTTTGTTGTAGTGTAGTAGCTTACGTTATTGAGAGCGATCTCAATGGCAGCAAAAAGGGGCTTGAGAATGTCATCACGGTCACGAAAGCGATAGCGACCGCTTGGCACTAGGTATGCCTTCTGGGCTAAAAGTGACACAAGCTTGGCGCCACAAGCTATGTGAATCCTGTTCGACGGAGCTAGAGTCAAGCGCCAGTCTCAAAGTCCGACCTGAGCAATCGTATCGTTCTCGGTGCAGGAGCAGCCGAGACAAGGCAGGAAGGCTGCTGGGACTCCACTTCACTGCAAGCAAGGCAGATGGCGCTATGACTCACTGAAGACCGCAAGCACTTTGCAAAATCTTTCGACTGAGCGCGAGACTGTCTCGACAGGAACCGTGCCGCAGTGGCGCGTTTTGTTTGACAGTGAGCAGCTTACGCTTCTCATGGTGGATCTAACGATAGGGTATCGTGCTCGGTATTGCTACTTGCAGATCATGAGAAGATCAAATAGCATAAACCATATACCCTATACTCAACTCCTTTCCAATTCATTCCCATCTGTCATACCTTCACTTCTATAGGGGCAGAGACATCGATCTCCGCTTTTGTGTCGACTTGCCAGCCATGTCCTTTGTATCGTGCAGGCATTTATGACTACACCACCTCTTATCCATCATACTCAACCTGTCCCAAGCCTTGACCACTACCTCGTCAGCGTGTGCCTTCACATCCACTTCTGCCTCATCTTTCCCCTCGACTAGACGCTCCTTGAACTCCACCAACTTCTCGTTGCAATCTTCATTGAAGGCGGCGATATGATCCTCCTTGAGCATAGCAAAATCAAGTCTCGTGTCATCAAGGTGTTCCTCGAACTCAACGCTAGCTGAGTTATGAAGCTCGGAGACTTGCTCGTAGGCTTCATCGAGGGCATCAGTCAAGAATTTTTGAAGGTGGGTCTTGGTAGCAGTGCTTATAACAGTCCTGATGACTGCCGCCGGCGTGGGTTTCTTGTTTAAAGTTCGACGGTGTTGTGCGAGCGTGTCCGCGCTCTGGCTGGACCGTGGTGTCGGCGATAAAGAAGGCGACGGTGAGGGGTCAGCAAGCATGCCTGGAAGAAAGTCTTGCAGAATGCTGGGAAGTTGTTCGCGCAGCATGTCCGGAAGCACTTTCTGGACAGCGGATGTGACAATGTCTTGGAAAATATCCACTTGCACGGTGGCGGTGGACGAAGGTGTGGACTTTGAGCTAGGTGACGATGGGGAAGAGGCGCGTTCTGTTGGCGATGGCACGCATGTGGGATCTTGGAGGAGGCGCTTCGGTGGAGGAGAGTCGGGTGTCAAGCTAGTGCGAGCTAGACGATGCGCGTCAGCAATATATTGGTGCTGTGTCCGACTAGAAGACTTACTTTGTCTCGAGCGCTTGTTTGACACTTGCGCATACGAAGGCGGGGCGTCATATATCGCGTCTTCGAAAGGAGGGGCTCCAGCTACCGCGTCCTCAATTGAAGGTACAGCTTTGGACGTCCAGTCTCCAGTGGGACGATGAGGTCCAGATTTGGCACCCTGAATAGAGCTGAGGATTGACCAGTCTGCCTGCTGATACAAACGGGCGAATTGCGGAATGACCGGAACTCCAGTGAGTTGCCGGGAGGTTTCGACAGCACTTCGAAGCCTAGCAAGGTTTTTCTTCCCAAGCCAATTTGTGTCGAACACAATGCGCACATCTGTCGCCCTGGCCAATGTTGAGAGCTTGTGGAAACTAGTTTCAAGGTTGGACATCCCATTGCCAAAACTGTGAGGGCACCATACAGAACAGGGTGTTTTGAGTGTCAGCGACAGCGTTCGCAGCCGGGGTTGCCCATGCCGTGCGATGTCGTGCAACGACCCATCTGGGAGGGAAATATCAACATCTCCAAGTGAGGTCTTGCCAGGCATAAGATTGTCACCTTCGTAGCGAAGGGTAAAGAGTTGCTTGTCGTCGAAGCCATGAATTGAATAAGAATGTTCGAGCGACACCACGAACTGCGCGTCCGAATGCAGAATCTTTAGAGAACACGGCCACAGCACAGATACATCATTTGCAGAATATGCCAATGCGGCCACGCCTTCCTTGCGAACGAGACTAAGGACCATTGTTCATTAGTTCCCTCTACAGTAGACGTTTACTTAACACTACATGACCCTTTTGCAACGAAGCAGGCGATATGCAGCGGCAAAAGAAACCCTCCCACCCGGGCTTTCGCGTCGGTCGCAAAGAGCAGCCCTAACTCTGTCGCAGCAACACCCGCCAGATCGTGGACCACTAAGCCCGCCTTTCCCGCACTGCCTGTGCCTTGCTTGAGTATCGCCCCGAAGATACGCGCACCGAAAACGCGTAGATCGCGAATTCGACCCGACGTGTCAGAGGCCTTGCTGTGAGGATGGCGTACTGGAGCAAGGCGCCAGGCAGTAAGAGAGGGGCGGTTCAGCGGCTGACGGCCGGCGGCTGGAGGCGGTCGCGTGCGCGTGCGCGTGCGCGTATGCGTACAAGATGGTGGAATTTGTGTGACAGGTAGAGATACGAGCGGAGGTCGAAGTTGTGGAGATGGAGACGGATGGATGGAGATGGAGGTGGAAGGGAGGAGGTTGGTGTTCAGCGCTGGGTGGGCCGGCCTTCTAGCCCCGGTTTACGCGGCCTGGGCGCTTGGCGTTGCGCTATGCCTTGTACATCATGCTTCGCGAAATGGTGCGCATCTCGAACAACACGAGTAAAGCACGATCTAAGATTGCGAGCCGCATTACGATTCGTTCAGAGAGCAAAGAGCTTCTCTTCATATCTGCAAAAAGAGAGTATCTCAGATCAGAGGAATTACAAGCTGTGCTAACAAGCCTAACCAATATGACAAGAACGTTGGGGTCCGAATATCTCCTCGAAGGGTATCGCGTTACTTTATCGCGACTGAATGGAACTTGGCATAGGAGATAAGCGAGCTCGCAGCAGTTACTTGGAACACCAGCGTACTACCACAATCCTAAGCATACGCCTTATGTAGAGAAATGTCCTTCAACACCCACACCGAAAACGATCTTCGGATTCCGCCACAAGAACACATCGATATTGATTATAGTCGCGTTGATTGTTGTTGCGGCAATCGTGAGCGGGAGCGTTGGGCGCAGTATAGCGATTGAAGACTCAGTATCGAAGAACGAGCAAGCCGCACAGCCATCTGCGCCAGCAACGCCCACGATATCAGCGATGCCTACAAATGCAGTAGCGCTCACAAACTCAATTCTAGCTAGTAGCTTTACCCTAGCAGTATGCATTCTTTTAACTGCAGCCTCTATCATCTCTATTAGCATAAGCTTTCCTCTATTATCACTTGTATAGGATAATAAGAGATAACCCTAGTCCTGAAAAAAGGGATTATAAGAGTAGATGAATGAATAGAAGGTAGCTAAGGCGGGTACAGTACAGCATTACCGCATTGTGACTTGTTCACACATCAGGAAATGTATGCCCGCGTTGTTCGGCCATTTGTCCTTGTAAGTGCGGTGCAACTTTCAAAATCTTGATTCTATGTTCCTCGAGCTGTTGTAGCACAGACACACCTTGTGTCCTAAGTCGATGCACAGCTTCGTTTCAAACGCGCTACTGGAGAAACAATGCACAGTACAATCACGACCAAGATGCATGGCAAGACATTTCAGACCAGGACTGTATTTGTTTAAACACGGTGTTGAACTGTGTCATCTACAAAGGTAACAAACACAAGTCCATCGCCTTAACTACCACTTCCATTCATGTCGCCTTTCCAATCTCCGCTGTCAAAGATGTTGGCGCTGTGCCACAAGCGCAGTGCCCGCTTTAGTAGTCGCTGCATCAAGGCTTCTGTTAGCTAACGGTTCTCTAGGTGTAAAGGAGTTCCGTTGGGTGCAAACTTACCAGCCAATACCCCTGTTGTTCTGGGGCTTGCATGCGATACCGGCAGGGCAGTACCAGTTGCAAGGTCCTCCGCTGATGTTGACCTGGCACCATCCCCAGCAGAGGTGCTTGTCGGCGCGTTCAGCCAGCTTGGTGGTAAAGGACATCTCAGTGTCAAAGGTTGCGGGATCGTAGGTCACGGAATCGATGGGCTCCGCCTCAACGGGCGCGGCGAGAGTGAAGCTCACAGAGCTAATGAGGAGAAGAAGGGCGGTCTTGGAGTACATCATGATGGATGAGAGAGTAGTGATAGCAAGATGGGTAAATCGAAGTTGGAAGTGGTGGAGTAGATGTTGGCAAGTAGATGGAAGATTGTTGCGTTTGTGGATGAGGATGTCTCTGTTTGCGCTGGCATCCACCCATATTTATACACAAAGACCGGTACATTCATCAGATCTCAAGACGACAGAGCATGGCATCTTTCACGTAAGAGGCTTTGGTCATACCCGGTGATCAAGACGAGCCTCTGTCTGTGATGCTCCTCAAGCTGCATAAGGAGATCCTTTTCGCGAGCGCGAGGCTGCATTCCTTGCTACGTTGCTGCCATCTTCGTATACGGCAATGCATGTGAGTCGACCTTTGATTGCTGTGATACTGCAGACGGGACAGCGAGACAACCTATCGATTGCTCCTGATCCAATTCGGCATCCCCGAGATCGACGATCACGACTAGTATACACAGGTCACAGGTTTGGTCACAGTATAGGCAGCCCATTGGCAGTGTTGGTGGCTTTCTGAATTTGTTGTTATTGGTGACGCGCTGTTTCCTTGGTGTTGAGAAATATATTGAGGCTGTTGGTCGGTTGCCGATTGTGCAGCCTCGCGGACATCGCGGGATGTAGTAGGCGGGCGCAGCCGCTAGCGTACGTCGTGGTCTTTTGGCCGTTGCTTAGTGGGTCAGTCGACTCAGCCGGATCAAGGCACACTACGTTGGTGAAGGAGACCAATCAAAGACAACGGCGTGCTACAATAAATCGGCAGTGTAATAATATCGCTCACGCAGCTACAGCGATGATGGTTCAGATCGTCGGAAACAGGAATTCATCGTTGTTCACCTCGTATTTAGCCGAAAAGTTAAGCTAATACTCAACCCGCCTTGGTTCACATGACCTTGAGAGATTCAAATTCTTTTCATTCACCTAGAGTAATGCCATCAGCTCTGCTCAGCTCCCTTTAAGATGATGTATAATGCAGCTGTGCATTTCAGACCTCTTCAAAATCGTTCGGTACTTACAGGGATACGACTCTCCTGAAGCTTAGGCAGAGCTTGGCGATCTTTCCATAGCCACGGGACGTGATCCAAGATCCCGTTGCCGGGATAGTTTGATGAAGGTGCCACTTATGGCAAGACGCATGTTGCTCCTAGATTGTAGGATTATTGTAGGATTCCTACGGAACTTGCCGTATGCTCTCGACTTCCACCGGCAATAACAACAGTGATATCAGCCAATGCAGTGTGTCGGGAGAACACTGAATTAGCGGGGGGTAAAAATACCGGCAGTAACATCGAGACGCTGTAGGAATCATGTCCTGCTTCGTCCCGCCCTCGACTCTCTAGGTCTTCGTTCGGGTACTTGCACTGTAGGCAGATTCTCGAAGTTTACAAGCCAGTTCAACATACATGTATTCCTGCACCAAGGATCCTGCACATTCGTGCTGTTGTGTCTCGAGTGATACTACCTTCAGGCACTGGCAATAGTGCCAGCACAGTCACATGTTACGTATACAGGGCCATGTGGGCAAATCGAAGACGATGCTGCTCTGTGGTATCACCGGTAAGCGGCCAAGGCTGATACAAACGTAGAACTGCTTATTGTCTGGATATCTACGACTAAGGGTGCTTCCACAGTGAGGGTTCTTAACCCATCAGCTAAGTCTCAGTAGGGATGGCTGATTTTTCGGTTTCTGCAGCAGTAGCAGTGCTTGATCATAAACCGCTTTTTGTTGGTGCCTATCGAGGTAGATAAGCTACACCCTTTTCATCATCTCCATCACCCCGATCACCTCCATACGATCCATGCCCATACCCTACTCCAGTACTATGCCAGTGTGATCACTACAATTATTGCACCAGAAGCGCTCGGTAGCCCATAGACAGAACTACTATGTAACACTACAAATTGCAACCACATTTCCTCCCCTTCGAGAATGGCATGTTGCAAAGTCCAGCACACGTGTTAATTCTCTCCCATTTGCCATTGACGCAGTGTAGCTACAGATCAATCAGTCAGGTTATCAATTGCATAACAGGTATAAAGTGGCAGTTGAATTGTTACACGGAGCACAAATCAAAGATACCGGGAAGGGTGACTTACAGTATGCTTCAAATTGTTGCTGCATCCGTACCAGCCTTCGTTCGAGCAGGATTCACCTCGATTGCGACTGTTGCCAATCTCGCAGGGGTATTTGGCAGCAAAAGCAGTTGGCAGCAGAGCGCCGCCAAGCATCAATGTGGCCATGACTGTCGTGAAGAACTGCATCTTGGGAAGAGGGAGGAAGCTCGACGGTAGTTGGTATTGAGAGGTTTGATGTGAACGAGGATTTGTGTAGGTATCGTATATGTGAGAGAGTATGGGCTGTCGGACGATGAAGAAACCGAGAAGCAGCTCCATGGCTCTTATATAGATCACTTAGATGCTCTGACCACGAACAGCTAGGTTCCGTGTTGGACAGCCTAGAGGTTTGAACCTGTACACAGCCTTCTTGCGCTCCTTCGCGCGACAGGAATGAAGCAGCTAGTCTTGACCGAGCGGCGTGTGTTTCGCTGTCCCAAACTACCTCTGGGCTGTTCTGATGCATGCAATCGCTGGATGCCTTGATTAATCTCGAGAGGGTGCGAATTGTCCCGCAGAGTGGGGCATACGATGGAAATTTGCAGGACGTTCAAGTCCTTTCAGGCTAGGTAGAGGCTGACAGTAAGTCGTTGGAACGATGAGAAAGGCTCGTACAATGACCTCATGTCTTCTGAGCACTCCTGCTGTCTCAATGGTGAGGTATGCGGAAACACTCTGTAGTGTATAGTTTACAGACAAGTGATATACATGGACTGTTTCTAGAAGTCTGATTGCTAGACCCACTACATAGACTCGTAGCAAAGGATCGTGAAGCTTCCCATAGTACCTTCTGCATTAGCTTGTTAGTTCTGCGATCTGCGGACTGGAACGGCACGAGCGGCAGGATATGGGCTTGATCGATCCCATCCAATTAAAGACAACTACGTCTAACCGCCTCGATCCTTAGCTACATCCTTTGACGTTATGCGAACTTGTGCCAAGGCGAGGCTACCGAGGCGTCCAAGGCGGGCAGCCCAGACATAGCGGTGAGTTCTTCGCATTCGCTACGGAAAGATTACAATGACAACTTCATACAGGGTACAACTGGCAATGAACCCCCTTCTGGTATGGTATGAGTAGTGTGCCTAGCGCTCAAGCCCCCTGCAGGAGGTGCAGTTGGAGCTCATGTTGGCTGTTGGTACAATTGTTGCCAAGGGGCGGCATTCGCATTCGCTTTCTCCTCGTACATTGCTAAGCTTTTGTTCTTTTCACATGATTCTCCGTCAAGCCATCAATATCCGGCGCCTGAATTGAATAGTGACATAAATTTGCTGAAGAGTTGCATACTGACGCGCTATCGTCAAGGAGTACGTTCGATGAATGCCGACAACTATCATGGTGGCGCCCGATGCAATCATGCAGGACGATAAGTACATTGGATTTAAGATGCCAGCTAAAGCGACTGTATTATCAGTATCTGATGAGTCTATCTTGTTACTCTACTCTTCCAGATCTGATCGATGTAAAAGGGGACTTGATGTAGATTCCGCTACAAACCCCAACCTACCGGCGTAGTTACATATTCGGTGCTGAGCGTCGAATGTGCCGGGGCGTGTACATCGCCGAGCGCTCACTCCTCCTCGCCGTCACACGCCTGCAGTAGGCGTGCAGTTTCAAGGTGCCTGAGTAGGGAATACTGCTGGATGTGGTTGGTCTGGTAAGTGATCTGATAGTGCAACTCGCGTCGTTCGAAGTCAAGATCGCTGAGATCAGCGACGAGAAGAAGTGACTGGTGGAGGAGGCGTGGAAAAATGTCGAGGACATGCTGTTGGACGAGGAAAGACAAGTAGACGATGTGGCTCAGGGCATGTCGTTCAACACGTGATTGTCTGACCTGGAGGAAAGAAAAGAGTCATGTAGCTTTGGGTGCGTGGTGGTTTCATTCCATCGTCTCTCCTTCTTCAGATGGTACCAACAAGCCAATCGAGTAGGCTGTTTGCGCAACCATTGTACATAATGGACTCTATACTTATTCCATGATAATCAACTTCTTCACAACGTCCCCGAATGGCACATCTTTCCTGTTGAAGTCGAAACGCCCCACACGCGTAGCAATCTTATCACTACAAGTCACACTTAGAGCAATCATCTCATCGTTGAAGCTTTCACCGATGATAACATATTCGCGTTCCTTTTGAGTGGAGTTGGCCACAGTCGGGGCCCAAAAGATCAGCTGATTTTCGTTCAGCGTGACGTCACTGGGCAAATCTCCAACGCGAACCGTCCAATCCGAACCATCGTACCAGATTTGTCTGTGATCCGATTTTCCGAATAGAGATGCTACTTGAGGGGTACAGATCTGCTCTAGTTGACCACTTCGCCATCGATATACTGCTAGTAGAGATTTGCCATAGCTGAAGACGATTTCGCCTCGCCAGCTCAACCATGACCAGCTGGGTATCGGCAAGCCACAATCCCTCCTCTGATCTGGATTATCTGCCGATGGCACGACGTTCACTACCCATGCCAGGAATTGGCAGAATCTAGAGTATGGAATGCCCCAGAATAACTCGTCGTCAATCGCTGCCATGATACCTGCAAAGGCGTCTACGATGTCGGTCTCGAACGTTAGGTTGCGCCTTGTGTACTCTCCAACGAAAACTTCGTAGTTAGATATATAAAGCCCGAGCGGCTGCTCAGGCTCTAGCCAAGTCGACTTGAAATTGAAATTCGGATGCTCAAAATCGAACTGTTCGAACCACTCGGTACATCTGCACAGCCACTCGACATGAGTTTCAAGGAAAATCAAGCATCGTCCAGATAATAGCAGTTCTTGGTATGTCCATGCTCGAGTCGCCCAAGTGGTTCCTTGAATAGACCGCTGAGACGCGGATAGATACGACTCTACGATCTGATAGCGTCCGAGATCTGCCACCTTGTGGCCTGGTCGAAACGAACCAAGTCCAGGTAGTCCATGGTCGGCATCTTCGCCTGCTGCGGCGATGATCGTAAGCATAGCGTTGCCATATACTGATGTCATTGCAGGTATCTGGATTGCTTTGTCTTGTGGATCGTTCGAGACGATGCAGAGGCTGTCGACCCACAAGTATCTCTTTCCCATCTTCTTTGTCAACGTGACAGCATCTGATATAGTCTTGGGCAATGTTGGTAGCCCTTGATGCCGACAGTATCTTCGAAGACGTCTTGATGTCAGGACGAATTCCTTCGGCCCTCCGCCCCAAACATAGCTTAGTGCGAAGTAATCTACTTCTGCTCTCTCTTGACCGGCAATCGTAACCAGACACATGTTTACAACATCGATCAGCCTCAAAGGCACTGTGATATCAGCCGGCCTTCGGCGGCATCGTGAGTGGCTTGTGACACAAATATGGAGCCATGAATTGAATAGAGCGATGTCGCACTGTGCAGGCCTGTATCTCGCCAGCAAAGTTGGTTCGCTGGCAGCATCTGATGATGGCGCTGCCAAGAAAGCATATCGTCCCCCGAATCCGTTTTTTGAGGAGACATGAAGACACATGTATTTTACATTCCAGCCGGACGTTCATTCTTGGAATCTGTATGGCAGGTTTTGATCTCCATTCATCACGGCCGCGAAGTCGAAAGGTTTAAGAAGCACCTTGCAAGCGCCTTCATGGCGCGAGACAGTTGATTAGGTTGAACCTTCTTGTTCGTGAAACTCCTTGAAAATTGTGGCGATGAAATGACAGAGGGGACACATTTCTTGCCGTGCAACTATCGCTTCCAGAGGTCCAAGGTCAAGTTCGTACGAAGCTAAGAATACATCACCATTGGCAAGGCCCACATCGATCAGCGATCCATTTGGTTCGCGGACGTAGGCCTTCAGATTCTTGTTCTCTCCACCGTAGCAACCAGAGGTATCAAGGAATTCCAGCTCAGTGCAGGGCAGGAACGCTGATAGGTCGATTTGTTGGCAGTTGTCGCATAATTTTGGCACTAAGGATATGGTCGATGTCGTCATCTTGATATGCTGTTCTACAACAGCTTAGTGAGCAAACGATTAAAAACTCGGAAAGATACCGATAGATGGAGTAGGTATGTTGAGCGGGGGGCAAAGGTAGGTCGGAGGCCGCGTGAAACTCGGGTAAAGCTGCATGATGACTGCGTAGAGGGGGCAGTGCAGCAGCCACGAAAGTCCTCCCAAATGCAGGCGTGCTCACGAGAATACGCAGGGCGGCTCAACATGCGACCTCTGCCGAATGAGTTATCGAGTTGCGCAAAAACTATCACTAGCGCGTTTTACTGGAAGAGAGAATGTTTCAGGCTTTATGCGCCTGTCGAACATGCCACTTGAGGAAGATCATGCGGCTCTACAGCCTCGTTGTTGAAGACGGACCTGCACCTGCGCCTACTCATTATCGTGAGGCCGGATGCAATGACCTACCTTCTTCCGCTTCACCGTAAGCATATGTAAGATGTATGTAGCGTGGGAACGATGTCAAAGTAGACTCAATAGCCATGTGGAAGCTGTGACAGGGTCGACGAAATCGAGATCCTGCTCCATGAACCGTGCAGGCACCACTTCCGAAGCGTTCTATCGGCCAGAGTGGCTGCTGGGACGCAAAGGCAATGGCCAGATGCTGATTTCAATATCGCATCCACGTGATTATCCTGAGAGCTATTTAAGAGTGATAGGAGATGCGCGTTTGCGATTGCTGCTCATACAACATGAAAGTTGTGCGGGCGAGGCTTTGTTGAGGGCAAGTGCCATAGTCCGGCGGGGAAGCCGCGGGCGGTTGCGATCAGTGCGAGGCGGGCTAAGAATCTTACTTCCGAATGCGTCCACTACCCACCCGTGTACCTTCTTCGCTCATCCCCACACCTGACTTTTATCATCGTAACACCATGTCGCCGTTGCGCAAGGCCTATCATGGATTAATTTTCTAGACCCAGAGACAATGGCTCGATCCTGTTTGCCCTGATTTTCCTCAGTGGAACGAAGCAGACGACTTCGTCGCAGATTTCGCTGGCGATTACTATGTCTCTTTGTTTACTCACATAACAGTATTGGTCAACTACTTATCTTGATTTAATAGACTTACAGACAATAATTTAGGGTTCTCTAACGATTCGATTTGGCTCTGACCTACTATGGTATCCTGTATCCGATCAAGCTTACAACAGATTAGACTTTGCCCGCAACCACAAAGCCATCGCCGCTTCTATTCCAATCACATACACATTCGTATCCGTCATCGTGAGCTCGAACCTAAGCCACGTCAACGCGTACAGGGTGTAGCATGCACGGATCGGGCGTTTCGCGGTGATCTTCGGCATTATTCGTTCCTACATGTCCGAGATGGACATTCGGAAAAGGACTTAATTGGGAAATGCAGAATTGTTGGCTGCATCTAAAAGAAACGTCGACCAGCTTCAGCACATGAACATGCAGAATATGGCGACTACAACGATTGCAGAACAACAGCTGGAAACTCCGAGCGATACCTGGACTACCTCTCAGCAATCTATGGGAGGTGTCTTGCCTCGGAATATCCATACCACTTTTAATTATTACAAAGACCCCGGAGACGGTACCGAACATGCCCCAAGCCTCGCCGGGAAAAGAGCTACATTTAATCAACCTTCCGTCGACCTCGAGCATGTGGTGACAGACATTACCGGCAGTGTGAATAATTACACCCTAGACAGTCACGGTTTTCAGCTATTTGCACATGCAAGTGAAGAGAGAGATTTCCTTGACGATGAGCGAATCAAAGCAATTTACTACCCTGAAGTCGAGAAATTGGTTCATGCTATGTAAAGTTACCCTCCATATCAAAGTTTCGAGGCTCACGTCAAGCTGTTAGAACTGGGGCCTCGCGTGTCCACATTTTCGATCACACAATCCGTCGACCAAACCCTACTGCTCTTGATCCGGACGATGAACGTCGACCAGTAAAACGAGCACACATTGATCAGTCCGAGAGCGCTGCATTCAACCACGTCAAGCGCCACCTCGGTGAAGATGCTGAACGCCTGTCTCGAAGCCGTTTTCAAATTCTGAATATCTGGCGTCCGATCAAGACCATTTACCGGGACCCATTTGCTGTCTGCAGCTCCCACTCAGTTCGAGACGAGGATATCCTACCAGTCAAATTAGTGTATCCTGATTGGGTTGGCGAGCCGTGCACAATCCTACCAAATCGAAATCATGCCTGGTACTACAAGTATGCGCAAACACCAGATGAAGTCATGATATTCAAGTGTTATGAATGGAAAAAAGATGGTAGAGCCAGGAGAGTACCACACAGCGCGTTTGTGGATGAAGAGATGGCCAACATGGAGCCACGCCAGAGCATCGAGGTTAGGGCGCTTGTATTTTACGAAGATGACACAGAACGGGAATAGTATTTCATTAGACTATTTCACAAGTCGCATGGTGTTCCATTAAATCGTGTCAGCCAGTGATGAGTTGAAGGCCTGTTCAGTACACCAGTTTTGAGCTGGCAGAGTAACACTCGTTCTTGGCAGCGTACTTTCGCGCGTGACCATGGTCGTCGCGCAACGCTCACCGGGGTTGATATGAGCCACTCAGAGCTTATTGAAGCGCCATACATGAAATGCATCCCCATTGGCAGCGTCAACGGCATGTTACTTCAGCACTAGTTTCTAGCCCCGCTTTCAAACCGGCGCACGACTAGGCGGAATTTTAGCGCAAAGATTGTTTCCCGAACAGGTCCTAGGTCCAAGGGACATACGATCGGTCGTATTCCTATTTCGTACAATACCCGAAGAAGGCATATGGCCCTCTCAGTCCCGTAACTAATGCTTCTGAGAGACCTTTCTAGGCCGGCCTAGTGATATGTGGTTGTGTATAAGGCTGGGTAATATAGCAATTCGTCATCGTTATCTAGGACTACCACTACCTTGTTGTGGCAATGGGACAGATGTATACAGTGTCAAGCGCCATTTTGATCTTGGTACAGCAAATCTCTTCTATTCCTCTACTTCTATGCATGCTGACATGCTTGAAAGTTCATAGGGTATATCGTATCCCAGCTTGTATACAACATTTTCTTCCATCCACTAGCCCAATTCCCTGGCCCGTTCCTTGCTCGATCGACATTGGTAAGCGTAGCAGTCAATTTCAAAGCCCACTTGATTGATCTCACTAGCTATGGCGCATGTACCACTCCATGCGCGGTCACTTCCACCTCGTCGTTCAAAAACAACATGAGCGATATGGTCAGTCTACTCAAAAACTGTATCATGTTGGCTGAAACTAATCTTCACCAGGTAGCGTATTTCGCGTCTCACCCAACGAACTGTCCTTCTCATCCTTCCGGTCGTGGAAGGACATATATGGCCACGCCACATCCGGGAAACCAATCTTGATCAAAAGCGAGTTTTATGATATGTACGGTGCCGCGTTTGAATCACTCTGCATCGGTAGCGAACGTGATCCCACAAATCATTCGCGAATGAAAAAGTCTTTGTCCGCAGCGTTCTCGACGAAAGCACTAGCGGAACAAGAAAACATCATACAGCGCTGTGTTGATCAGTTTGTATCGCGGATTGGAACAGATGGAGCAAGTGAACAAGGGTTAGATATGACGAAATGGTTTGAGATGATCTCTTTTGACATCTTGGGCGAGATGGCATTTGGGGAGAGTTTTGGGTGTGTCGAGAACGGTATGGAGCTTATCCCCACACTACGTTTGAACGAGTCTAACTGAACCAAGGAAGGAGCAGCGCATGGTCAGATATGATTGTTCAGCATCTTTTCTATATTACAGTGCTAGATAATCTCCGAAGGATACCATTGTGCGCAGCGCTAGGCAAGATATTGTTGCCACGGATGACGGTCGAAGTGCGTGATCGTCATGCAAAATATAGCAGAGAAAAGGTAGCGAGGTGAGCGCTCAGATCTCTGTCGGTACGCGTAATGGGCAAAGTATCTAACGGGATATAAAGGAGACTGAATAGTGAAAGTGATCGCCATGACTTTCTGACAAACATTTCGGAGAAAGTCAAGGCTGGCGAATTGTCTCAAGAGGAGATGACGGCACATGCGTCTACTTTGATGTAAGTGAAGTCATTGTAAAAGCGTTTTCGAATCACTTCTGAAGCGGATCTCAGAATTGCAGGAGGTGAGACCATTGCCACCTTCTTCGCGGGAGTAACGTACTTTCTACTCAAGAACCCCGAAGCCTATCAAAAACTTCGAGATGAAATCAGGACGAATTTTACATCTGTCGACAGCATCACTGCTACATTGGCAATGCAACTTCCTTACCTACAAGCCGTGATCTCAGAAGGACTACGAGTCTATCAACCGGGGTCACAGGGCTTCCCAAGGCTTTCTCCAGGGGCGATAATCGATGGTCATTGGGTTCCGAAAGGGGTGAGTTAACTGTTCTGAGATGTTATACCAGGCAGCTAATCAAGGAGTGATAGACGGAAGTATATACAAGCGCATGGACAGTTCTGCACGACGAGAAGAACTTTCATGAACCATACACATTCAAACCCGAAAGATGGCTAGATACTGGCTGTTCGGATAATTTGAGTGCAAGCCAGCCTTTTTCTCTCGGTCCTAGAGCTTGTCTCGGGAAGAAGTAAGTTTGATAGTGCCGAGTTCAAAAACGGTTACGGTGCTGTTGAGCTAACAAGGTTTAGCTTTGCGTATTTTGAGATGAGTTTGATCCTAGCGAAGATGCACTTCCAATGCGATTTGGAACTTGTTGATCCTTCATTAGATTGGTTAGAAGACAGCTATTTGCATGTTATGTGGTGGAAGCCAGCACTATACATCAGGTTTAAGACAGCAAAGCTGGAATATAGAGTATAGTTCGTGGCCAACGCACCTAACGGCTTCTTTTACAAAGGCTTTCGTAGTTGGATGTACAGTGTCGTGTCTTACTAGCAGTTTCCAGTCCACAGCAGTTTCTAGCACACACGCAAGGACTGTACTAGAACGCTCATGAATCAAGTATAGGGGCACATAGTGTAAGCAGTACCTCATCCTGGAAGTGGTGAGCATCTCGAATATTGATCGTATGTAGAGGCTTGTCTCTAGTAGTCTCATTCGATATGCAGAATGCCAACCGTCTCGCTTAAGGCTCTATGTAATTCCTGGACCCTCACAACCACAGGCCTCAATTTGGCTTGGTGCTTGTTCCCCTGCGATCCTTGCGATTTGTCACTCAGAATCTTCGTCAATGCTGCCAATCGCTTGATCTGCAAGATGATCAAGAAGCCGAAGATATCGCATCTCTCTTGCATGGTATCTATTCGATATCCATCTAACAAAAACACATCTTGGTTGTGAGTTTGAGATTCAATTCTTCTCGATGAATCCTTCCAAGTCGAGGACACAGAAAGCAGAGTATCCTCCCAAATTCTTGAGATGTCTTCTAGTATTCCCATCCATTTCTCAAGAAGCAGAATGGAAAAGGTTGTGGCTCTTGAGTCGTACCAGCAATTCCTACACTGGAATTTCGATCCGCATTGCGCATAGGTGTTTTTCACAAAATATAACGATTGCTCTGCAGTACTGAGATCGTGCACCTTGTGCTGATTCTGAGCTTGCTCCAGTGCCCCAAGGATAAGATCTATGCATCCACATTCGGTAGATTCTTGGATATTCAAATTGGGCTTCGTAGTAGCGCTCTTACGACCTCGGTCGCATGGTTGCATCGCTGGGATTAACCCAGGAAATCTTTCTCTCGATGCAGAGAGGACGTGATCTCTACCCTCGGCAGTTTGCGGCGTAATTTCCATCGGGAAAAGACATCGAGCGTTGACACTGACTGCCTGCTCGCCGAATGTGACGGAACTGATGTTCCAATCTGTTTCATCTGTCTGCAGTCAGTATCGCCTTGATTACTGCTTAAATACATGACAGAATGACCTGGTGGATAGGATGTAGGATGAGATGGACCTTACCTGCAAATGTCTCAGTGTTCATGCCATCGTCACATGCGGTAGCTCGAGTTCCGGGAGAGTCACTTGGGGACAAAGTGTCATCAGAAAATGAGTCCGCAGTTACATCCAAAGTATCAAGGTCAAGGATTGGATAACCCGAATCGTAGGTTGGTATATCTGATATGATTGAGTCCAGGAAGGTGGGATCGGAAGAAGTAGGAGGCGTTATAACGGTTACTGTGTTCGAAGGCACGTGAGATTGTACTCTGCAGCCTTCTTGGCCCACTGGATCACTTTCCTGTATCCCTGTATCGGAATCAGGAGGGGTGATTGCGATAGTGTTTCTAGACTTGTCGTGCTCCAGCGCTGTCTTTGACGCAAAATCCCTCTGGGAAATGATTTCACCGTGATTTTTAGGTACGCCCTCCACTCTCTGCGAACTGACTTTATCACTCGTCTTTGCTGCGGCAATTGATCGACATAGGGAAACCCTTCTATTTTTCTGCCGTTGCGCCTGAGGAGAAGCAGAATATGTGCAAGTGACGTTGAGATCTCGGCACCGATCACACCCAAATCTGTGGGCGGAGCATTTTAACTGGACCGCCAAAATCAATTATAAGTCATGTCCTCATTGTATTACCCAAAATTGACAAATCATAGAATTCTCTGGGTCGGCTTACCTTCTTTGCACGACATCTATCGCAAGCAAAATGGTGGAGTTGACTACCAGACACGGGTGGTAAGCTCGTGTTCGATATGCAAACAATTCCGCCATCTCGTGCTTCTTTTCGGAACGTGGCAAACATGACCTAGTGACTACGTAGAAGGAATGGTCAAGGGTTTTTCGGGGTGCCCATTTACTTTATGTCATGCGAGTGAAATCAATCTTCCAGCAGGGCCATCTTTACATCGCTCATCTCTTGTAAGATGCACGGAGGTTCTGGAAGTTGATAACACACCGCTTTCGATCAGCGGTGTGTTAGCGCAACGCCATCTTGTAAGATCTAAAATGAGCATTCAGGCGGCTTTGGTCTTGGCATACAGACTAGGGACCCAGACCCTGCTAAACGGGTAGCTAAGGCCCGTGTGGACGGCGCTCGGCGCTACCTTAATTTCCTCACCGGCTCTGTGTTCTGCTTCTGTTTCTCTACGCAACGTCTTGTGACCCATTAGATATCGTAAATAGTTACCATTGTCGCTTCTAGTAAGTACTTAAGACGTGCTCGTAGCATCTAGCTGCACATACTGTCATTCTAGTGCTAATGGTCACTCATGTGTGTTCAATCCCGGGGCTCATGGTGAAATCGGACCGCTGTTCCAAACGGCCCTTCCACTGCGTAAGATTTACCCTTCCTATCTTGTGACTACTTCGAGCAATCCTCCATGCATCTTCATTCGGCGAAGGGGGATAGCCGTACGTGCTTATGACTAGTATGGGCTCGCTCAATACAGTATGCATGTAGCAACATTCTAAGCGGGTGCAAACATAGAAAATCGAAAAAGAAAGTTCAATGCTTATGTAAAGCACGGGTACAAAACGAGAATGCTAAATTTACTATAGTAACTATGCTCAAGCAGTTCGTCGCAATAAGCCTCATGTGTGCTAATATCTTCGGAGTCATCTCGCGATAATATGCTTTCGAAGACCTATTGAACCTACTGTCGGACATCATTCTCAATATACTGCGTAAACCAAGCTTGAATGTAATTGTAGTGGAGAGATCATAAACGTACACTAGCGTTGAAGCCGACGGTAGTAAACTTAAAATGGAATGAGGCGAAGCGAAGGTCTAGACTTCTTTGTAGATCGATGGAAGTTACCGGAATCATACCGGGCGAGTCCAATCTCGTGTCGGCAAAATGCTGGTCTAGGTAGACGTTTGTAGCGGTCGAATTGCGGCTATGTCAAAAATGGAATTCTTCCGGCTGATGGAGCTTAACAGTGAAGAAGCTCGTGAGTGCAATCGTGGAGTAATCATATCAACGAAGTTGCGAACAAACGACAGATATGGCCAGCCCCGATGTACTGAGCGACGCCACCAAGAAAGATGTGGCGCTTGGTGTCATATCCCTACGGTCGTTAATAAACGGAGACTCAAGCACGGAAGCCATGTTATTGAAAGCATGCACTGATCTAGGATTCTTCTATCTTGATTGCGTGGACGGGTGCTCCGGTGAAATCTTGGAGGATGTTCAGGCAATGTATTCCCTGGCTAAGAATTTCTATGACCTGCCACAAGGAGCGAAGTCTGAGTGGCTGGTGGATAGAGATCATGACGAGCATTTGGTCATGGGGTAAGACTAGAGGACTGCGAAGCCCCAGTACAGATGTTCGAGGAGCTGACGTGATGTTTTTGATCAATTAGGTATAAGCCTGCAGGTCACGGGAATGGCCCTATCGAAGGTGTCAAGGACGGTTTCGAGGGGCTAATGGTAATGCCGCGAGGACTGTTGCAGCTTTACATGCTGACGTGAACATCGTAGCTTTTTGAGCATCCCATCTCCAAGATAGATGATCCTGCATCATTTCCAGGTCCTGAGGTCATTGCTCACCAGCTCAATCCACTCAAAAAGGCGATTGCGACCTTCCGTGGTATCAGCGTCTTACTTTTGGAAAGAATCTCTGCAGCGTTAGACTTGGACCCGTCAAAAGCTTTCCAGGGATATCATCGCGAAGGCGCTGTCTGTCCAACAGCTCTTGGACTGCTGAAGTACACGATTGCTGCGGAAGAGCCCAAGAAGATCGGCCAAATTGCCCACACAGATGCCGGTAGCCTTTCAATTGTGTTCACAGAGGTTGCCGGTCTCCAGGTTCTGAAACCAGACGAAGATGACTGGTTTTACATCGCTCCAAAGCCTGGACACGCTGTTGTAAATGTTGGCGATGCGCTCCGTTTCATATCGGGTGGAGTTCTGGAGTCCAGTCTCCATCGAATTATTCCCCACAAAGACGAAAGATTTCGGCACAAGTACTCAATCGTGTACTTACTGAGACCGGAGATGGATGCAGAGTTCATTGATGGTGAAGGGCGAATGTGGAAAGGCTTAGAATGGTAAGCTGTGCCATTGTTGTGCGGATCCAGATTCTGACACGAGATGTAGGACAAACAAAAAGCATGCTGTGTTTCGTGCTCCAGCAGTAGAACAAGCTCAGGGAACTTATCTTACCGGTAGGGATGGGTACGTTGGATACTGGGATCCGGAGAAGGATCAGGAAAATGTGATATCTTAGGAACCTTTTCTATTGGCGAAATATGATTCTGATATACACCATACAGTACAAAATCTTCGTGAATCCATCGCTATCTAACTCTTGTCGGCACGGGATTTGATTGCAACCCTCATCTCTGGCTTCTGCCATAGTGTATGCATCTCAGATTGGGCATGCCAGTCTAATTGAGGGTCCAGCAACTTCAAATCATACTTGAAGTATAACTTTGCCAGGATTGTTCTGAGTTCCAGCCAAGCAAGACTAGCAATAAGGTTTTAGTGATCGAAAGCAACATGAAGAGTTAGAAAGCTAGCGACGTACCTTTTTCCCAAGCAACTTCGTGTGCCCAGCGAAAATGGCTGGCTTGCTCCCAGAGTATCCTCTCCATCTTTCCTCAACCATCGTTCTGGGTCAAACTTCCATGGATTGAGAAAGTTCTGAGACGACATTGAAGCCGCGAATGGGTTTGTAGAGACGATGGTCTGCGGCACCTTATAGTCAGCAAGAATGCTTAAGAAAACAGCTGCCTCTACTACTTCAAGCTCACTTACACCCTCTTGAATGAAATGTCCGTCAACTACATCACCTCCTTGAGGAACAACTCTTGGGAGAGGAAAAGGCAGTGGCGGATATACTCTCATCCCTTCAAGTATGACTGCATTCAAGTATAGCAGGCTTGTTGTCGATGTTCCATTGATCTCCTGGTAAAAGTTGAAAGCCTCACGGATTTCTGTCTGCAACCTCAATCCTATCTCTGGAAACTTTAATAAATGATAGGTTATACAAGCCAAAGCTGTTGCAGTCGTCTCGCTTCCTGCAATACTATTCCTCGTTAGTCTCAATAGACTAAATGGGGATAAGACTTACACAAAGTCTGAGGCATGTGCTGCTAACTGAACATCTGAAATGCCGTCGTTGTCGCGACCTTGCAGCATTTTAGTCAAAAAGTCTTTTCGCGTGCTGCTTTGTTCGATCCTCCTGACATGCATAAGCCATGAGACGTGATCAATTTGACTCTGAAACCCTTACCTTCTAATCAGGTCCATTGCATATTGCTCGTGCTTCCGAGTGTCCTTGATGAGCTGCTTTAGCAGTCCTGAGAAGGCTTTCTGGGCAAAGTATCCAAGCCAAGGAAATCGCTTGAAAGTGTCGGCTAATGCACCCAATCTCAGGCTTTTCACAATGATGGATACCCAGAAATGCTCAGATCCTACAACCATTTAGGTCAGACACTGTACGATGTCTCAGGGCATTAAGAGGAGAGCTTACCAGAACTGATACCACCGAAAGACTCACCAAATGCTAAGCTTCCAATGATATCGAAAGTGGCAAGATTGAACCACATGACGATATCTACACCGTCAATCGAGGAGCCTTTCTCCCCAATTCGGGTGATAAAATGGTCGATGTTGTCGCTAATGAGACTCTCTTGCTCCCTCAAATATTGGTCTGAGAAGACGTCACGCAGGTAGCTTCTCATTTTGTCATGCTTATGTGGATCACGCTCGCTGACAATGGAATGAGCTTCTGCGGCAAAATTCCCGCCATCATAGAAGTCGCTCTTGATGAATGGCTTATGGCCAACCCGTTTTGCATAAATGTCTTTCCATGACTTGTACGTATTGAAAGACAGCTCGTTTGGGGCGACTCTCACAACTGGGCCGTGTTTTTGGTGGAGCTTATTAATCTCGTATGGTTGTCGTCCGCCCAGAAACATGCGACAATGTGAGAACTACAACTGGTTACACGTGTACTCTGAACACAGCGTGGTTGAAGTACGTTACTAAATTTGGCCGTCCATGGGCCTGGAAATCGGGACAGTGGATGCCTTCGAATCTGGGAAAGCTTCACAAAGAACGCAAAGATACACGTCTAATCACGCATTAGCAATTCGCCTTGCTAGATGTGACAGACGAAATCTCACTATGGCGATAAGTGAACTGATCTTCAATACGGAGAGGCAAGCATCATTGCAGACATCGAACGATAGAGAGGGCCACGGATTGGTAGATATTGCCGTTGCGTTCATAGTGGAGCAAGGATTATGAAGCGGTCTGGATGAATTTTCTGTCGGAAATGTTGGTGTTAAGTGCTAGAGGATTCGTGTGCAGTTCCAAAAAAGGTAAGACTCCGAGACCAATCGGCCACCTCGCAGGGCTTATGTCAACAATCGGTGTAACAGCGGCAAGATCTATATACGAAACTATAAAGAATAAACAATCAGTTATGAATAACTGGATTATCATTATTTGCAATAAGATTGTAACCGGAATAACAGAGTGGAAATCAATGACGTCGCTGAAAATCGAAGAAGGAGACATACCGCAGCTTGAGGGAACAGTCGCTATCATCTCAGGTGGGTAATCCCCAGTGACCTTCATAGAGGAGTAATTTCTGACGCTGTTAGGAAGGCGCTTCGAGTGGAATTGGCCTCGCTACGGCAAAACTGCTGGCAACGAAGGGCGCGACAGTCTACAACCTTGATATCGACAAACCGGAAGAGACAACTCCTAGAGTTACATACATAAGATGTGACATATCTAGTTGGGCAGATCTACTTGCTGCATTCGCGACTACAGGACCACCACACATTGCTGTCGCTAATGCAGGCATCGATGAAGATGGGACATATATGACCGATTCTTATGACGATCATGGCAATTTACTCGAACCGTCGTACAAAGTCATTGACGTCAATCTTCGAGGAACCCTCAACTTCATCAAAATATCTCTCCATTTGATGAAAAAGAATGCAATTGCTGGTAGCATTGTCATCACTTCGAGTGCCACTGCCTATCTACCCGAGCAGACGTTGCCAGTATACAGTGGAACAAAAGCAGCTGTAAGTAAAGAGAGCATTTGCAAACCCAAAGAAGACATTGAACGCTGAGACATCGGCCCTGTAGTCAATCAACTACATGCGCGCTATGCGATCGCTCCTTCGCGATTCCAACATCACGATCAATGCTGTTGTTCCGGCAGCCACTATTACAAAATTACTACCAATGGACCTAGCCGGCCCGATACTAGCTGCAGGACTACCCGTTAGCACAGCAGAGTTTGTAGCATTAGCAGTCGCATACTCTGCTGTTGCGCAAGAGCCACGTAAAGTGCAAGGTTATGGGAAGGATGAATGTGAATGGATACAGCGATCTGGAAGGTGGAACGGAAGAACCATTCTCACTTTGGGACACTCTTTTACTGAGCTTGAAGAGAATTTGAGTGACTGTCGAGGTCTTTGGTTCGGACATGAAAATCTGGAGAAGACCAAGATGCAGCAGGCCGCTACAGATTTTCGCGACGTGCTACGGGGATGATTTTAAGTTGGAAATCTTAGTTCAAGGTAGAGCTTTCTGACACCCAAACAATTAAAGTTACCTGACACCGATCAACACATACTCAATAAAGAAATGTGAGGCGTCGATGTACTTTTCTGGGACTTCTTAACACGGCAACGCGCCTCGCAACACTTCCTATTCAGGCTAGCGCATCCCCAAATGAAGGCCCCGATCTCTTCACTACTTATACACCACTTTCATTGCTGTTCGATACCTGCCTAATTGTAATAGTACAGCCTTATTCTTTTCTCTTTAGCCGAAGATGACCATCTATGGCGCCACGATCCCGTCGTCCACCGCGGACTTTGTCAGAAACGAGGTCCCGCAGACAATCTTCCGAGCCCAAATCCACAGAAACGAGCAAGAAGTGACGGCCGAAGTCAATGACTATTTCCTAAAACACTGGCCGTTTGAGAATGAGAAAGCAAGGATGAAGTTCATTGCTGTGGGATTTTCGCGTGTGACATGCTACTACTTTCCGCTAGCATTGGACGATAGGATAGCTCTCGCCTGTCGCTTGATAACCCTGCTGTTTCTTATCGATGGTATGCATACCTCTATCTTGCACCACGACGTTGCTCAATCAGGAACACTGATACATAGAGTGATTGCAGACCAGCTCGAGTTCATGTCATTAGAAGAAGGGTCCGCGTACAACGAACGTCTGATCGCCATTTCACGAGGAACAACGCGACCAGACTATAGTGTTCCTGTGGAATGGATTACATATGACTTGTGGAACGACATGTGCGCCTGCGATATCGAGTTAGCGGATGATATGAAAGAGCCGGTCTTCACATTCATGAGAGCGCAGGTTGACACGAAGCGCCTATGTGTAAAAGCCTTAGGAGAATATCTGGAATATAGAGAGAGAGACGTGGGTCAAGGGTAAGTCAGTGTTTGCCACTTCAAGGTCTCACTGTTTCGAGCATTACTAATGTTCGCAGGTTGCTCTCTGGTCTGATTCGATTCACAATGAGATTGAGACTTGACCAACAAGATTTGTATTCCATCAAGGAAATAGAAACAAATTGCTCAAAACACATCTCCGTTGTGAACGATATCTACAGTTGGGACAAGGAGCTGAAAGCATCCAAAGTCGGGCACAAAGAAGGTGCTGTGCTCTGCTCCGCCGTTTCTGTGCTATCGGCAGAGATGGCGCTGAGCATACCGTCAACGAAGAGAGTCCTGTGGGTCATGTGCCGGGAATGGGAATTGCAACACAAGCAACTTGTTGTGAACAGGCTGACCTCTGGCCAATCTTGTAGCTATGACTTGCAGATGTTTATGAAGGGTCTAGAATTTCAAATGAGTGGGAATGAAGTGTGGAGCTCGACGACTTCGAGGTACCATCCTGTACAGATGTAGTCTTTACTTAGATTTTGAGCATTTAATAGTACACAATACCATAGAACAATTGACCACTCATTATGCACGCCCCCTACGGTACCTGAGCAACTTCCAAGTTTAAATTCAGATAGCCATCTAGTGAGAGGATGCAGTCAAGCGTGAGCCCTGAATCGTTACATCACATTACAACAACAGCGGATGACAACAAGCATAGAACCTTGCAGCTTTATTTCAAAAAGCGTCGAACGAAGTACATAGCAAAAACAATTGAGTCTGGCCTTGTGTGAAACACATGCTCTGTTCGCTATCAATTCTCAACAGCCTGTTGCCGCCCAGGTGGATGATTCGTCTTCGAAACCAGGACATCCGTATCGTTATAATCAGCCAAATCACCAATCAGGACTTCGTCCTTTGTATGAGTTTCCAATTTCTGGATCAACTTCTCATCAAAGGCATTGAGAAGATCTTCAGGGAGTTTTGCCAAAGCTTGATCGAGATCGTCAATGATGTCTTGGACATCTTCAATGCCGACCGAAAAACGAATGAAAGCCTATCAAGAATGTATGGATCAGTTGGTGTCTTTACTGTAGCATATCAAGGAACAGAAACTTACGGGAGTGATTCCAGCTTCGCGTCTATCTTTCTCTGACATGATCACATGGGTCGAATTCCATGGATGGGTTGCCAGCGTTTTAGCATCGCCGACACTGTGTTGTATCAGCGCAGAACCTGGGATCCGACTATCTAGAACTTACTTGGTTTGATGCGAAACGACCTTGACGTAATTCATGAGCATTTTGCTCGCCACTTCACCACCCTTGGGCCCAAACGCCAGAACGCCACCAAAGCCGTTCTTCAGATATCGCTTTGCGTTCTCATGATAGATGTTGCCTTCCAAGCCTAAATAAGATGTAAGTCGATTGTCGTGCCGCGATTAGTCAAGAGTAGGACCATGGCTTACCAGGATAGTTCACCCAAGCAATTCTAGGATGCGCCTGCAAGAACCTTGCAACCTGCATCGTGTTTCTCGCATGTCTCTCGCACCTTATACTCAACGTTTCCATGCCTATCAACAACTGCTGCGCCGATGCTGGGGCCAGCATGGATCCCACTTCCATCAAAATATCGATTCGCATTGCCATGGCGAAACATATATTGCCAAAAGATTTCCAGTAGGAGAAACTCATCGGCCCATCTTTGTTTGAGAGGCGAGGAAAGCGATGAATGGCTTTGCCCCAGTCGAATGTACCGCAATCAATGATCACGCCTCCTAATGTGGTTCCATGACCGCCCATCCACTTGGTTGCGGAATGGACAATGATATTCGCACCGAAGTCGATTGGTCGACACCAAGTCCCGCATGCGCCAAAGGTGTTATCCACTACAAAGGGAACATTGTTCTCATGCGCAAGATCTCCCAAGTCCTGGAGGTCAGGAATGCTACATCGTGGGTTTCCAATGGTTTCGACGAAGATCATCTTCGTCTTGTCGTCGATGTACTGTTCGAACTCTTCTCTTATCTCGCGCTTCGCCCATTTGACTGTGATGCCGAGTCGTGGTAGCAACGTCTTGAATAGGCTGTAGGTTCCTCCATACAAGTTGATTGAAGCAATAATATTGTCGCCTGCTCCTGCAAGACAAATGATCGTGTTGAAGATTGCTGCTTGACCTGAGGATGTGGCGATGGCCGCTGTGCCACCTTCGAGAGCGGCTGCGCGCTTTTCGAAGACTGCAACTGTTGGCTGTGTGCTACATTTAGTGTCTGTTTCTGCTCTGAATCCATGTCGGCGCTTACGTTGGAGATTCGACTGTAGAAATATCCACCCTCTTCGGTTGAGCAAATTCTCTTAGCATGATTGCTATCAGTGAAAACGAAGGACTTGCATTCGTGTCAGTCTTTCGTATTTCACAAGAGACCAGAAACTTAAGCGCCATACATACCACGCTGTTATAAATGGGTACTGCCCGAGCATGGGTCTCCTTATCAGGCCGATGTCCTCCATGAATCTGAAGGGTATCGTATCTCAGGCCGTCGTCAAACTTATCAATCTTGTACGGCTGCAAAGGGTCATGGTTCTCTGGTAGCTGCGACAAAGTGATACCGTTTGGATCAGGTATTTTCTGGTTGTTGGTCGTACCGCTGGTTGTACCGTTGGTCGTTGAGCTGTCTGGACGGCTCGTTCCGTTCGTGGCAGCAACATTGTTCTCGTCTTCAACAAATGGTGCCATTTTTCATGTAGAAGCAAATGATAGTGAACAAAAAGTTCTTGACCAGATGCAAGTTATGCGATAGGTATCACAGTAGATGGTGTTGCTAAAGAATCCAAGACCAAACCAGACCCGGGGTTCTTCCTTATTCGGTAAAAGGGCTGGCTTTAGTCTACTTATGGTATCACTCCGAGCCAAGCACTGAGACTTCACAACAAGCACCTCTCAATCACGACTCGAATCGTGATCATACAACATAAACCTACGCCCTCATTTTAACAGAAGAATCGGCCAAGAATAATGCATTTCGCAACATACGCTGCAAGCCTTCAAGCCAGCATCAACCTTCACTTGCTTCAACATCACTTGAGTCATGTATTCGCATACTGTTGTTCTCTCACCATATTTGTCTACATTCTGAGAGGGTTCTTCAAAGGACCAAGGCAGAAGTTGATCGCAGGTATCCCTGTCGTAGGAGGCAATGATGTCAAAAGTATCCAACTCAACCGTGAGAGATTTCTAACGGAAGCGAAGGAAATGCTATTAGAAGGCTACAAGGAGGTACAAGTGATTTGATAGTCACCATTATGTCGCACCACATCCTAACATCAGTCTTAGACCGGTGGAGGTTTTTTCTATGTCCCGAGCCCACTTGGTGAACGACTCATGATTCCATCGAAATATCTCGAGGAGCTAAAGTCCGCACCAATTAATCACGTAGATTTCGTCGCTACGTTCATCGAAGTACGAGAATCTTTGCATTATCCCTTGCTATGATGCCTGAGACTAAATCTATCCGATAGATGTTTGAAGGCAGATACACCACCATGGGAAGCCGCTCAACTCTTCACCCACGGGTTGTTAAGGCGCAATTGAACCACCATCTCGCGGACGTCATGCCTGCCGTCCAACAGGAAATCTTTGAGTCAGTGAAGGATAACTTTCCTTTGTGTGACGGTAAGTGTACCCATCCGCTGTTTCAACGAACGCTCAAAAAATGACATATGCACCAGACTGGACGCCAATATCTGTCGTCTTAACTCTAACCCAAATCGTTGCGCGCGTCTCCTCTGCCATGTTCGGCGGAACTACACTTTCGCACAACAAGCCTTGGGTTGCCGCAAGCATCGCCTTCGCCATTGACGGCTTCATCGGGGCGCAGAAACTGAAAAAGTACCCCGTGTTTATGAAACCCCTAGTTGCACCTTTTATCCCAGAGCTTAGAAATATAGCCAAGCATTACAAAGCCGCTGAAGAGGCTGCAATACCTCTGATAGAGAGCAGGAGGAAGAGGCAAGACGAAGCGATGGATTTACTATATTGGATGGATGAACAAGCCAAGGGTGAAGAGAAGGATTTGAAGTTCCTTGCGGGAATACTGTTGAAAGTTTCCTTTGCAGCTATCCACACATCTGCTGCAGCTCCAGCACAACTGCTCTTCGATCTATGCGAAAGACCATACATTATCCACGAACTGCGCAAGGAAATCACCAGTGTAATGGACAAAGATGGAATGATATCAAAGGCAGGGTTCCTGAAAATGGTCAAGATGGATAGTTGGATGAAGGAAGCCCAACGCTTCAATCCGCTTCTGCTCATCACTTTTGAACGCGTAGTTCATAGGCCGTTTACACTGTCCTCGGGTCTCATCATTCCCGCACACACTACAATCGGCATCCCGACACAAGCTATCACCATGGACCCAGCTCTCTATCCTGATCCGGAGACATATGATCCATGGCGCTTCTCCAAGCTACGAGAAGAGAGTGTGGAAAACGAGGGCAAGGCACAATATGTAGCGTCGAATCCTGCGAGTATGAGCTTTGGATATGGAAGGCATGCGTGTCCTGGGAGATTCTTTGCAACGCAGGAGATCAAGGCGATCATGGCGCACATCATCATGAGCTACGATGTTAGATTTTCAGAGGGGCAGAAGAGGCCGGATAGTCTTTGTGTTGAGACGCAGTATTTGCCGAGTCCGGAGGCAACAGTAGAGTTTAGGAAAAGGTGAAAACAGATGATTAGTAGTAAGAAGTTATAGAACAGGGTTGGAGTTTAAGATGAAGAAAATAGAATTAATTAGATTCTAAGATTCCCTGTAAAAGGGATACTTGGATACCCCCTAGAGGAGATGCCTTGGCCTTTTGTACGTTTTCTGCTGAATTTGAAGATTTCTGGACCCTCGTTGGCTGCCTGCTATTAGGACGTTGAATTACCTTGGCCTATGTTCCTACTCTCTTGTGTATCTGGAAGCTATGTACCTGACCAAGGCGAATGCGCGACACGTTGCTACTAGATCGCTCCTCAAGACCACAATCTTTGCGTGTAGTCTTTGTATAGGCTGCATTCATGATGCTGCATTTTTCGCTATTGGTCCTTCTCATGTCATCCTTGCTAGTTTGATCCGCTTTCTTCACGCTTCGTACGGATGACCGTGATATAGATCAGCGCCATGAGCGAAGAGCGACTTGGAGACGTCGACCTACCCGTTTGACGGCCTCGAACCCAAATGTGTTCTGTCATTGGTCAATGCTTGGACAAGAGTCGTTTGAGGTCGGTAGAACGTACTAACGCCATGTCGATGGGTTAGATACCTGAAGTGTAGACTTGCATTAAGCTGCGTGAGGTAGAACAAGACTAGAATAGATTGCTGAACCGCTATTTTTTGATATGAAAGCCAAGTAGGGAAATCCCTATGGCAGCGCAGGGTCACAAAGAATGAGAAAGTAAACGCGAATATAGTACTAGAGAAAAGGTGAATGGCAAGAGGTAGAGAGGGCCCGCGCAAGATACAATCATGATGTACTGAGTATAATGAACACTGATTGTCTCAACGTTCGCTACTACGATGATCACACCACAGTTCGTTGAAGCTTGATCCGTCAAGCAACAAGTCCGCCACCGATGCTGTGCCTCCTACGCGCCAATCTCATCTCTCCATCTCGCCAGCATTCAGTCGCAGTAGTATCCAAAGCTGTGATACTGCTCGAACCCATTCCCATTCCAAAAGCAGTTCGCGCTATCAGTAGGAATTCGGAGCTTGCTGCCATCATTCGGCGACTGGTTGGCGCCCGTGTAAAGCGTAAGGTGACATCCCGCAGATGTTTGCAGGATCTGAATAGCGCCGCGGGGTCCTTGCAAGTTTGTCAGTAAATGTAGTCACACTTTTGGCGTTACGTCTCACCTGGAAAATTTCCCTTCACTGTTGCGGGGTTGAGGTCGTAGTTCTCCTCGAATCCTTGGCAGTTGACGTGGTCGAATGCGTTGAAGCGAATCCGGCCGTTTGCAGCTACAAGAGGGAGGAGAGAAAGGAGGGCGTAGAAGAGCTGCATTGTGCTTGTTGGTAGTAGCTTGGAGCGCGCGTATCTTGAAGGTGATAGTTGGCAGGAAGTAGAAGTGGATTGGGAAAATTTGATACAACTCGATGCGTGGTTTTTGTGAGGGAGAGAGACAGACTTTTATATCGGTGCTGTGTTTACGTGTACGTACCTCGGTAGCTACACCAGCATTCTGCCTACATTTCATAGTATGCATTAGCAATGCGACATCAGTTAACGTTTACCACATCTGGTAAAGCAAGGAGCTGGAAATATTGTACTACCCAAGAACCGATGTTAGGTCTTACTAGAAAGGCAACAAGACACCAATTACACGCGAATCTGACAAATTAAATATCAGCATGAGCATCTATCACTCATGCCCCGTGTTGTACAGGGCACACGGGAGGAAGCATGGTTTGTCCAGATGTAGTCCGCGGGTAAGCAATGCGGGATCAGTAAGCCGGCCCGCCCCACAAGACCTAACGCTATAGGACGTAGGATAGAACGCACAATGCAGTAGAAGAACCTCATGTGTTCTCGTATATGCAATGGGAAGGTCAGCCTCTAGCACGCTTTTTCTGGCGCACGAGTGGAGTTCGAGGGCCTTCCTTGAAGCGACGGCCTACTCTCACTCGATCACAAAAGCTTGTGCGCCTGGAACTGCTACAGCGTCTGCCTCGCCACCCGGTCTTCGAGCGATGATTGCGCTGTGACGCCTATGTAGTTCTGCTCTGGAATATGTCCTTCGCACCAAACTCCTTCCGCCCGTGAATATGTAACGTCCACGAGGCCGTCACCGTGAATTTCGCCCGACTGCGGCAGGTATTCGCTAGCTCGGCGGTGTTTCCTTTACTTCCACTGGCTGACTGAATGCGACTTCGCTCATGCCAACATATCCAGCTCCTGTCCTCCTTGAGCCGTTGCAAAGGTGAACTGGCTGAGCGGACACATGTGCGCGTCGAAGCAATCGGACCAATGGGGGAAGCCGAAGGGGTATTGCTATAGGTGCCGCGATGAGCCATGAAGAATGCTAGGCTCGTATTGCTACTGAGGTCAAGACTTCTGCCAACGCAAGGGTGCATCATGGCCCATTCGCATTCCATGGGCATCGTCCTGGCGCGAATCCCTATACACTGGGATACACTATCGCACCCGTTCCTCGAATTGTACAACCAGACTGCACCCAGAAACATTTTTCATCAGCCTGTCTTGTCTAATCGTCGTTGCTGAGACGCGTTGTAGGGCCGTTGGTATGTCGGTGGGGCGTGGGCGCGGTTCATGTGCGTTTCGAAAGGGGCGGGGTGGAGGACGATAGGATGCATAGCTATTCCAGTCAGATAAATGTCCCTATAGAGGCTCGAGGATCAGTATGAAGCGCGCCGCAGGTGTTGAAGCTTGGGGAATACTCACCTCAACGGGCCGAGAATACATGCAACATCTCGTGCCTGACCGACCACCGCTACTCACTCAATATCTGACATTGCCTTCATACGGAGAATCTGCTATTACCTCTGTGCATAGCAAAACGGTAGAAAGTACAATGGCGTGTGAAGCTCGCGCGGCTGTCCCGTGGTTCAACGCGTGGCGGGACGCGTCGCGCAATGCTGATGACGTCGGTACTAACGTGGGCGGTACTGCACTCGCGGGTTGCTGCTGGGCTGTTATCACCGGGCTAAGAGGAACGCAATAAACAGTGTCTGATATGCGGACGAGTCGAACCTGGCTGGATTGGTATTCTGGCAGCCTCTGGCTCGAAATCCCCAAAGCTTGATCCATCTGTAGGGGTGCGAGCATGCGGCTTGGCAGGGTCCACTGGCGCCTGCTCTTGCGCTGAACCCCCTCACAGCGCCACGAAAGCCAGCACAAGCCAGAGCCCGCCCGCACGCTCAGGACGCCGTAATGAACATCATTAGAAAGGGTGTATGTGGAATTCATGACGGTCCAACGTTTCAGAATTATCTCGCAAATTAATCTACGACCTCACTTGCACTTACAAGCTGCCAACAAGCTTCACCGTGGAACGTACCATCACGATTGTATCAAGATGTCACACAACCATGTCTCGCTTTGATAACCTGTATAGCCCGTACACCAACTAGCAGGCATCGAATTATCTTCGTCTTGTAAGTCTTGTCCCCATGTCTTTATTCCTTCAAATCTTGCTCGATGATATGAAGCTTGACAGCATCCATCGGCCGATGACTAGCAAAAAAATCATCATACAACAGATCGTATTCACTCAATTCATTCCCTTTCAAGTGCTTGAACCTTCGGAAGATGGACCCCAAGGTCACGTACATTTCACAAAGAGCAAGCCTATAGCAATCAGCTTTGTTCAGAAGGGATCAGTTGCAGCGAAAACTTACGGCATCCCAACACACATCCTGCTCCCCTTTCCAAACGGAACAAACGCCTTCCACATCTTTTGCTTGTCGCTGGTTAGCGCCCACCGCTCAGGAATAAACTCGTGTGCATGGGGAAAGTAGTCTTCGTTGCGATGCAGGACCCAAGAGGACATGGAAACAGTGAAGCCGGCGGAAATCATGTAGCCCTCAAAATTGGCGCCGCCTTGCGGGACGATGCGCGGGAGGCGGGAAATGACGCCGAAGGAGAGACGGAGGGATTCGTTCACGACGCCAGACAGATAGGGCAGGCGTTCCAAAACGCAAAGTTCCATCTTGGCGTCTGGATCTGGAAATGCGGTCTCTAGTTCTGCCGTGAGCTTTGCGTAGATCTCGGGATTCCTGATCACCTCGTATACTCCTGTCGTCAACCCATTGCCCGTTGTATCTGCTGCTGCTGCCAAGATACCGTAGGTTTCGTATTTGATCTGATCTGGAGTTGGTGGGACCCAGCCTTCTTCGGGGTTTGGCGTCAGCATTTCGTAGAAAATTGTTTTGCTAGTGTCTTTGCTGACTCGGCCGGAGTCGATATCGGCTTTGGTGACGAGGATTTGTTGTTTGGCTTGCTATAATCCCTGTCAGATGATGGATCTTCAGGAGAGATTCGGGGGGAGTGTGGCTTGAGGAAAAGACATACTTCTTGCAGGTCTAGGATGTGCGCAAGAGGCGGGCTCATTTTTCTCAACATCCATTGGGGAAGGCGGTTCATGATGCTCAGCTCCGGCCATTGCTGGAAAACCCATAATGCAGGGCCAATGCCTCTGACCAGCTCGAAGAAATGGGTGCCTAGATCCGGAGCATCGAGAAGAGCATAGGACTTGTTGAACATATACTGAGTGATTACATCAACCGACAAAGCGCGGCATCCATGATGGATATCCAGCATTTCCCCCGCCTTTGAATTCTTCGTTATCAGATCACATAGCTTGTCGGCCTTCTCTTTCACGATGTTCTGCAATTCCAGCACTGCCGCCCGTGAAAAGAATTTGTTCAGCGGTCCGCGACGGAGACGATGCAGCTCGTTAGGGCAGGAGGTGAAGGAAGCATATTCCATGCCGAATGCATCATAGTATCTTGGGTCCTTTGAGTATTTCGACCCTACATAGTATATCGCCTCGTAGTTCTCAGGGTTGCTCAAGGAAACTTCGTTGGGGGTGATGCGCACAATAGGACCGTACTTCTCGTGCAGGAGGCCGACCTGCTTGTAGAAGCGACTACCATCTTTGAAGCTATAGTAAGTCTGGTAGAGGAAGGTGAGAGCTGCGAGCTTGGGGCCTGGGATCTGCGCGAGGGGGTGGAAGAAGAGGCGGTAGACGACGATGTAAGCGACGAAGGAAGTGATGAGCCCTGCGGCGTAGATCCCTGTCTCAGGGCCGAGTCCAAGCTCCAACCCCACCATGGTGATGGACCTCGGGACACTATTTGATTGCTTGGGGGATCAGTGCCCGACGCGGTTCCACAGCGCTGGGTCAGCAAAGGCGTCTTGGTTGGTGTGTACATGAACAATGGGGGCACGAACACACCCTTTGTAGCTGCCATGTTGCATAAAGCGGCGGAATGACCGGGCGCGGCTTTTCAATCTCTAGGATGCAGCTAAGTCTTATCGCCATGTTGAACGCGGCTTACTCGACCAATCACCGTCAAGCTCGATCGACCACTACTCCGTGTTGAGGTCACAGCTCAGCCCACCACACGTACCAACGCATACTCCTCAGGTCGCCAGGCCGTTCGCGGCAACGACCTCTTTAACCTCGATTATCTTGATCATCAGCATTGATTCCGAAGTCCAGAAAACAGGAGTACAATTGCCTGAATTCATTATCATACCCTATATACATTTTGCGCTAGAGCCTCAAATGTTAGAAGTGTCAAAATATGGGGGGCCGCGCCGAGCCGTGCTACCGATTTTTGGACATGCCGAAGCAGGTTTCTCCACCATGGCGGGGTAGGCAAGGATAGATGCGGTAAGCTGGTCCGCTAGCTCAGCTGTCATGACATCTTCCGCACTCCCCGTCTTTAGCATTCCGGTGGATGTAACTCCACTGCAGCACGAGTAAATCTTTGGTATACGATCGAAGAACGCTGGAAATCGCGATACTGCGGTCCACCATCTCTGGAAACCTGCCGAGGATTTGTATATCCTTCTGATAAAGATATGAGCCTCAACGCCACAGAAGGGCCGTCTCCGACAGCAGAGAGTCCCCCAACGCCGCCCGCAAATACTACCCCGGCAACTGCCGTGGAAGGGATCCCTGCTGCGGCTGACGAAACTGCCGAGACGGTCTCAGTGGAAGCGACCATCTCTATCGTGAGTATTCATCTGTCAGAAGTGGTCAAGCTTACCAGTGATCAAGGACCCATTGGAAGAAGATACTGATACAGACTCCGCGTATGGAGACGATAAGTAAGGCTAAACACCTTGCGCAATGGACAAGACATTGATCATCGTAGTGGGAGCACTACGTCCTCGATCGCAAGCAGTATCCGGAAGTACCGTAGTTTGCATGGACGGACGTATCATAACTTCCACACGGAAAGTTCCTCGGAGTACTGGTGAGTCAGGTCTGCACTGGACAATACAAGCGGCTGAATCTTATCAGGGGCCCAAATGATGACAAGATGAATGAGCAGTTGGATATTGGGCATGCGCCTTCCCTTCTCCGGAATAATAAAATGGCTAACGAGCTCGAAGACATCATATGCTAACGCTCATGTTGGACGGGAAGCTCTTCCTTGCACCAATCGGTCCAACTCCACAGGTAAATTTGCGTCGTCAGACAATAGAGGCACGAAAGCTGATAAGTCATTCAGAAAGTATTGGACGTCGGAACAGGAACTGGGATTTGGGCTATGTATCTAGTGCGCTCCCCGCATCGATCAACAGCTACTGACAGTAATCAGTGACTTCGGAGACCAATTCCCATCAGCAGAGGTGATCGGTGTAGATATCTCCCCTACACAGCCGACTTTTACCCCTCCAAATGTCAAATTTGAGCTCGACGACGTTCAGCTTGAGTGGACCTACCAACCAAACAGTTTCGATTACATCCACGTGCGCTGCATGCTTGGCGCAATTCAAGACTGGGCACATCTCTACCGCGAGATCTACAAGTAGGTTTTGCCCTCAAAAGAACCACAAACTACGCCTGTGCTCACGGAAAGTGAATGTAGATGCACCAAGCCCGGGGGATATATCGAGCATCTCGAAATCTCAATCATGTTCAAATCTGAAGACGGTACGGTGACAGAAGACCACTTTATGGCGCAATGGTCCAAGATACTCCTTGGTGCTGCCGAGAAGATTGGCAAAACCTTTGCCATCTACGACTTCAACCGGGAGATGATCACGCAGGCAGGCTTCGTCGACGTTGTGGAGAAGAAGTTCAAGGTCCCTGTTGGCACATGGCCGAGAGATCCGAAGATGAAGGAGTTGGGCCAGTGGAATCTGCTCTTTTGTCTTGAGGGGCTGGAGAGCTGGAGTTTGTATCTCTTGAGTATGATTTTGAAGGTACGTGATGTCCGGAATCTTGGGAGGAAGATGTTATAATGGGACGGTTGACTAACGAGAAGCAGTGGTCGTACGAGGAAATCCAGGTGCATATTGCGACGATGCGCAACAACCTTTTGAATCGGAGGAATCACGCTTATTATGATATGCACGTTCTGTCCTTGTAGCTCTTCCTCTATGCTGCGGACCCGCTAACGTGGAGCAGTAATGTTGTCTATGGACGCAAACCGGGGGAGCCTTAAGATACAACTGACGATTGAAGGCAGATCGTTTTTTCATGAACAGTGGCGAGGTGTCGCGCAAAGTGAGCCAGTTGGTGTTTGGGTGTTTGGCGATTGTTGCGCGACTCCGATTCGTTTCCTAGCTACGTTATCGCTTGTGATCATTCAGCATTTTGTAGGCTAACAATGACAAAGACAAGTGGGCAACCTCCCTGCCCAAAGTGTGATCGCGTTGGAAATAGAAAATAGTATACGTGCTAGACGAGTAGCAGTCATATCGGCTCCAGCTTTTGGCACAACACAGCATGAGAGGAATTTGCTGCCCAGATAAGTGCGACCTCAAAACTAGCTACATCCCTTGCTGAAGATAACCCATCGACACACACGTGCAGTCTTTTCTGTAAGGACATCCTATAGGTACGATAAAGGTCTAGTTTACTACCATTAATATAATAGAATTGCGACTGTCTGCTTGTTCCTGATCCTAGCGGTTAACGACTGGTTACCCGAACCTTGTGAACAGGGGCGTAGCCAAACATGCATATTCATCGGCGCTACGCTGTTGAGTTTGACAAACGAGGTTTCGGAGACCTATAAATAATTTCAGATGGGTATGCGAGTGATGTAGTGTTTATTAAGTGTGAGGTGGCGCCACTGTGACTTGAAGACCTCACTACCTGTCCTTCGTTACGACCTCCCGCACATTCGAAAGAGGATATGGCGGTACTTCCTCCCAGAAAGATTACATTTCAGCGTATCGCAAGCCCAGATGCCTTCCAATCGCTTTTGCAAACCTTTGATGGGTTGCCAAATGATCCCGCATTCCTTTACCTCTCCAACACTTCTCACGACCTGATCATCTACGTTGCGCCAACGCGCGTCGTCAATTTGATCAACATCTCTTACTTAAGCAACGCGCTCTCAAGAAAAGAGAAGGAGGCATCTGCAATGAAAAGCTTCCTCGAGACCGGTACCGCATCCTTAGTATTCTTCGACGCGCGCAAGACAGCGAAGATTCTGTTCGAGGAATGCGACATCAGGCTATCCAACCCAGTTTGTTCAATCTACCGTGACATCAAGACATATGCTAAGATCTCTAGCCCTGTACGGAACGAGCACGCATTCATAAAGTACAGATGATAGAGCTCGCAGTGCGTGAGGGTGACTATGGTCGGGAATGGCTAGCGAGCCTTGACAAGTGTATCGCCCGGCACTCAGGTCTCGATGTTACTGCGCTTATGCCAGACGATTCGATTGGCGTCAACCAGTTCGACAGCAGAATCTTGCATCTACCAGTGTTGTGGAAGAGATACTATGACCAGTTACATGCAAGCCGTTACGGATTTGGCGGAGGGGGCTTTTGGGTAGCTAAAATCCGGACGGATACCCGACTGCGACTGGCCGTGTCATGTGGTGAAACCCACTATGGGTATAGCGCCGACGGTGCTAAAAGCGGTTGGTACAGGGAACGTGTAGAAGAGGAGACTGATGCCTGGAACGATGATCTTATGGACGACATACGCCATGGCGGCGAGATACTGGGCGACGATCATTGGGCAAAGTTTAATCTGTTGTGAGATTAGCCGTATACAGGATAATATGGCAGGATAGAGCTGGATTCAGTCGTCAGAGAACCTCGATCTACTGTCTACAAACTTACAGGGCTCTTCGAACATCGACAGAAATCACGCGGAACAACGCCGAGGAGACATTGGAGGTAGCCCAGGGGAAAACCAGTGCGAGAGTCCTGCTCCGTATGTGCAAGCAAGATAACAGTGCTCAAGGATCTATTTGAATGGTTTGAAGCTAAGTCTAGTTGCACTACTATCGCGCTACAGATGACGGAAATGGTGTGCATCCGAAGCAAGTTCGGTGCTCGTGTTGATCCCCTGTGACTCGCGGCCTTATATGCTCACTTCTACAAAACAGCGTTTCCGATCGCCTGAGGATTCCAAAAGACAGCCCCTGGATCGACGTCACCCTTGATCTTGACGAGCTTACCATAGGTCGCAGGGCCATAGTAGAGGTCCGCAGCCTCCGCAGGTGTCAGTGCTGGATCGAGGTAGTTCGGATAGGCTAGGAAGTCGCCGTCGGGTTGCGCGTCAGTGAGTGCTGCGTTGAGGCCGTCAACAAAAGTCGTGATTTCTGGCGAGAACGGCGGTAAGCGATCTGCGCTGGAGCCGATATTCTCGAAACATGTTAGCCTCAGTGTCCATACTGAAAGGCGCGCTGTACTTACCTGGAATACCCACAGAGAGTCTCGATGAGAGTAGGCGGCAGAATCGGCCGCAGGCGTATTGATCTGGCTGTCCTTGCCACCATAGAGCGAGATGAAGGTGTTCCAAGGAAAGGCTGCGGTGAACCCCTTGTCGATTATGTACCGGAAATAGCTCGCCAGAGCCACTTTGCTCAATGGCTTGGCCTCCCTTGTCACGACAGACTTGGTGTAGAAGGTCTGGTGATTGTTGTAGCCGGTCAGTGGCTCGCGGAGCGGCTCGCCCTCAGCTATGTTCTCCAGTGCCGTTAGCCAGCCGTACTCCTGGACAGTAGTGTTATCAGGCGTTGGCATTCCGCTAAGCATTGCTGGAAAGACCGTTTGGGTAAAGTGATCTAGATCCCCAAAGTACCATCCGCGGACACTGAACTCGCCAAAAATGCTTGTATAAACCTCGAGTGTAAGATTGCGATTGACGTATGGCGAGGTGGTGACGAAGGTCTGAAGCTTAAAAACGATATCTGCCGCCGCATCGGCTGTCTTCAGAGCTGTCGAGAAGTTGGACGCGTAGCTCACGACTTGAGCCGGCGCCGGCTGCGTCTGGAGATGGAACGTTGTGATGATACCGATGCTGTCTGCAGCACCTCGCAGGGCGTAGTACAAGTCGGGATAGCTTGCTGGCGTGACATGCACAAGACGACCGTCGGCCAAGACGACATCCATGGCTACGATTGTGTCAAGCGCGAGGCCTGTCCGAGTTATTAGTCAGCGATGATGTTACGAGGTCAAGTGTAGCCGACGTTGATATGCAGTGTGCGCCCCAAATAACGACCGGCTGGGGAGGAAGGGCCAACAAATGCAACATACGTACCCCAACGACGAGATGAATAGCCAAAACCCCCATGGGTGTAATGTCCGCCGATTCCCACGCCTGGGAAAGTTCCGTGTGGGAGCGCTCTTTGGCCCTGGTTGTATATACCCAAGCCAAGATTGCCAAGACGAGCACCTCCTCCGACGGTCACAATGCCAGTCGCTTGGTGATTGTTAGCAATGCTGTGGCAGTGGACATAAAAGAAATATGAGAACTCACAGTTATCGAGAGAAATGGTGTTGAAGTTCCGCAAGTCTACCACCAGACTGCCGTTCTTTCCGCCGAGCGAGAAGCTGCCGTACGAATGACCCCCCGATCTTGCCTGCACTTTCACACCGGCTGCTGCAGCACACACAACGATATCAGAAACCTGCTGAGGAGTGGTCGGTAGAGTGACAGCAGTGGGAATGTATTTGAGACGGAGGTTGTACGGATCGATCAGCGAGGCCCAGTCAGAAGAGGAATTCAAGCTAAGCGGGACGCTCTTGCTTGCGAGACAAGCTTGCAGGCTTTGATTTGAGGCAGATATATAGCCATCATGAGTGCTAGAAATTGCTAGCACGGAGGTGACAAGAGCTGAGAAAGTGGTGATAGACAAGATCATGCTTGACAAAAAGATACGGTCCCGACGGTTGTTAAGATACCTGGAAAGATTCCCGCCCAGAGTGCTTATTCACGCTCTATATATGCTAGCTAAAAAAAACCACCTCGGAGCTTTTCGATGTGCTATAACCCTCAACATGCTGCGCATTACGTGTCGCCAACGGTATACGAACCTTGACGCGAAGCGCAGACTGGTGTTAGTGCTGATTGTCCTCATTGAGTTGTGACATAGCTGCGCCGGGAAGACCGACTCCCCTGGTACGGTGATAATTTCGGATCTCTGCTGTTCAGCTATACTGCAACATGCTGGGAATAGAAGAAGGGGCTAACGGCGCGCTGAGGTTCTCGAAGTCCGAGGGAAGCGAGGGGACAACGCTCTCGATCGATCTGCAGGGTTAGGGTATCCGTCCGCGACATTCACTGCGCTGTTTGTGCTCCCCACTGGCTTGCGCCATGTTGAACGCACGAAAGCAAGAACAGAGGAAATCCTCATACATCCCGAGCAGATCTGTAGATGTTCTCCTGGGCATTCGGGCATGCTCACATTGCGTCGATGAGTTTCGCGCCTGGACCGTGCTGCTCGGAAGTCCAAGCTATCCGAGTGCGACACACTACGGCAACTCTGTCCTGCAGGAAACCAGGTATGCCAGCAACGATCTGGAGACTATCGAGCCAAATCTCTCTCGGATCCACTGTGTATCCGCAGTCATGTTCAACGAACGCGGCAGCATGCGTAGCAGGACTGCATGCAGCTTGACTCGGCGCAACTTGAGCACTAGTTCCGACAGATCTCGGTCTTAGAGAGACACAGCGTCCTTCAGACATGGCTTTTCGTCTCGTCCGAGGACGGAACTTCGCGGTGTGTATAAGGACGTGCAGTTATATATTTAACGACTGTGCAGGAATGCAGCCGGGCAGCTACACCTATATTGCTGCGTAGTTGGCAGCGTCTTCCATCGTCACTCGGGTTTCTCCATCATAGATTCGCAACGCCTCACGTGCTTCTCCAGCCTCATCTAATAGCAGATTCTTAATCGCATCCGAGCGTGGAACAAAGCACACTTGGAAAGGCTCCGGTCGCATATTCTCGCTGTTGGTGTAGGCGAATATGTCCAATTTGACTTCGTTGTGCTAGCGCAACGCGTAAGCTGCACAGAAGTCGAAGTTCGGGTGCGTATCTCTGACAATACTTACATGCTCGTCAAGACCTGGCAGGATATTAAAGGCCCACATCATTCGCGCGAGGGAGTAGAGAAGGCCTTGTTCGGCAAGCGGCTGGCCGCTACACTGTCTACGTCCCCAACCGAAAGGATTCATACCGTACTTGTTCGGGTACGGTTGTTTCGCACTGCCTTCGCCCTCAAGAAATCTCTCTGGTATGAACCTGTCTGGATCGGGAAAGTCGCGTGGATGCCTGTGGATAGCCCACATGTTACCAGTAAAGTTAGTGCCAGCTGGGAAATGGTAGCCCTGGTAATCAAAGTTGACAGTATTAGCATGAGGAATGCCAGCTAATATAGTGACAGTCCTCCATCGAAGCGCCTCTTTGACCTGTCTAGTGTTAGGCATGGAATCGAAATATGTTTCGCCTGCATCATACCACGGCAGTCATGTATGGAAGCGCGTTCGAGTCGATGTCCTCTCAGCTTGGAGAGCGATCAGTCCCAATGACTGCATCAAACTCAGCGTGAACTTTCTTTTGCACTTCTGGAAAGCGTGCCATTGCCAAGATGCACGACATCATGGTGCTGCTGGTTGTATCTACTCCACCACCAATCAGGTTGCCCATGAGGCTTGCAACCTCCACATCCGTAATATCGCTGCCTTGCTGAGAGGCCATGACTTGCTTGCCAAAGTTGTGTTCTTTTGCCTCGGCGCCTTCTTGTGTGAGTAAGTAAAAGTAGCGTGACAAAACGCTAGCACCCAGTCGCATCTGACTTGGCAACGCGTATAACCAAGCAGGCAAGTGCATCAGGAACGGAACAGCTTCCATGAGAAAGATGCCAGGGACGACGAAGTTGACGGCTTCCATGAGTTTGAGAGCTTGTTGAGCGACATAGTCGTTCTTGCGGTCGACACGCCGACCCCAGCCTACAATTGAGGTAACGGATACAGAGTACCGCTCGATGGAGAGCTCGAAATCTTGTGGCTCAAGGAGGAAGTCGCGGACTAGGATAGCAGACTCGTGCGCTTGGAAAGTACGATATTTACGTACGGCTTGAGAGCCAACAGCCATGTGCTATGCTATCAGCTCGCGATACTGCGGATGTCAACAAGCCGAAGTGACATACCATGAGCTTTCGATGTTTCCTCCATCGATCACCATATACTAAAGTCGTTTGATTTGTATCCGTAGCGTTGATTGCATCGCCCATAGCGACCAATCTCGGTCTGCTCGAGAAGATGTCTGACCTCTTCTCCAGCAAGTCGCTCGCGACCCAGGCATCGCTCAATATAATGCGCGGATGCCGTCCGATCCAGAGTGTGATCATAGGTGAGTTGTAGTACTGAGCCCATTTCTCCCACGTAATCCATGGCTTGTGCGAAGGTGTTTGGAAGTGGTTTCCAAAGATAGGTAATGGAAACGGTCCTGGAGGGAGGTATCGGCGCCGCCATAGCATATGGATATAGTCTATGATCAAGGCGAAGAACGCAGCAACAGCAATAACTTGAAGCATGGTTCTCAATCAAAGATTAGTTGCTGATTATGCGCGTAGTATGTCCACAAAAATATCGAATCGATGTAACTTATAGCTAGGAAAGGCAGACGACGCAATTGGTCGACCCGGCCATGAGTTGTGCTGGGGACCTGGACACTATCCCAACTAGACTGACAGCCTTGCAGTATCTATGCATAATCTCCAATGCAAGTTGAGCAATCTTGTCTCCATGTAAGGGTGCGGGGTAGCGAGGATGTGGAAGTGCGGGGCAGCAGGTATGTGGAGTCGGACCGATTGCCCTGGAGACAAGAGCGTGGGATATCCACTGCTTTCCCAACTGTGAGTTCCGCTGTCGACTCCTCATATGGTATCCACCGTCAAGTACTTTGCATACATTCGATTGCCCTTTTCTCATCGTTCTTTCACTTTGTGTCAACCTCGCCCCTTTTTATTGCATTTCTCCTGGGTCTACCTGTGGGGTGGTAAAGGGAGCTTGCCTTTGTGATAAATGATGTTATTATCCTACCGCATGTCATGTACTACCGCACTAGAGTACTTTGAGCCGTCTGAAATACCTGCCTCATGGTCAATTGTCTGCACTTCGATGTTCCCGAGGATAATACACCGATAGGTGTGGAACTCGACCCCAATCTGTGATATTCTATCCAGAATATCACCAAAGCTTGTAGCCTGATATTGCGGCAACAAGCGTAGACACCCTACTAGTGAGAGATTGCTGTTGTTGGATCTGAATTGCTAGGTCAAAGGCAGGCCTCAAAGTACTAGCCCACATTGTGTCCTTGTTTTCGATTATGTTTCCAATCACCGATACGGCCTTTCTTGGATCGGCGCCTCGTATCAGAAAGAGCATAATCAGCTCTCCTCGGAGATAGAAATCTTCGGCCGTTATTGGGTCACTGAGCCAAGATTCCCAAAGAGTATGAACCACTTTCGATGTCTTACGGTGACCAGGTATAACATTGGGATCAAGGCCATGATCAAAGAAGATCCGGTAGATCTCTACAAGTCGATTCGAGTATGCCTTGATACGTCGACAGGCAAACTCGGGCACATTGGGTGTGAATGGCCAGCCGTAGTCCTCGCAGGTCCTGAGAGCTTGATTGATATCAGCGCCGTAATCAAAAAGCAACAACAACACCCGCTTCCAACCCTCGATAGCATCGGAAGATCTCGAGAGACACTCGTTTTGCAGTTCCGCTATGGCTATAGAGGTGAGATGAACAGAGAAAATAGTGGGACCGCCGGCAGTCGCTTGATTTGGGTTCGCCCCGTGATCCAATGCCCACTTTAGAGTCTTCAGAATGCTGAATGTGCCTACACGCTGGGTTTGGTCATTATAACCCGAATCTAGAAGCCAGAGCAGGATGCTATGTTGGTATTTGTCAAGCATGAAAGGATCCCGGCGTGCCAGATATTCCAGGTAAGACGTGTGAGCATGTCTCACAAGGACTTCTATCATATCAGCGTCACTTTGGTTCAGAGCGGTGCGTAACGGCAGTAAGACAGCTCTGAATTGATCGATTGAGCTGTGATTTGGGTGTCCAGTCTCCATCTCGGCGTGATGTGTGAACAGCATGAATAATTCAATATCCTTGCTTCGTAGAAGCCAAGGATAATTGTGAGCTTGGACCACCAAGGCTTGCGAGATTCTTTCCGCTGCATTGATATGTATAGGCAGTGGTGCGGAGAAAAGATCGAGCATTTCCTTGGTTTGGAGGTAGTCTCGCACAGTTCGATGTAGGAACACTACCGTTCGAACACCAGCCATGCCCACCGCTTCCAACAATCCCTTGTAACGACCATTGAGCTTTCTTATCATTATCTCTTCGACAATCTGAGCAGTTGGAGGAGTATCGTATGAAACAGAATCTTCTTCGAGATTTTCCATACAATGATACGTCGTCACTCTCAGTGGCACTGTTGAACGTAGCGCGACCTGGAATGTCTCAGCCATTGACTTCCGGTAGACCTTGTCGACAGATTCGATCAGCCGTTTGAAGAAGTCTTCCAGGTCGGAGGGAAGCTCTTGTAGTCGTGCGTGCAGCGTATCTAGATCGTCACCATTCGCAATACCTTCCCTCAGAGATCTGATGACAAGGAAAACCCAGAGAAACACTCCTTGAGCACGATCAACGATCTGAGATATCAGTTTGTCATATATGTGCTGCTTTTTGGATGGGACAAGAAATCCAGGCGTGTGCTGTAATTTACTCCAGACAAATTCTCTGATATCTTCTCTCGTTAAATCTTGCAGGTACAGCTTTCGCGTAACATAGTTTATAAGCGAGCGCCGCGTACAAGCGAGCGCCGCACCCTACTAACTTTGCGCACCTCTCCTATCTTAATGTACAATGGTATAACGCAGCGCTACTCTATCAGCTCTAAATAAAGCAGACGTTTAGCTTACTATCTCTTCTATTGATTCTTGTTAAATACAGAGTAATTGCAATGCTGCTGCTATCTATAGCGTGTCTGAACGAACGATCCGCCGCTGACGTGCTGGTGTACCTGCCCAACGCGATTGCTAGCCCAACTTAAGAAAGCTTACGCAGAGAGAGGAGGAGGTGATTATTAGCTATATACTTAACCTAGATTAGCGTGGATTTGCGCCTACGTACAAAGCCGTACGTGATATAGCTAATAAGCTGCTAACTGCGCGCGGCGCTAGCTAGGTTGGCGTCTACTAGCCGCGCAACTTTGTTAAGCGTACTAACAGCCTTACAACGTGTTTTAATTAACTGTACAATAGGCAGCGAGCTCTATGCGAGGATCTAGCTCTAATTAGGAGCTAGTTTAAGCTTGTAGAGGAGACAAAGACTAAGTACAGCATCTGCGATAAGGACGTCTACAACTTCGACGAGGCTAGCTTTATAATAGGTAAGATTACGACTTAGCTTGTTGTAACTAGGTTAGAGAGAAGAGGCAGACTAAAGGCTATTTAGCTAGGCAATTGTGAGTAGGTAACGTTAATTGCTGCAATTAACGCAGCTAGCTAGACAATCCTACTATTCCTTATCTTTGCTGGCTAGTATTACCTGTCTGCCTAGTACGAGGAGGATATCCTACGCGACTAGGTAATTGCAATTAGCGACAATAGCTAGACAGATAATAAGCTAGGAGTTAAGTGGCTAAAATACTTTAACGCTTACACGAAGACTTGCGTTGTTAGTGCGCGTTGCCTGCTTGTCCTTAATAGCTATAGGAGCTACTACTTTCTTAAGTTTTAAGAACTCTGCAAGGAGAACAACATCTACACGCTCTGCATGCTACCTTACTTATCTTACCTGCTCTAGCTTCTTAACGTTAGCTGCTTCTTGCTGTTAAAGCGCGCGTACAGCTGTAAGGTAGAGAGCCTAATCCGCCACTACATTAACTACATCACGAAGCTTGAGTTTCTCCTAGCCTTTAAGGCAGCCTTTAATTAATTGTTTATGTTAACTAATATTAGCTTAGCTTTTTAAGGCGCAGGCCTTGTTCCTTACTGTCTAGATGCTGTTCTGTTAAAGCTAGACGTGCAGCTCCGTACGCCTACTCTAGCTGCTCTATTAGAGGCCCTCTAGGAGGCGCGTACGCTGAGCAACGTACGCGAGCTTGAGGCTTAATTAACGTTAATACGTGATCGAGTTCGGCAGCACAAGAGCTTATCGCCTGCCTCTATTATTAAAGCGATTAACTAGCTTAAGAAGGGCGCTAAGGTAATAATGCTCTTAGCTGAGCTAATGCGCGATTAGATTGCCAGCCTTAAGAGGGCTAATAAGGCAGCCTTAGCGCGTAAACAGCGTAAAAAAAGGCGTATACAAAAGCAAGGGACCTTAACAAAGGGAGAGGGAGAAGATATACTTGCTTAACGCGAGGTTGAGCAGCAGATTTCTCGTAAAGAGCGTTAAGGAGGTGCGCGATTAGGACTTAGCCGCTAGGCTCTAGCGCGCTGCACGAGGTGCAGGGAGACTGGCCACAACTTACGTACATGCAAGAAGGATACTGAAGATACTGCTTAATCTGCTATATAGATATCTATATATTATATTATTACGTTGTTGAGATGTACGATTGTAGAGGTGTGCAAAGTTGGTGGGGTGCGGCGCTCGCTTGTACGCGGCGCTCGCTTGTAAACTATGTTACTGTCTTTTCCGAAAGCATCTTCGAAGTAGGGCCATGGCCGACTGGATACGCACAACTTGATATTCTTCGTGTCAGAAAGGTCTCGAATAATTTCGATAAGCTCAACATGATCGCCGACGTACTCATCAAGGCCGTCGATGAAGAGACATGTCTTCCTTGAGAGCACATGCTTGAGTTTACACAACGCTGTTCTGAGCTCTCTTGGATACCAAGGTTTGTTGAAGATCATAGTCTTAACTTCAGCCATACCAAATCGATCCGGACAGACTTCTGGGATCAATGTGGGATCACGGCTGAGTAGTTCGAAAAGAAGTTGCTGCAGCAGACCCTGCTGCGAACGTTGCATCTCGGTACCAGCCATCCAGAAATAGAAACCCGACATTGATACATCGCCGTTGCCCCAGACTCGAAGGCAGTCTGCCGTCCGGTGATCGTTACTGATATGTTTCATGAGTGTCGATTTACCAGATCCTGGTTTACCTGAGATCCAGTAGATTCCGTCACCGTGTAGCAGCCATTCCTCAAAACGAACTTGAGACCTAGGGTCGGTTTCCTCAAAATTCGAAGGCTGGTGTATCCAATCGAAGGTGTTATCGTGGGCTTCAGGAATTGCCCAGAAACGATGATACATGTCGTCGAAGAGTAAGCTTTTCAAGACAGTGTGCTCGCTCTGTACACGCGAGACAGCCTCTTGAATGCCATGTAGATGTTGACGAAGTTGATCGAGCTGCCCTGGTGACAACTCCGATGAACTCTGCGCATCGTCGTAGTGCGCGTCATTATAAAGTCCTTGCTTGCCTTGCTGGACTATCTGGAGCCGATGAACCGCTTTATCGTTGAGAGACATGAGGAGAGGTTCTAGAGTAGACCTGTAATCAACCTTCATATCCTCAGCTTGTTGCTTGACATTTTGAACTTCGGCCAGAAGTTTCGTTTGAACAAAGCTGCGTTGCAGAAGAAATGTCAGCTATTCGAAACTATGACACGATGCTTGGCGCCTAGTATAAGCGGCTTAACTTGCATAGCTGTCTTTGGCTAGCCGATCCGTTCAATCTGGTGTCCAGCAGTGACAGCGACGATATTGCATTCAAAAACCACCAGGCATTGCTAGCAGGAATTCACTTACCTGACATGTATGAGTATAAGCAAAGACAAAGATCTCTGCAATTTCTCTAGCCTGCCACTTAGCGATTCGATCCTGTCCCTCTGCCATATGGTGGTTAAAGCCTGGCGAAAGCTTCGCCACCTCCGTCTGGGTCCTGGTACCAGTTGTAATCTGGCGATCGTTTCTTGCAGCTCGTCTGCGATAACCTTCGCGGACGCCGCCAGCTTACAAATCTCGTTCACTGAGCTTTGCGACGAGGGGTCAGGCTGAGGCGCGATGAGATCGTTGCTCGCTTTCGCGAGGCATTTGGCGATGTCTTGTAAATCGACGTTGGCTGCTGTCTGTCCTGAAATCGATTTGCATACTTCTTGGGCTCCAGATATCAATTCGCATCCGAAATTAACGAATTGGATGATGTTGCTGGCGAGCCCGATGGCCGACAAGGGATCCATTCTTTGAGTGGCAATGAAACCTTGGGCATATGGATCTTCTCAAAGCTCAGAAACAAGTTGAAATGACTGCGACAACGACGCCGCTGGAGTGGTGTTCGCTATAACGTTATGGATGATCTTCGGGTTGGGTGCAGCTGGTGCACAGCCCCCGCTGCGATGGATCGCAGCCTTTTGGGGGCCAACATGCACGGGTGGCCACATGATGAACATAAGCCACTTCAATCACGATCAGCATACCTAGATCAAATTGCAGCTGGACAGGAGACCATTCTGTGAATTATACACGTACATGAAAAGAAAAGAAGATAGACATCGGAATCTCAGCTTGCGCAGTGGGCAGGGATTTGACAGTCCCATGATATTCCCTAGAATCTAAGCTACATAGCCTCCGGCTGGCCGCCGGTGCGCCCCTCGCTTGCGCTGATCATTCAGGGCCCAGAACAGCGCGCCGCTGCCAACCTTAGGATCTTGATCTCAATCTTCAGCCTGCACGCGACGATCACAGCTGATAAGGCAGAGATTGTAGTCCTTCAACATCGTTCTCTTAATGCAAGTCCATCTCTATTGCGATCTCGGTCTCACATTTCGAAGTTGCGATGAACGTTAAGACCTGACAGCTTAGAGTGCGAGATTAGTTTCTTTCTCTAGCGAACAGAGCGCTAAAGATCCTGTCTATGCGACGGTGATCTTATGTAAGCAAATACCGACACCGATACATCTTTCTTACGCATATGGCCGAGCTCTGCTCGAAGGCGACAGCCTTACTTCGGCTGCTCTATCGGCTGGCCTGCATGATACAAACTCACCTGGAAAGATACAGCCCTCCAGCTATCTGACTGTGTCGATCCATTGGGAATATCTGGTCGATCCTTCAACTCGCACAAGAACAAGTTTGAACAGAGGCGGTTGAGATACACAATTCTCCACAAGCCATGGATCGCATTGTGTATTCTTGCTGTCACGTTTGCTGATACATACGTTGTCTGCTTTTCACAGCCCTCAAGGAAAGTCCGCTCATACTAGGGTTATCAGGATCTAGGTAGACATGGTGAGCATTCAGCGACAGCAACCCTTACAGCCATGCATTGTCGTGCCCCCACGTCAGTCACATCGTAATTAGGGAAAAATGATGTTATACGTCAAAAGAACTATAAGATTGATAACTTCTACACCTATGAATTCCTATCGCAACAAGACCACCACCCTACCGATACGTTCCTCACTTTCTTCCACTAATAGATCTATGTCGCAGTCTAAAACAAGCGTTCAATGGCAGTGAGCTGTTCTGGAGAAATCTCTCTGGCATGAACCTGTCTGGCTCTGGAAAGTTGTGTAGATGTTTATGAATAGCTCACATGTTGCCAGTGAAATAAGTGCCAGGGAAACAAATGAAATCTGATCATCCTTATATCCTCATTTCAATGTCCATTGTCCTCTCTTTATGAAATGGTCCCTGGATGCCTCATTTTGGCCGAATGCCGGTCATGTGATTTGTGCGCCTGTCGTGGATCATAACCTTCTAACATAGACGCGGTTAGCCTTCAACCCTGGTCCCCTCGTCAAGGAGAGAATACTTCTTGTTACTTCCAACACAGAAATACATGTCTCATTCGGACAGGACCCTTAATGTATCGAACTTGATTCAGCCATGCGCATTAGCATGTCCGACCCAGAAAACAGCTACAGATGTGTCGTAGCAAATTTGTCAATACGGGGTGGGACGGTTCAGCACTAAAATGGAGGCCAACATTTGCTTCAAGTCGGCGTCGTAAATGATGAGGCGACGTCGTACATTGTTCCACAAGAAGGCGGTATCGAATATCTGTAATAAGCCCGACGAGCGGATGTCACGGCAGGTCGTTGACGGACATTCTCGTTTCGACAACCGCAGTTCTGTTCGTATTTCCGGCTATGACGGCAAGCAAAGTTTCAGCGCGGTACGATGTTCGGTCCGCTGCTACCTGACGTCATGCCCGTCCCGAGCCCTGACTCTGCCTAGACAACTTCAACTCAGCAACTTTGAGGCGTGTTGAACGGCCAATAGTAGATTAGATCCCGGAAATCTAATTCGTTGTTTTTGAGGCCTTTGTAACATAAACTAGTAGTACTTTTTCTTCTTTTCGAGAATAAAATCGAATATCTCGATGAATACGCCACTTGGTGCACCGTTGGACCCTGTGAAATGTTGCCACGCGAGTGCCGGGATGTGCCCAGGGGTACCGATACGCGCTCCATTCCCAGAAGATTACAGCGGAGGCGGTGAAATCGTCGATTGGGGGACCCTGAGGGCGGCAGTCAAGCGCCAAGCATGCCAAGCACTGTACATCTACCAATCCCGATTGCATGAGATCATAGGCATATGCGAGCGCATTACACTTATCGTGTAGTGCTTACATGAACTTGACTGCCATGCACGGACTGGTACGCATTGTAATGTCTCGCCTCCGAAACATTTCCTAGTTGATAGAACAAGACGCCGAACTGCAATAATCATGCACAAACTCTTACCAGGATCAATCATTAACATAAGAGCATTTATTCCCGAAATGGTAGGTTTGACAAGCAGTGTCAGCGAACTTCATAGAGTAGGTACGTAGAAGCCGACGAGTAACCTTGCATTCTACAGTCAAGACCAAATGGAGCAGCACTATTCTCTGCAGCATTAGAAGACCACACACGCTATCTACGTTCAAGGCATCGTGCTTGATTGAGAACATATTTATAGAGAAATGGTCAGAAATAGGAGTACGGACCGAACGACCTGGTATACAGAGCATGAATTATCTGGCCGGTGCTAGCAGACATACGAGCATAGTCTACGCTCAACTTTCCATCCTCATTACCGAATATGTCTAGTAAGGATCTCACCAGACATAGTGCCACGGACCGACTCTATCGTCCCGCGTATAGCTCACGAAGATGTACGATGTCCACAACAACGTCAGCAAAAGTAAGGCCTTTGCACCGACAAGAGGCCTCAGACAGAATATTTAAGTGTCCTCGAATCTGCCTTTGAGTTCGATATCAGCCATCAAAGCATCTTCGCTACGTCACTACCTTCCAAACCCTACCGAAAACTCCCGATTTTCCAGTCTTTTAGACCAACCAACAACTACTTCAAAATGGTTCGAATCACCTCTGCCTTCGCCTTCCTCGCCATGGGAACCTCCATCATGGCCAACCCCGTTGCCTCTGAGCAGAACTTGGTCGCTCGGTAAGTACAACGTTCCTTCAGAAACTTGTTCATGAGATTCTTACTGCTTCACAGTGCCGACCTTGGCGACAAAACCTCCGCCGCTGGCGCCATCGCCGATGTCGTCAACAAAGTTGTCCAGCTTGTCCAGGGCATGATTGACGATGACCTTGCGCGCCGCCGCACCTTCACTCAGAATACCGCTAAGGACGTTGCCGCCCAATTCCCAGGCCACTCGGTCATCGTATGCAACGTCGGTTACTCCCTCAGCGGCTCCGGCGATCAGCTCGTCTACTCCACTTCCTACAATGCCAAGGTTGGCTCTGATGTCACGTACGTCTCTTACCATCATCCAAACCGACCAAGAAAAACTCACTGATACACCACTCTAGCTTCGACGTGATCGTCTTCAAGAGCCCCAAGATCTTCGACCGCCGCGGTGATGGTGGCTACGAGAACGTAAGTCCCAACTCTTCTGAGAATTGCCGAGACATCTTACTAACGATACCTCTATAGTGGGCGTTTTACGTTGACGCTAGCTGCAACGAGAACGGCGGCCACGTTGAGTGCCTTTAAGCGCTTCGCAATGATCTTCATCAGGAACACTTGCAACCGCGTTTCTAGAGTCACATGATTTTCTATTGTAGCAGGCACCACTGTACAGGCGAGTGCACCAACCTCTAAGCCGGGAGATCTGGGACACAGAGAGACGAATACGACAGTTCAGAGTTATGCGATTGTTATTCTGCAGTCTCAATCTAACACTGCCTACGTAGTTACAAAACTTCAATCTGGAGAGCAGCATTTGCCTCTTTATATCTGCTTTCTTGTCTCTAGAATAGTGGAATTGTTTCTACTAGATTATCAGACGACGTCCATTCATTTAGAATATAGACTTGATAGTTTTGTTATTCTTTCTATATTGAGAATCATCTGTTGCTTCCTATCACCTGCGATGTTAGACTTTTGACAACGTAACAACACTAAGCTCAAAGCTATCTATACGTAAAAGACATAGTTACTGAGGTAAAAATCCGCTCACTCCTTAACAGACTCCGGTCATGATTCAGGCCAGCATGATCAACGATTGCAAGACTTCTCAGCTCGTCCTAAAGAATAAAGAATACGCCGTTGAAGTCCTGAGTATTGTACTAATCGGCTGACTTCATCAAGCATGCTTATGCCCAGCTTCTAAACACTCCAGAGAGACCAGGATCTTTCAACTCGTACATAAACCAGCCGGCGACAGGTTGCAGTGAGTCCAGCCCAGTATCTTCGCCCATTACTGGTGCTACATCTACAAACTCTGATGGCCCAAGCATCCCTTTCGTCACCCAGGCCTTGTGGCCTTGGCTGGTGTCCAGCTTTTCTCCGCTGCTAGATGCCGCCATACCGACTAGCCCGGCAACCATTCTGGTCTTGTACTCCCGCGCACCATCATCGACCACAACCGGTACAGACATATGAGCGCTAGGTATGTCTTTTATGTCAACCCGATGATACAACGTACCATCAAGGTCACAAGCATCCCTGGTTGCGCGGTGCAGCATTCTACCCTCGCCGTTCCAGAAGCAAAAGGCTGTGATCCATCCCGAGAGATAGGACGGACCTGAGCTATTGCTCTCTTTGTCTGCAATCTTCGTCCAGAAATCTACAACTCTATGATTATCAGGATCCTCAAATGTAGCAATGAAGTAATCGAGTATGGGAGATAGTAGAGCGGCAAATTGTCTAGGTTCCTGGCCGAATTCAGGTAGCTTGTTGAGGCGTTGGCGTAAGTCAACCCAGTCAGCCTTCTCCCCCAAAAGAGTAACAGAAGGGATGCCACATGTCAAACCCATGCGATAACTGAAGTACTTTTGCATCGCACCCATCATGATGATGGCAGCGGTCTCGGTATCTATTCGAGTGGTAGTGGTAAAGCTTGGCATGATCCAATCACGTAGCCCTGGATCAACAAGGTATTGGTCCATTGCTTTAGTAAGCCATATCGCCAGTTTCCCGGCATCAAAAGTTTCGATACTACCAGAGTCAATCACAACAAGTTCTTCTTTACCTGCATGGCTGACGAAGGACGATCGAAGTTCCTCAGCGTGAGCATTGATGTAGAAGGTTATCTGGGTCAGGATGGTGAACCAAACATCTTCAGGTCGGATCTTGAGGTGATGGTGGTGGCTGTAGGCTTCGTACGCCGCCATGACAAGGCCATTGGATGAAGGGATGATGTTCAGACGATTGAAGTCAGTGGTTGGAGGCCGAATCATTCGCTTGCACCGTGCGGCCTCTTTAGGGCAAGACGCCTTGAACAGTACCTCAGCAGAGTTCACGGCTTTGGGAATCAGCCTTCGTGCCGGGTGGCTAGCAGGGCGCACGGTGACTGGCATTGCAATGGCCTCCAAATCAACAAAAAAAGTGGTCGTAAGGGAAGTGTGGTGGTAGCTCGGTACTCTGAGTTCACTGGAAGAGATAGTAGTGATGAAATCAAGATACAAGAAAGATGGTACCATCGTAGTCAATATAAATACCCTAGAAAGGCAGCAGCCTCTTCAAGGCAGCCTGCTGGTCGAGGTGGCTGCCTTGCCTCAGGCTATTATGATCGGTGCGGCACTAACAGCCCCTGGATTCTTCTCAGAATTTTAATTGGCGGAAACGGACCAGCCACAGGGGCCAAAAGAATATAAGGCGTCCCATTAGCTTGGCAAAGCTGACTTTAGCTCTTCCACGTTGACTACCGATACCAGAAACAAATCGTAGATCAGGTTGTGAATAAGGCTGAAGTACATAGCCTTCGTCGCCGTGTGGAAATTCTCAGTATCCGCGTATAACGTCGAGGCAGCGAACTACGGTTCCCATGTTTGAGGCTGCAGGTGTCTATCGGGGACCGCGCGCGCCTCACAGCCGACAGTGCTAAAGCTGTTGCGCCAGATGAACGTACACATACGCACATACTGCGGAGGTTGTGTTCGTCTTCATTTAGGCATATTTGTCTAACGCGATGCGCGACTGAACAGAACAGTGCAACTCAATTGTGAGTGGGTGTATTCGTGTGCGAAAGCGAGGCTGGATGGGATGAGTTCGTGTCGGGGAGGGGCAGAGGCAGCTACACTAAATGGCCGCGTGACGAGCCAGGTCGCGTAACGAGCCACCCCACCAAGATCGGACGATCAAAAAGATGAGGTTATTGAGCCACCCACAAAAGCTATTATCGTGGAATTTTTTGGTGTATTAATATATAGACGCTACTAAAGCGTTTGCACTACTTGTATCTCGCTGGCGTCTTGAGTCGGCGGGTGTGTAGGCCAAATTTGGGTGGGGAGGGCGCCCGAGGCGGACTCTTAACCACCCGACTTAATGAAGCAACAGCACGACGACGCTTTGTCGATTTTTTTGCTGGCTTAGGTGAGGCTTTTCGCTTACGCTTATTTGCTGTATTGCGACTTTTTTAAGCGGTTGCAGCTTGTTGTTGCTGCTTTTTAAGCTCCCGCGCGGCAGCTTTCTCCTCACGCTGCTGTTGCTCCTCCGCATCCTTAGCAATTTTGGCTTACTGTCGAGCCAACTTTGCAGCTTCTTAAGAGCGCTTTTTCTCAGCTGCTTCTGCCGCTTTGATCTCTCTATCGCGAGCTTTTTGGAGTTGTAGCTCCGCGGCTTCGTCCAGTTCTGCGGCCTTGCGCGCGCGCTCGCTGGCAAGCTTCCTGGGACTGTAGAATACAGCTCCGCCGTGCCACTCATCACCTTCTCGTGTAGTCAGTGTTGTAGACTTGATCGGGCGCTTTCGAATGAGGTTGAGTTCAGCCCGTAGCTCCTTGTTTTTGGCGTGGAGAATCGCGTTGTTGACCTGCAGCGAGTGCAGGCCTTGGGATAGCCGTTTGGCTTTAATTTTGGCCTTGTCAGCTACCGCAGCGTCAAAAATTTTGCGCAGCTGAGGCCAGCTATCGCCGTCGCCTTGCTCCCTAATTCCTGGGTTGTTATCTTGTTGTTGTGCGTTGTTGTTGAAGCGTTGAAGTACCCGGCTTGCGTCTATCGGCTATACGCCTGTAGCTTGAAAACTCTTCAATATGAGATCGTGAGTTATTGTAGAGCTCCAAGCCGGCCAAAAGTGACGATAGAAGTCCTGTTTGGTGATCCTTGAGAGGCCTTGGGTTCGCTGGAGGTGTTGAGTAAGCTGCTTGGTGTAGTGACTTGAAAGCGGCCCAAAGAGAACCACATCTAACGGTTGTAAGCTGTGGGTTGAATGGGGAGGATACACTATAACTATGATACGTTTGGCTTCACAAAACTCCAAAAACTCGGGCGTAACGTGGCTGCCGTGCCCGTTAAGGATGAGAAGGCGCCATTGACGGCGAGCTTTGGCTGCTGTATGACGTTCAAACACCTGTTGAAGCCAGGCAAGACCTAACTCGTTGTTGGACTATCCTGAAGCTGAGTGGGATACAAATATTTGGTGGTTTTGGGTCTCCAGAAGGTCGTGAACCCAGCTTGATTGAACCCCAGAGGTGCCCTGGTAGATGAGAGCGGGCGGCAGTGCATCTCCAGAAGCGCATACGCAAGCTAACAGCGTAATCCATTCTCTGTTACCATCTCTTATCGCCTGGGTACGCTCTCCCGCCTCCTAAACTGCCTTGGAGAAGATCCTCTTTCTGCGGTTGGCGATACCGACAAAGAAGCCCTTCTTATCTATATTGTACGTATTGCGCTCGTCAATCCCGTGTTCTACTATCTTGGAGTGCAGCAAGTTGAAGTACGACTTGTACTTATACTTGCTGTCAGCTACGTGACGCTCACGATTGATACCGGTGTCCTATTTGGTGATGAGCTTGTCGGGATGACGACGGCGAAACCGCTTAACCTAGCTATCGGAGACCTCTTGCTGCGCAACAGCAGATCTGAAATTCTTCAAAATACTACCTGTAGGCGGTAGACTATCTCTTGTAGCTCTGTCTATGTGACTGACAACCTCCTGCTTTTGTTGTGGGTTGAGTCGTTGTTGATCTGCTATTTTGGCTTCACGGGTGCCCTGCGAACCCTTGTGCCGCCGCGACAGCGTTGTTCGATTAACTCTGAATATTTTTGAAACTTGGCGGTACGAGAAACTATCTCCAGCCTTACGCGATTTGATATATTTAATCGCTTCTTGAATCGGGTCTATGGTTGTGGAGTTATGACGCGTTGAAGTTGGGACGACGCGCAATGTTGGGATGGTGGGGTGGCTCGTTACGCGACCTGGCTCGTCACGCGGCCATTTAGTGTACATACGGTAGAACGGGTCAGTTGTTGACAGTGACATCGCTGATCAGCGTTTCCATTACGCTTATATACAAGTTTCTACTATACAACAAGCTCTTGCTACACAACGAGTTTCTGCTATACAACGAGCTGCTGCGCAGACTTGACGGTCGCATACACATGGAGAGCGCTGCAGCTGTGATTGGGGATATCCCGGATGGTTCCCAAAGCGAAGGCAGCGGCAGAACAATTTCTGCAGATATCATGGCAGCCAACAGTCATGTGGCAGCAGCAGCAGGACTTTGAGAATAGTCCTTCGTTGCATCGTGTGAGGTTAGACAACCTTGACAGTTAGGACAAGGGATGCGCTCTTCTTCAGTGTTCGCTTGCAGCATTTCGCGACCCTGTTCTCAATCGCTTGGCGGCGTTGTATATCCTTCGCGTAACTGCCCACTCGGGATCAACGTGTTTCACATGGAATACGGTACTCTCGATGTGATTCTGTACGGCATGATAGCTGACATTACACAGCCTGCAAGTTTCCAGCTTCTATAACTCCTTCAATCCATGCCATCTTCTAAACATACGTCGCGCCCCGGTTTGCATTAAATCGTTTTGCGATCTTTCCCTTAGTGTACCAAGTCAAACCCACTGCATCGCTACGTGTAATACTGATGCATAGTCAAAGGTGTGCTAGCACACCCCTCGAAAGCGATGATAATGGACAACCGCGAATCTCGATGAGTCAGGACTTCCTCAAATATTGGAAGCTGCAGTTTATTACCTCAATCAGTCATAGGGATCTCCTAAGGAGCGCCGCAAGACTGCGATGTACCAGAGTCGTTGCTTAGCTACTAGCCATACTTTACTACATTCGATTCCCCTAAGCAGCGTAATTGCGGTCTTAGTACTCAACTAGAGTAGATATTTTATAGGGTCATCTTTCACATTCTCTACCACGCTACAGTTTGTCGCTAAACTATAAGAGCTTCTAATACAAGCCTCCGTAGCTAAGATCGTCTTAAGCGTCGTTCGTTCACAGATAATAGAAGGGTATCTACCATTAGGTGCTCTGTCAGCATCCACACAGGCGATGCACCTACCTTACCTCTGGTCGCTCGATCTATTAGCTGCAGTGACATCTCCATCCTTTCTTAGGCGGCGGAGAGCGCTGTTCGTCTGTCTGGTTCGTCTATCAGTCCTTTGAACAGCTCTCGTTGGGCCGTCCAGTGCTGTTTTAATGATTCCAAGGGCAGGAGTGTCAAGCAGACTAACTGTTATACACTAGAGATCTTCGAGCGATGAAGAGGTCATGTTTCCTTCTCGACTGGATGAAACTCAAAATCTAACATTGTAAGCGAAACACACCGCGGCACATCATAACCTCCGTTAACAAGGTAGAGCAACTTAGATCGGTTCAGCACAACTTATGAATTTGCGGAGGATCTTCAAACAGAGTTTACCAACACGCAAGTCTTTTACAATGGAAACCAAACGATGGCGCAGTTAACCTCACGAGCTTTGCACTATGTCACGACCGAGAACGAGGTATCAAGCCACCATGGCAATTTTCTAGTGAGCTCCGCAAACGCCACTATCCCAAGTCAGCTCAGTGCACAAGTCCTGTATCAGATCCCTCTTGGAATCCACTTCGGTACTTGGAATCCCGGAATCGAGTACACAAGATCTGTCAAATTACCACGCGTTACAGTCACAACGCGTTGCTTAACTGCATACAACTCACGGTACACAATAGTAGACACGCCAGTCGCCTTACCCCTCGACAGCGGAACTTCCATCGGCATAGTTTCCAGTCTGAAGACCCTAATCCAGCACCTTCTCGACCATGGTGTCTCCCGAAACACACCAGTCAACGCCATACCGCCCATCTGGGTTGCTTCGCCTGAGCCTGGTTCCTCTTCAGTAGTTGGTAGCTTTATTCAGAGCAACTGTGATGGCCTGGAGCAATATATAATCTCGGATCTACTATCCAACAAATTCAACGAATCTATGCTGTTGTCGAGTTCTTGTTTCCTTACAAAGACTTATACAGTAGCGGCTTTCTGGGAGCCTTCTCAACACGAACTTGCAACAGACAGCGGTTCATGGGTTGTCCGCACAGGTCCGCTTTCCAGACTGGGTCATGACTTACCCGATGACACACGGCCAATCTACGCTGATTTTAACAACATTACTGGTCTGAGCGACCCGGAGCTTAGCGTCATGCTATTTAAAACGTTGCAAGGTGACAGCACCAGGCTGGCCACCGCGTTAGCTACCGTCTTCGCCGAGGTTCCTTGGAGAGATCAGATACAAAGCGCATCGGACAATGGGCCGTACACGGTGATCAAAATCGCCCTAACGCGTGTTGGCTACGGATACGAGACATCTTCCGTATCTGCACGCTTATCGCTAACCGTTATCATGGCATACTGCATATTCGCTGTTAAATACATAATGTACATGCTCAGTAGCGGCCACACATCTACAGCATGGAGTTCGGCAACGGAGATTATCGTTCTTGCAATGCAGTCAAAGCGCAGTGAGCATTTGCGCCATGTTTCGGCTGGCGTCAACTGTTTAGCAACATACCAGGAGCCTGTTGGGATACGAGTCAACCATCGCGATCATTTGGAACTAGTGTTCGAGCATGATCAAAACAATCAGTTGCGAAGTTTAAGAAGGGCTAGGCTGGACAAGGCGTATTGATCTGCAAATCCCATGGGCGTTGTAGCCAAGGATTCTGAACACAATATTCAAACTGAAACAACGATGAGTCAGGAACTACCATCGTACTGTTCTGTGAGTCGATTTGCATTGTAATCCAGCTAGATCGTATCTGTTTATCCCCTAACTAAGATGACTCTGAACGAAATGCATGATAAGCTTTCGAGCCTGCTCTCCTTCCCAGTGCGGAAGCAACGGATAAACATGAATCATGTGAGCTTGCTCGACATAAACAAATCGCTCGAGCTGGACGCTCCCAGAGACACACTGATCGCTGCCATGGCCCTGAAACCGACCATTCAGTCGTCTCGCGTCGGAGTTCAAAATGTCGTCTGTGCCAGAGAGAAGGAGAAGCGGCGGAAGTCGCGCAATATCGACATGTAGCGGACTGACTAGAGGATCTGAGGTAGTTGTGCCAGCTGACCACAGCGGCGTGATGACTTGCAGGCCACCGATGCCGAGCCACGGATCCACGCTGTCTAGCTTCTGAGCCTCTGGATGGCAGAAAGTCACGTCGAGGACAGGTGAAATCAACACAACAGATTGGACCTTGTTCGCGTAATCTGGCGCAACGTCGGACATGTGGTGCATGGTAGCTAACGCCAACGCCCCTCCCGCTGAATCACCGGTTATATTGACAATATCTTGCTTGATCTGGCGGCAAATGTTCACCAAACCAGGAACCACCTGTTTTGCTGTAGCGGCCGGTCTTGGTATCAGGGGGTATATGGGTACGAAAACGTCCAGTCCAGTCTCACGTGCGACCTGGAAGACGAACTTCCAGTGATTCGGGTCGATCTCGCGATAGAATGCTCCTCCATGGATGTAAAGCATGGCGCGTCGTGGTTCCGATGGATCGTCCTTCCCCAGGATGCGCCGTAATGATACCCGGTACAGTGGCCAGTCATTGACATCGACCCGATTCACGTCGATATCGTGCCCGTGATCTGCAGGTGGGCAGAAGCTTTGAGGGTTGATATAGACATCGTGTATGTTTTTGCGCATGCTCTGTGCATCCCCAAAGATCTGTTTAGAACGTCGTATGTACTTGATGTAAAGTCGAACTGCTAGGGCAGACCAGGAGGCCATGATGAATATGAAAGAGAAGGAAACGTGACGGTGTCGTGATTCCTAGATGTGTAGTCCCACCTTCCCGAGATAGAAATATGTACGATTCTCTCAACGACATTGGAGGAATACCGGGATTCATGCTTAAGTATCCGCGTATGCGTGGTCTAAAGACGGCTAGGAAGACTAGTTTCGTCGATCAACACTCGGTTTCACGTGTCAAAGTGGCATTTCAGCCAATTACGTGATGCCTCGGTTTGGCTCATCGTTGGATTCGGGATACAAGCTAAAGTAAGGCTAAAGTAGCGGACGATCAGACTTATGGGATCGACGCGTAGAATTGGTAGCAGCTCAGCCTACGGTATTAGTCCTGAGCACATGAATGCTTGTTGTGTCGGTTACATTGGGAATTTCGGCTGATATGCGATACAAGGACTGACTTTGCACGCCGTTGTCGTCTCGGGTCACAACGTCATGCGACTATCTGGGAATGGTCATCTACTACAAAGCAGTATGGTGTACTTCGGTTAAGGTCCATAGATACTACATGGTTCTTGCCCATAATGCTCGCGTTGGATTATCGCAATGTGGCGTCTGCTATAGGCAGTGTGTATAGCACGACGTGCACCTCGATTACATACTGTAGTGGGCGAACAAGCATCTGGTGCCAAAGCGAAGGATAGTGGTGATGCAGAAAACGATGCTGGAGGTCAGGTTGGTCGCAACATCTCTGCCCCGGCTGCACTGACCTTACTGGACCGCGTATTGAGCACGTGATAGCGCGTCATGCTGAGCGCGTCATAGCCCGCATCTCAGACTACTACAAGCAATACTGCGAGAGCCTTGCGTCAACGACACTTGGTGACGAAAAAGAGTGCAAACAGAAATGTTGGCAGAGCGCATGATTGTTAGTGTTGGCTAAGGTCATTGTCCTCGAGAGCGATGTGCGCCTGTGCCACTTGTCAAAATACACGCCAAGCAAAACTCCTCGCGGTTCGTTCACGCGGCGCAGAGCCGCACCATCTGCAATATCACTGCCAATCGCCAATGTGCCGCCCTCTCTCGTCCATCTCGCGAGAAGCTTCTCGACAACTCATTGCGCATCAGCCCTCTGGCGACTCCTCCCGAAGCTCCACCAACGAAGCTCGACCTGATTGCTGAAGCGCAGCCCGTGCAAGTCGAGGCACGACGTTTTGGGCCAAGGTGGTGACAAATGGATGTGAAGGCGCAGGCTAAGGGGGTTGAAACTGGTAGCAGCGAGCTAGAGCATCATCCGAAGCTCTTCATCGTCCACCAGGGCGACTGACGCGGTTGTCTGGGCAGAACAGAGATGCGGATGCTCCAGCGAGTGATGCAAGTCCACTAACACTACATCCACATCTCCCGGCCCGACTTCCGAGTAGAATTCTTGCTGGAAGCAACAAAGCCTGATGCGCTTCAGGAGTCAAGCACTGTATCCGTTGTTTGTCTGCTTCAACCACGCGGGAAGCCATCTTGTGGTTCCCGGTCCGCCTCCAATCCGGCTTCGACGACCGGACCATCCTTCATCATATACACGTTCACGTCTCCTACCTCCTCGACGAAGACACCACCCATGACAGAAGGAGCGACGGGCCCGAATCATACAAGTAGAGACGGGAAGAAACTCGCCTTGGGTTATCGGGTTAGAGAGCAAGTGGCATGCATACAGACGATCAGATGTATAAGGCGATGGCAACAGTCTCTTTACGCTAGGTAGGTGCGGTAGGAGCTAAAAAGCCAGAGGTTGTCAGTCGCGAACGGAGACACCACGGATGCTCGAGGATGCGGTCGTCATGTCCAGCCAGTACCCCATTGGAGTACCTGGCTTGCTTGGTACGTGAGGAGGGAAGATGGTCTTTGGTTGGACGTCTTCGCTATTCGTTGACCTCATCTTGGACCTCACGTCGATGTGCAGTGCCGTTAATCTCTGCTATAGAACGACAACACGAGCATAACTGTGAGAGTGTGAACGGGAGAGCATCCTGCGTCTTTCACTATGTGAGGGGTAAGGGAGCGGTCTGGTGGCACTGAGCCCGAGACACTCAAAATATCATTCACGTAGTACTGCTGCTGAATGTTCTGGTTCGCGACATTGTGAGGTGAAGGCAAACGCCTCTAGAGCTGACTTCTACGTGGCTGACCATTTATCTCGAGCGTTCTACTCTCACCCTTTGTATCCTTTGCAACCGCGATACATCTGTCACGCACGACGCTTGAAACATTTACCGCATCCATTCAATTGTCACTTGGGCCTCTGTTAGCCTTTCACCTCTTCGCCACGTACGTATGTCGCCCAACATCCACCTCACCACCTATTCACCAAAGCAGGTAACTTCAAGGATGGAAGACAACACTATCGCCAACTGTAATCCCGCGTTCACGAAGCCAACTGCGACTACCGACATGAAAGAGTGGACAAGACTTCGCTGGTTCGGCTTCGTCACCAAGCTCATGGTTCTAAAGCAGTCGGTCAAGATATGTTTACAGAAGGTCGGGCGTCCTTTACCGAGAAGCAAATCCTGAGGCCTGCATCGGGGAGGGTAACGAATCATTCAGGGCCGTTGCAGGTACCTGAAATGACATGATTGACGCCAAAAACGTGGAGATGAATGTAAGAGCACTGCTAACCTTGATGATTGGGTGACTACTAAGACGTGACAGGGCTGCGACATTGCTACCTAGGCGCGCATTTTTGAGAGTGTGGAATCCAGGCGACTGGTGATCTAGACACAGTTTGAGCGACTACGACCCTTAACCTCAGCCCTGAAGAAGAGTATGATAGCTTACCAGGGTTAGGTGTAACCCTGTGGGCTTGACTTTGATCAGGAAGACGTCTGATTAGTATATCGATAGAGTGACCTGTTTGTACCTGGTTCTGACAATCTCATGGCATGCGACGGAAAAATGTGAGGACGGAAGCGAAACGATATTCCCGTGCGCAGACTGCAGTTGGGAAAGAGCGCATCAAATTGAGAAGTATCGGCGATGTGCGGGGGTGTCAGGAATCCCGGCCCTGCACGTCGTCGACAGGATCTGCTGTTGCCTGGATCACACCATCAGTATTGACACCAGATGTTAGTGCCACTAATGAAGGTATACTTTGAGGATGCTTCGCAATGCGCCGCCCACATTGTGTCTCCACTTACATTAACGCAAGGTGCCTGAACACCCATTACCCAGTCGGTACACTAGATAAGAGCAGTCAAGCTCAAGCGGGCGCATACCAGGCAGATTCAAGAAACTATGTGGACGCGTCAGCGATTGCTTCTAGACGATGTTTCGTTTCATAGAAGCTGCATGCACCTTATTTTGTACACAGATATGCATTGCGCTTAGGGTCCTGCGCAGCTAACCGCTAGTAACGCTGTTGCGAATACAGAGACAGAACTCTGCGAGCTGTTTAATACGACAATAGAATTAAGAGGTAATAGAGTACAATGCGCTAAGATGTAGATATTTAGAGGTTCACGTAAGTGACATGCTACTTAGCGACGTGTGCATCGATTAGTAGAGAACGTAGTAGCGTAGCGTGGTTCGGTTTTTAGGTTCACCGCGAAGCTCGGGAGAGCCAATGTAGCTGTTTAGGCGGCGCGGTTAGCCCCAGCTTGCCCCCCAAACTCCCGCTGGCTTACCGCAACCTCGTTACTTTCTTCTTGGCCTCGCTGTCGCACTTTGCTTGTGGTCCTTACCTCCTCGTCTCCGCCCTCAACATCACCTTGCGTACGCGCTCTGTGCTCCACCTATCCCTCCTTGCGCTCGCTTGTTCCGCCCCGCGCTCGTCTCCGATGTCAGAGCTCCGTTGAACTCCTCGTCAGCTCGTCATCTCGTCACTTGTAACCCGTCAAGCCCCTGTCGCCCCAGTTTTCTTCGTCATGCAATCGTAATCGGGCATATCTAAGCGGTAAATAAAGAGGGACACCTCTAAAGACCACCAGTGGTATACAAAGGAACAATTAATAGAGGTGCACAGGCTGCTTTCACGTTATCTCTTCTCCTAGGTTCCTGCTAAGCCACACATCTACCTTACAGTGTCGAATTCTGGCCTAAAGCGAGCGCCGTGTTTAGAAGAAAAGGAGCAGCCTAACAAGATGTCAAAGACAGGCCGCAGATCACAACTGCTCACAACAGCACGATCACCCATAGTGGCATGCCGAACCCGAATCATGCGGACGATTCCAATGCAAGAACTGCAGAACAGATGCGTATTGTACTTGTCCATAGTGAAGAATACTGTTAGCAATCCGAGGGTCTGGAATAGCAAGCGTCCCGTTACACCGTGCGTCTCGGTATGTATGGATCGACATTAATGACGGGTCTTTGATCTCAATACCACATCCAGATTACATCACGCTTTCACAACAGGGATAAAAGATAAAAGACGTGCAACACTTAGCAGATATTGCAGAAGACACTTTTGCAGCTGTGAGATCATTGTTCGCCTATCAGACGCAGCACGAGTCTGCGTGCTGCCTTTCCTTTATGCTCCTGCAACATCAATTTCGGCTTGTAAAGAAGGACTCAAAGAATGCTATTGCACATGGCTGAGGCGACTCGTTTAGCTCGTGCTTATTGACTCTTTGAGAAACGAAGACGCTCGAAGAGCATCGGCTTGGATCTTCCAAAGTGGCGTGGCAAGATCAATAAGCTGTGGTCCGAACTCTGCCAGCATCTCGCGAACTTGATCTTCAAATGCGCGGGGACAAGTCGGGAGCGCTTCAATTGATTGACACATTGCATTCTCCCATTGTTTCTTCCATTTAACAATAGCAGACTGCATTTCTTCACTCTGCGTATCCACCTCCCTTGCCACCATATAGAAGGAAGAAGTGATTGCATGCTTCGTTTTTGACTTGAAAAGGCGCACGCTTGAGCACTTTGTGAACGTGCGGATGACCTCGGCGGTATCGGATGATTCTGGCTTATGCATGACTAGGACCAGTGAACCTTGGTTGCGTAAACGCTGAAGTGCGAAGACCAACTGGCTCGTGGCTAACCGTAGCCTCTTGTGGGGCTCATGATGTTCAGCACCAGCACACGCACGTCGAGTCGTTGCGCCCGTCGCGCCACAGAACACAAGGTCGAACATTTCGTTCTCGAACAGTCTTTTTGAAGAGAACGTTGCGGTGTTTGGGTGTCGAGTCGGTATGAATGTTGCCGGCCGTCCCATCTCGTTTGCTAGCATCGTGATATCGGTGAATTCTATACGAATCTTCAAGTTGTTCCTCCATCTTGGCAGCATAATTCGCAGACCCCCCATGTCTGACGGCAACGTGATGCCCCGTATTCTGGCGTCGCGATGCTTACGGAGCACAGTCTGAGTGAACCCACCCGGGGCCATACCGATATCCAGGACTCTTAAGGACTGGTCCCCATCAGCTGCTGCGAATGTAATGACTGATGTGTTCTCATCCATTTCCTGTCCGATACTACATGCCATCTTGAATAAGCCATGCAATTGCTTCCGTGTTTTATTGGCGTTGTCAGATTGTGCACGACGAGCTTCGAAAAAGCGATCTCCCTCGGGGGTATTCCAACCCTATTGGAATTTCAGTAGGGGCCTTGACGTATTTTACTCCTAAATACCTTTAATCGGAGATCAGTCAGTTCTTTGAAAATCTGACTGTTGTCTGCTAGATACTGTGCGATGATCGCCGACACCGTGGTCTCCTCAGGGGGCAAAGTGCTGCGCATCATCGTCTCTAGGTCTAGGTTCATAGCTGGAGTGTTGCTGAATCGAAGATTGGAAAGCCAAATGGGAATTGTCTAGCTATCGAGGCAAGAGGAAGGTTATCGAAGGACGACAAAGGGATGGAAGTGCCTACTTTTCCAGTAATTACAAAGTACGTTGGGTGTTGCGCTTCGAACAACGTTGCCGTAAGGGTCCCGTCTTCATGTGAGGGGGTTCACGTTCAGCTGCGGGGTATGCAGGAGGCTGTACAACGTCAGGATCTCATCCCAAGAGTCCGTGTACAGCGAATGCATGAAGAACGTGTCCCTGACCGTAAATAACCTGAGACTAATCAAATAAGCCTGATGCGACTGAAATCGATGTCAGTGCTCTACAAAGGGGGGTTGTTAACGGCGAGGAGTCCTGTGCATATGACGACGAAAAACAGATGGACCTGCAAGTTTTCGCGATAACAAAGGTTTTTGAGTGCCATACTGTATGATCCCTGCGCAGTGGTATGTTTCTCAGAATCCTAGCGGCTAGCGGTTGGCTATCAGGGTGCTACGAAAGGCAAACCAATAGACCATGCATATCTATCAGCCTGTCAGCATGACGAATATCGAGTATGTTTCGCATTGCGCTGCCCCCGTCATGACTGCGTTTCGAAGTTGTTGCCTTACTACGCAACCCTTCGCGGGAACCGGGTCATGTCGCGAAAGTATCACGCTATCATGCCTGATCGCCCATACATATAGCGCGCTCCTCGTCCGAGTCGCTCGTTTTCACGCTCACTTCACAGCTGATATGTCAGCTGAGTCGATTGACGAATAGTCATGTCATTATGTGAGGAGATTTACCTCAAGATCTTCTCTTATCTAACACAGCACCATCTACGTCCAGTGCTGCAATTTACGCGAGATCAAATGGCAGCGCCCTTTGGAGCAAAAAGCATTCCTTCTGAGCAGACAGTTCGGACACCCTGACGCGGGGATCCTGCTCACCTGAATGGCTTTCTACTACGCTTACAGAGATCAGCGACGACGATCTTGGTCTGTGCCAAGAATTCACCGTCTGGCATTGGATGCGCCAAGCCTTACAGCCTCGTCAATGTTGCCCTATCGCCTTCTAGGATTGGACCATGAGTGGTGAGTGTCAGTCACGGCTCACCGGTCGGTCACAGTAAGGGGCCAAGATGAGATGTTGGCCACATATGTAGCCTGCCTACCAGTCGCTTTGGATGACTCTTCCTGCCTCTTTCGTTTCTCCTACTTGCGCATCTCAACGTCTCACAATGCCCCGATACGACATGAACAGTGGAAGGGTCGACGCTCGAGATCCTCACTGGCTCGCATATCGTGTGGCAGATGCACTTGCAAGTCACACTACGAACATCATATCGAACTTCGAGCACGATGCCGGCGGCTGGGAGGGTTGGCTCCAAGTCGAACTCATGTCTGCCTTCACGGCACTGTGTGACTCGGCAGCGACATGGGCGCGACGGACCTCTCTGTTCGAAAGCGTTGAGACCGAGTTCTTACGCGAGGAAGCATACAAGCCAGCGAGCGACGATGATCGCTTGCCCGAACCTTTCCGCAACTTCGTGCCGGTGGACAACTCTTTCATCACCCTCGACGGATCGACCTATCGACAGTGGAAGAAGGTCTCTGAGCCCAAAGCGAAAGTGCAGCGAGCGGACTTTGTGATCCGAGTGGAGGTCGATGGGGAGCTGTCCGAGTCACACTATGTGGAATTGAAGTGCAGGAGCTCCAAAGAGTCCAGCTCAGAATTTGTGAGCCGAGTTAAGGAAGATATCAAGAAAGTACGACAAACAGACTGGGCCGCATGGCGCACGACTGAGAGCGCACTTTCCGTATGGATTGTGGCGGTCTCCATAGGCAGCACTGACGAAGTCGATCAACGTATGAACGACGCCGCAAGGGAGGCAGGCTTTCAATGGAATGTGATTTCGCTCGCGAATTTTGCGGATGGTGCAGGCGAGATGAAGATATGGGCTCATGGAGAGCGATATAGGGGCTTTGATACCGAGTTGTTGTTCGGCTATGCGAGCCAACACTCGCTCCAAAAGTATGCGGAGTTTGGCGAAGTAGAGAGACCGGAGCCGTCTTATGATCCAGAGGAGCATTACATGTAGGAAAGGAAGAGGTTACTAATGCTCTGTTGAGGCTTTCAACAGCGTTCGTCTGCTTCTACACAACTCGGTATCTATCTCAAAGCATGATCTTCTTGGATATTTTGGTTTGTTTGAGGCATGAAAGAAGGTAGCGGAAGTTCTCGTAATGGCGCGATGCATGGAAGCTGTTGTCGCGCCATGTAGTAGTATTGGGGATGGAATCGCCTCAGGTCGGCCGTACAGGGAATGCACTCGCACATGATCTTCGACTTGAATTTCCCCACATCGTTACCAAAGCTTGTTGCAAATTCTCGTAGATGATGCCCCACCAAACAGGATAGTTCCAAAGACAAGTAATAATTTCATGAGACGCCCAAAGCCGCTGTATCTTGCGGTTGTAATTTGTACAAGGTGTGGTGTACATTCTCTTTAACTCGGGCAAATGAGACTGGATGCGATCGTTGCCCATCGAGTAGTATCGATAGGTGTGTATGGTGATCATTCATATTCTTGGTAGTACGTTTGAATCTACTTCGACCAATGCCTAGGATAGATGGCGTCTTAGCTACGTCCGCACCACGATGAGCACGTTCATCAACCCGACCTCCAACCACCATCCACAGACCTCAATGACACCTCCATGTCCTTCGCTCGACGTTCCATACCTGTGGAATCATCTTGCTCAACAACTACCTCCGTCGTGCAACAAACTCCACATAGGCAATTGTGGCCACGACAAATTTGATTCGAAAAACACCTTCTGTTGTTGGCCACATCATATCACTCCTTCCCCAAAAAGAAGGTTTCCCGGCCATTTCAGATTGGCAAGTGATTGAGTCGTTCATTAAGCAGAAGATGGAAGACGAAGAGCAAGCACAAAGGGATCTGGTATGGCACATGGCGCCAGGCCCGCGAGGTGGAGCGCCAGGATCGGGCGGGTTGTATAGGACTACGATAAGAAAAGACTCAAGGGCAAATTATGAAACGGGTCATAATTGTGCGGTGTTCCGGAGGTCTTGAGTTAGCCAGGATATAGAAGATGCTAGATAACTAAGGGACGTATCGGGTCGTTCTAGAGCTCATACGCGAAAAACGCCAGCCGCATTTTGTAACCATCGGGCTTTTGCTTAGAATCTTCGGCAATTCCGGGCTGGCTACGTCCCAACCAATACACGCATTTCACAAGCCACGAGATTGTTACCTCGTCTGTCTTGTACATCATCGTCTCCAAGCTTCATATCACCTCTTGGCGACTAATTAGTGCTCGTATTGAGGCTGCCCTTGACGTCACACAATGTTAGTGTAGCGGGTTTAGTATTGATGCGAACTTTGATCAGGAAGCGCGAGGATAATTCGTCAAGCGAACAGCACAGGTACACGTTTGAGTGTTCCTTCGAGTGACCGCCACAGAGGTGAGCACTCGAAAGACAACCACTATCGTCGAGAAGAAGTGTAACGGGATAACAAAGATTGGATATTCACGAAGGCACGTTATTGCTGACCACAAGCTCGTCGGCAGGAACGATCTAGAGCTGGGCGTGTATTTTGTGGTCGGGAAAATCGGCAGATTGTAATTACAAGAAGGCGCACGCCTCGCTCCATAATCTAGACTTTGTCCTCCTTTCTATCTCCGAGAGCGCGAAACTCAAGCCCAATCAACGAACGACTCGCCACAGTACCCCAGTCGCTTCACACCAACATGACGGATGAGGAGAGTTTTCGTAGAGACGGTATCTGCTTTCGCTTGACCTTCGAGGGTTTTTCGCAGCATTGTATTTCCCTAGTATTCTTGCAGTCTCTAGACCGTTTAGTATTAACTCATGATCTGACTTTCTTGAAGCTGTCATTCTATCTCAAATGTAGAGACTCGTTGGTCTCCATGGCTTCGAAAGTTGGTCATGTCTGCGTCGACTACAAACATTCCAGCTCGTCGCCAGGTTCGACCATTCTCACATGACTCCAATACCATCAAGAAAGAGGTGAGGAGCAGGCGACCGACAAATACGAACTGCCATCTTGAGGTCTCTTCGAAGACCTCTGCTAATTCTGCATCGGTTTGGTCGCTACTAGACCACCACAGTCTTGCACCACGCCCAGCTATGCTCCATGGGCGTGACTTTCTTGCAGCCCTACGAGAATGGGGTGATGAGCCATGATAGGCATCGGGCGCTAGTGAGACTACTTTCGCCGTAATTACCAAGATAGCGTGATTCCTATCTTCGTCCATTTCCTCCAAAGCCAACAACTTATTAGTTGTCGTTCGGAAATGCAAGTCATGCAGTCCACCGACAAATCTAGTTTTGGTTCCACTGCAAGATTCATAAATGATCTTTCCCTCCCAGCCTGCCCAAGTCCATGAGGGGAACAGGTTCCGACGGCGAGCCTTAGTCCGATGCATCCACGTTAGCGAATGGACGAAAAGATCCAAGCTTTCCTTGCAGTCTGAAGGATATGCCAAACCCCAGACGTGATTGATAGCATCTTTCTCCTGCGAGAACTGTCTAATGACGCCCTGGAAAGCATTGAGTGAATCTTCGTCGAAGCTAAGCTTTCTGCTGGTATAGTCTTCCACATTGAATAAGTATCGACCAAAGCTTTCGTTCAAGCTCTCCTCATCGCGGACAAGCTTCCCGGGGTTTTGATGCTTGCTATTCCCGAATATCCCAGCGCGGACGGATTCAATAGTTTTGGATCTGTTCTTGACGTGTAGCTTGTCCAGCGCACAGTGATTGCTCTCGAAGCAGTTCATGGTGTTACATTGAAAGTACACTTGATCTTCAGTAAAGACAAGTCTGCGGCGGCTCAGCAGAGCTTCTTGAAACGTCCAGCCACGGGTAGACCAATGAGATAGTGAAATTAGTTCATGGGGGTCGATTGGGTTCCAGAATAGTGTCGCGCCGTCAAGCTTAGCGACAAATTGGTGTCGGCGGCCTCTAGCACCGACGCCTGGAAGACCATACGATTCATCTTGGCCAGCAGCGCCAATTATGGTGAGTTCTGAATTCTTGTAAATCGCATCCATCTGTTGTATCTGATCGTGTTTGAGCTCCACGGCATCTTGGTCTATACAGAATTTGTCGATCCAGAGATATCGATATCCCAGAGTCTTGGTAACCTGAATTGAGTCTCTTATCACTGGTGATAATCGCTGCGGCAGACTCTTTCTTCCTCTAATAGTCTCGACAGGCCCACATGCATCCTTTGGCTTGCCCCAAACGTAGCTCAAGCTGACATAAGGTGTGTTCACGTTGTGATCCTCGATCTGTAATGTAGTGCAATCGATGACTTTGACGCCATGTACCGGCAACGGTTCGAAACGGCAGAGTAGTCGATGGTTTTGTGTGCAGTAATTGAGCCATGACATTACGAGGTTGGAATCGAACGAGGGTGAAAAAAGTTGCGGATCGAATAAGTCAGGAACATCGAAGCTACCAAGCATGACCAAAGCACGTTGGGAATTGTGCTGATCCAGGTAGGCTCTAACACCCAGATCTCTCCCTAATGGTACTAAGCAGAGGCACACAGCAACCTTGTTTGACTCGCGGAATACCCTCAAGAGATGAGACGGGTAGTACCGCGTGACTAAAATCGCATCACCGATATCCTTTATTTCAGTTTCTCCCGTGCTGGAACTTGTCTCAGGAGTTATGCGAGACGCAGCAAGTGCCCGACATAGCGAGCAGGCATTTTGTTGTCGTCGGTATCGAAAGCCGACACTCGCCCGTAGCCGCGAAGTCACCCGTAGTCCCGAGGCTTCCTCCCATACCCAAGGAGCAGTGTATTGCGCCGAGACAAAGTAAGAATTTGAACCTTGAATTTCTCTGATCAGAGTATCTAGATTAAGGCTGCGGCATTCGTCGCAAATATCGTTGCTTTGTAACGATAAGCTACGCTCTTGTGCTAGATTTGACGTACCGCTCGGATATAAATTTCTTTCAGGACTTCTCTCATCATCGTATTGCTCGTCTGTGCTGTTGTACTTCTGTGCTAGGTTGTGGAACCAGCGCTTGATCCTGGGTTCCTTCCTGCTGGCCTTCATGTGCCGCACATCTGAAAAAATATGATGGTTGTCGTTCCAATCCTGGTTCTCTTCGCGTGCGTGGTTCGTGGAGTTCTGGTCGGGAAAAGGGACAATGTTGATATTGGACATTGCAGATGAAGGGAGGGGTGAAGAGAATGCAAGGCGTCATGGACAGGATCGTAATTCGTGTGCGAAGTACAGACAGTGGTGAGTTCATGTAGTGGAGGCTCGAGAGGAAAAAGGCTGGACTGTTCTTTCGGTTCGTGGTTAAACCAAACTGCATGCCAGGCTGATCAAGTTCTGTGGAAAGCGGGGAGCGGAGGTCGGATCGCATCGACTGTCTCATCCGCGCGTGCTCATTGGTCAGCCGGAAGCAATTGCTTCCGAGAGGCACGGTGACGACGCAACCCTCCTAGCGATGATCCCACCTCCTACGGACGTAGATAATGAGCGCTTGACTCTGCTGGATGCCTCGTTCATAGGTACGATACCGATTATTGGTCTATTTCCGTCTTGTAACACTGGCAAAGAGATGCAATGGTAATCACCTACTTACTCAGCTGATGCCTTTGTGCTTCGCGCGAACAGAAGAAGAGTCGGTTGCTTACGCATAAAACCACGGAATATACACCGCGACCGCATATGTCACCTGACTAGCTTTAGTAGGGTTCCCTTCTATATAAGAGTCCTGACCTCCACGTCAAATATCTCAATCAAACACAGCTTATACGCGATTCACATCACGATATCCCATCACAGTCTGCCTCTACCTCGCATCCTTTGATTCAATTTCATCATCATGGCCATCAACTTTGACGAGCCCTTTTCTGTTGTCAAATCACCCGGCAAGCTCGCACATGTCGTCCTCCGCACCAATAACTTCCAAAACATGGTGCGTTATTACACCGACTTTCTAGGCGCACGCGTACAGTACGAGAACGAGTATCTGGCGTTCCTCACCTATGACGACGAGCATCATCGCATCGCCCTTGTTCAGGCTCCCGGCACACAGAACCGAGTCAAGGGTACTTGCGGCCTCGAGCACATTGCCTTTACCTTTGGCTCATTATCTGACCTTCTACTGTCTTATCGACAACGCAAATCGAAGGGCATCATGCCGCTGTGGCCTGTTAACCACGGACCCACTACGTCGATTTACTACCGCGACCCTGACGGCAACGAGCTTGAGACGCAGGTCGACAACTTCAAAGATGCAGACGAGGCTACTGAATTTATGAAATCCAAAGCTTTCGCCGATAACCCTATAGGCGTGGACTTTGATCCAGAGGAGTTTATCACGCGCTTGCAAAATGGAGAGAAAGAAGAGGTCTTGATGAAGCGTCCGGAAAGCGGGCCGCGTGGTTTGCCAGATCACATGCTATAGATCAACTACGACCATCCCTTTGTACCTTTCTTGTCATGCCTTTCACTCATCACGCGATTATCCGAGATTGGGCCATAAGCTAGGACCGATATTTCGTTTAATGATAATTATCCTACTTCCCTATGACCATCGTGTTTCTCCGCCTCCCAATTTTTCCAATCTCCAACTCTACTACATTGCCATCCTTCAGCCAAGCATGAATTTTCCTCAAAGCAGCAATGCCGCTCGGTGTACCAGTTATCATACGATAGCTTTACGCCGCTCATCCCATCCTTATCCGCACCTCACATCTACCCACACATCGTTGAACGTGGTGACGACCGGTCCGCTCCATGCGACTACCCCGCGCAATTGACTACACTTCGGGTGGTGCACCAAACGAACCCTTGTTCGAAGGCTCGACTTATTTGGCGATGGGCTGCCACCAATATCAGTCCCCACTACACCGCCGCTGATATCCAAGCAGAACACTATGGATAAGCACAAATATGACGGTGAAGAGTGCTTTGTGCCGCTCAAGAGTGCGATGGGGATATATCTGGACGCCAGCAGGTTAGCAGAGTCGTGTCGCAATGAGATATCGCAACACATACATTCCGGTTTTTGGAATGGCTAAGATGCTATTCGAGGTACTCCGGAGATATCGTGAAAATCCATACCCTCTTGACAATTGCCATACCGACTGAGTTTCCTGAAACAACCGAAAATCCCGCCCGGTACTCTGGTGGTAACCATAAAACGTTAACCGAGTTGTAAACGATCCATCCCTCAGGCGTGCTCAGCCTTACACCATGGAATGCTGGGGAATGATTAATTGAGCCTGCCAAATTTCCTTCCAAGTCCGAAGATTCAGGTATCGCGATACGGCCATATTCAGTCAGAAGGAACCGCCCACTCTGATCGACTGATACATCTGTGGATAGTATGGCAGTTTCGACAGTGTGTAGGCACCTGCCGCTGTTTATGTCCCAGACTCGGATAGTGCCATTACCCCACGCAGACACTAGCCGTATCGCATCCTTAGAGAAGGTGACAGAGTAATGACCAAAAGGCAGTGAGTATCGTAGCTCCTCATCTGTCTCAATCAATGTTTGGACACACTCACCGCTTCTCGTGTCGAAAATCCTGACGATCATGTCATCCACGAGCACGGCTAATTGTGTTGAGTCGCCGGAGAACGCGAGTGAACGGATATGTGCAGCACTGTCGTCGCACAAATCTGGAAGGCTAACGTCATGCATAACGTCCCAAAGCTGGATTGGCCTTTTGCCTGTTGTACTGGTGCCTTTTGTGCGGGCCAGTATCCTTAGATCAGGTGACATAGCGATTACCGTACCAGGCAGTCCCCACTCATATACATGGAGACACTGGCCACTGACCACGTCCCATATTCTGTAGGTATTGTCCATCGATAATGATCCAACGCGTGCTGGGTGATGGAACCAGTCGACCCTAATGACACTCTCGCTGTGTCCATGAAGTGTTTGCAAACATCTGCCGTGAAGGTCCCAAATCTTGACAGTCGAGTCGGACGCTCCGGACGCCAAATAATTTGAGTCATTGGACCAAGTCAATGAGTTAATCCAGGCTTGATGGTCATCAAGCCTCTGAGAGACATCTTCGCCACAGATGTCCCAAATCTTTGTTCTACCTTCCAAAGACATGGAAACGAGTCTTCGGGAATCGGATAAGAAGGCTACGAAAATGATTTCATCGTCACTGTTGTCGACTAATGTATGCGGGTTTGAGGTGTCGCTGAGATCCCAGATTCTAAGGTTTGATAGGCCTGATGGTGTTGCTACTCTCTTCGAATCGTAGGATATGGCCACCGTCTGTTCCCGACCCCAGCCTGGTGGATCTCCAGATTGAAGTATATGTAGTACGTCGCCACTGTCGATGCTGAAAACGATTACCGTGCCATCAGATAATCCCACTGCCAGTAAGGCCGAATCGGAAACCCAAGCGGATGCCACAAAAGTCGAATCGGAGTCTTCGTTACGCGGTGGTAACTCAAATGACTGAATGTGTCTTTTGCTGGTTGCATCCCATATCTTAAGATTTGTCTCGAAGTTCACAAATAAGAATCTTCCCGAAGGAGAGAATGTAGAATTCAACTTGGATCTGCCGTCGCGATGAGGGCTCATGAGAATTGATAACTCTCTGGCCTCAGCCGTATCGAAGATCCTGGCCGAGTCTCCCACGGTAGCTTTTGCAAATACGCGAAGCTCCGTATCGTTGCAAAACGGAACTATTCGGTGCAACGGTCCCTGGTCATACTCTTGAGTGAATAAGCAAGTGCCGGTAGCGACTTCCCACACCTCAATCATCTCGTGAACGCCCAGAACGGCAACCAACTTTGATGATTCATCGAAGTATCTTACCCGCTCTATATGGGAGTCGGACTCGTAACTCTTCAGTTCCAGGAGATAGGTGTTGCTGTCTGCGTCCCATGTCTTGATCATACCGTCTTCTAGCCCTAATACCAGCTGATTAAGATCTTGTGAGAATGCCACCGCGCTACAGCTGTCCTCGAACGTGTGCAGACAAGAGCCCCATGTTTCACTCATGTCTGGCCCGATCGTAATCCAATTTGGTTCTTCGTGTTGGAACGCTGTTCTGATCAAGCTTCCCCTTGGGCTGAAGAGAAGAGCCGAGTGGTACGTCTGAAGTGGGTAAGTCTCTATGACGTCTTTACTGTGAACAAAAAACCGATGTGCGTCTTTCACAAGATCGACAAGGTCTTGCGCATCTAAGCTCTTCTCTTTATGTCAGCTTCTCTATCGAATACGATCAAAAACTCGATAAGTGATTATTCCATACCTCTGCTAGGGAAAATAGAGCTTTCATCGCAAGTACACCTTTCGTTGTACTCTCGCACAAACTCAAACCTTCCAGCCAGTAAAGATATCTCTCTTTCATGAATAGCATAATCTCATCTGTAAACACGGTACTGCCAGCATGGCTGGGCTGGATCGTCGACTGCGAGTTGCAGAGATGATCGATCCAGTATATGCACGAATAACGTAATGATGCTAGTGGGTCCGGGCTTGGTGGTTGAGCAGTATAGATGGAAATACCCGGTGCCTTTAGCTTGTACATATCCCTGTGTAACTGACTAGATAGAACTGCCAGTGACCTCCGGAAGATTCCTTGATGGGAAATGCCGATGCCGTATGGGAATATTTTATCCTTTGCATCTACGAGGAGAAAATCCTGGGCAGATTGGTGAACAAAGTACACTGTATCGTCCTTTATGGTGAGAAAAGATCCACATAGTTTGACAATCTCCCGCACCGTCTCCAGTTCATCAGCGAATTCCTCTAGAGGTTCAATAACCGTAATCAATTCCTGAATTACGATAGGTCGAAACAGAATGGCGGTAGTGGCCAGCACACAAAGACAGATTTCAGCGTCGTCTGACCCGCCTATACCATTCAACATCCGCTTGTAAAAAGGTTCTAGCCCAGGTGGGATAGACTTGAGCTTCTTCATCACATGCCGCTTTGCTGTACCCTTGAGACATTGACATACTAATGCGACCCACAAGAATGTGTCGTTTGCATTTGCGCTCAAGTACTCTGATATAACGTTCCGTATTTGCTCGTCGTATCTTTCCTCATCTGCCAGTCGGGACACCTTTGTGTTAATGAAAGTCTTGACTGCTGCGGAGATGGAGTGCGCGTTGAGCTCGAGACTGAGGGGCACTTTTCCAGCCGCTGGATCTAGCGATCTTTCTATCTCTGGCCAGTTCCGGCTAGAAACAATCCATTTGAGACGAGATGAAGAAGAAGACTGCATAGCAATGAAGCGCAGCAGCTTAGACCGGTCGGTAGTGCATTCGTCAAGCGCATCGATGAGCAAGTAACCCATGCGCAGGCCGGGATCTCGCAGTACGTCTTCCCAGATCTCTGTCAACACAACCCAGGCATTTGCATCCTCGAACAGTCGCTTTCCTGCGAGATCATAGCTTTTGTATATGTGGGACGCAAGCGACGGTTGTTGTTTTATGAGCATGTATAACAGCCCACGAAGTACGGCCGTAGCGCTGTTGAGATGGGAGAATGTCGCTTGACAGAAAAAATATGACAGTAGAGCTGCCTTGGGCATTGAGCTGCGTAGCTCGTCGATGATACCACAGAGGAGCATTGTTTTGCCTTTGCCAGGGTCGCCCTTTACCCATAGAAGTTGGGCTTGCGGATCTCTTTGCCATTGCTGATAAGTATCGTTGTTGAGCACCCAGCGGTATGAGTCTACCAACAACCCGCCCTTGGTCTCCTCGATTCGCTTTTTGTCGTCTCTGGGATCGCCGTGGCGCAAGTCACGCAAACAGTCCCTCAACTTCTGGATCTCTTTATTAAGTCGCCTAAATGCTTCCTCTTCTCCTTCCCCATACAAAGGCGCGATATCGACATCACAAATGCCTGACAGCGAGTACGCCATATCCTCTTTCAACTTAGTTTTCCGGTCACCTCTCCAACGCAAGCGCTCGCTAATGTCGAACTGCGAAAGAGTACCCTCCTGGAGTACGTCCTGTGGTATACCCGTTGTCCTGCTGATCAGCGGTCCGAGTGACGTCTTATCTCCAATCCTTTCCCATTCCTGAGAGAATAGCTCAACCACACTCGGGGCCAGGAGCTCCTGCAGGGTCCAGCCACGCGTGAACCATCGACTTGACCTCAGCGAACGCTCCCAATCAGTTTCACCAAGCATGCCATCAAGTTTCTTCTCCTTCGTTGATACGTCTGAGAGGTATACGTAACACTTCGCCGCGTCTTGATACCAGCGAAACATGGACCGAATAGCTGAGGAGATCTCGGCCTTGTTCGACTTGTCGATGCAGCAAGTATCGACCCAGAAATATCGTAATCCATCCCGTCGTGTTTGTTCTCCACAGAGATGAATCTTATTGTATCCAAGTTTGTCCTTGCCATTCCCATTCATGAGATCTGCGAAAGACACCTCTTCTTCGTCGTCTCCCCAAGTGTGTGAAAGTATAGTATAGGCTGGCTGCTCGTAGTCGTCGAACGCAGTGAGAACGAGCTCCCCATCATGATCGTGATGCAGAAGGCGCATTGGTTCGTGGTGCTGTTGATCGGTTTAGCGCGCACGAGCCGAGGCTGCGGTGTTTCACCGTTGCGCACGCTGTTGCTCGCCCGACGTTTGCTTGCGGCTGACGATGAGGATCGGGGTAGAACTGGCACGCGGCGCATGCGTCGCAAAATGAAGATGAGAGAAGGATGGAGATGGTGCTAAAGGGAGAGGAAAGAAATCAAACATCAAACTGTACGAAGATCAGGCTGAGAGCAGCCTTGGTGATGTGCTGTGCAGTCAGCTGCATGTCGCAGCGCATCAAGCCGCCTCCCCGACTGCATCGCCTCCGGGCTGCCAGGTCATCTCGATATTGACATCGACATTTCACGCGCCATTTCACAAGCTGCTGAGTCACTTCAGGATCATTGCGATTTCGCATGAACCTGGGCGCGCCTTCATCCGTGTGAGGGGTGCTTGCGATCTTTGATGTTGATCACCGTGGGCGACGGCTCCGCGGGTGGGGCGAAAAAGCCACCAATCGCAGTTGGCGTGTGATCATCCTTGCGGATCTCCGTCACCAGAAGCATTCAGACCGTAATACTATGGATATTCAGATTAGATCACCTAGACGCCCCAAGCTAGACCTCTAGTCTACTATGAAACGTATGTGTGCCAGAAGGCACTGTGAACACCGTAGAGTTATTACCAACACCCTTAGATGCAGCACGCTGCGAAACTTCCACAACAGTGCAGCCAGCCGGCAGACGAACCTCCGCCACCACATTTGCAGGCACTGTGACCGTCAGAGTAAAAGCTCCATCAGTCGTCCTATTCCAAGCACTCCGTGCCTCTCCCCAGATAGTCTGGTAGGTACCTTCTGCCCACTGAACATCGCCAACGAGCTTTGGCTGGAAAACAAGTCCCTCGCCCCATGACTTGCTGACCGTCGTAAGAGCACCGGGTTGTATTCCAGCGATACCAGCGTGGAGCCATTCTTCAATCTGAGCAAGGATCATATGGTTCTTGGAATCCTCACGTGTCCAACGCTCAGGCATGGTCGAGAGACCTTGTGGATTCTCCGTGGTAGATGCCAAGAAGTAGCCGTAGCTAGGCTGATCGGTTTGCTGTAGCGTTTCCCATAGTATGTCATCGCGGCCTCCGGCGGAGAGGGCCCTTACTATTGGCCCCATACTAATCGTTCCACCGCTCAGATGTGGTCCAAGTCCATCCTGCGAAGGATATTCATATGTGAGTTCAACCAGCGCGTCTAGAACTTGCTGTCGATGTTCTTCAGGTACAAGACCAGCATCTAAAGCGAGAGCTTGCGCAGCCTGCGTAGCGTTCACAATAGAGTTATTTCCAAGGCTGGTGTAACGACCGGTAGCAGTGTTGTAGAAAGCAGCGTTGAAAGCCACTCGAATCTCCAAGGCCAGACGCTCATACTGTACAGCATCATCTACATGCCCAGTAAGATTGGCCATGCGTGCCATGGCGTTGATCGTTATGTAGTAGCCCCAGGTACCAGTGATGCGACCTGACGTCCTTGAGTCGTCTTCAACCCAATCGGCAAGCGCAGCATCGACAATGTTGTTCCGCACCTTTTCGCGCTGCAAATATCGTACAAAGTCAGTCATCTGCTTGTAGTACATGTTCATGACTGTTGTATCGCCATATAGATCGTACAAGTAAGAAGGTACAAGCACGATAGCATTACCCCAATTGATCTCGTCTCCAAATCGTCCAGAGTAGCCCCAGTCATATACAGGTGCTTTCAAGGCCACATTACCTGCCATGGAGGTGTTTGCGATAGACTGCGCTTCTACCAGATGTCGCATGTTTGTACGCAGGAAGGCGTTGATGTGGACATTTCGATGAATAGCACCCATGGGCATGGTGTAATCGGCTGGGTATGAGAGCTTCTCACGACCAGGACAATCAGTGATCACCGATATGACATTGCTCGCGATGGAGTAACGCGACATATTGTGGAGCCGATTGAGAAGCGAGCTGGACGAACGGAAAGTGCCAGCGACTGGTACATCAGCTTGCACACGGGCGCCTGTCATGAGGTCGGCACTTGGACGAAATCCGTCAGGCAGGCCGGTCACTTGCACCCATTGCATAGCGAAGTAATTGAAGTCTGGGTGCCAGGTTTCGCCTCCAGCACGTCCAGAAGTGGTGTAGGTGTTGAAGACGTCAGTGCCTCGGTTTCCGATACCCAAGGACTCCTGGTTGATAGTGCCATTCGCATTGAGAGACTCAGCAGCCACCATTCTGATGATGATGCCTGCTGGCATTTGCGGAAGCCTAAGTACAGGAAAACCCGCGATGTTTTGGCCAAAATCAAAAACCCAAGTTCCGTTGAAAGGGTTTGATATCGATACAGGCTCGAGATATTCCATGACCCTGACTGGTTCGGCTGCACGAGCGACGAGTCTTGTTGCCAGGTTGGGTGAAGGTGCAATGCCAGCTGAGATCCATTGAGACGAGTTTTGCTGAGGCCCGGGACGATCCCAGTCATCTATTATCCTACGAGCGTCGAAATCGGAGCCAGAGTACCAAGCGTCGGTAACCAATGGACCGAGCGTAGTACGCCAGGACCTGTCGGTCACGATGAGGTCTTTGCTGCCATCATCATAAGTGATCTCAAGACGACCTATAAGGCGCGGAGTTATTATAGTCAAGTTAGTCAACCCATCGAACACCACTTATGTATTCAGATTGAGGCATACCTGCGGCACCAGCAGACGGATCACTAGCTGCAACATTGTTGCCCGAACCGGTGACTCTCGCACCCACAGCATGTTCAAGCTCTAGAGGTGGCGAAAAGCTGATAGTCTGTTGAGTAGTATTGATGGCGGTTATGACACGCGACTCAAGCCTGTCACCGCCTCCACCCGTGTCGATATTGATACTGCCTTGCACATGATATCCAGTTGCGTTGTTCAAGCGCACACTGGTGCTTCCTATCGTAGTAGCCTCAAGCAGGTTTCCATCGCTTTTAAGCTGGCTCTGCCACCAGGCGTAGGGCGCATTCCGACCAACAGCTGCATTCGTGATGTTCCAACGAACGTAGGCTGGTCCATTGCCCAGTTTTACCCCAATAGCGTTCGCGCCGGTTTGAAGCAGTGGTCTGATATCGTATGTGCGATATTCGCTGGAAAGTTGATAGTTCGAGTAGCCTGGTGCTAGCACTTCGTTGGTGACGGCCTTGCCATTTACAGAGGCAAGATGCATCCCCACCCCTGACAGATATAGACGAGCGCCGACAATGCCCTTGCCGCTGGGTACATCGAAGCGGCGGGTGAATAGCGGGAGGGGTTGGCTTGGGTCACGGTCAGGATACTCAATCCAACGAGCTCCACCCCAGTCTGACTTGTTGAGCAGCCCTACGGACCAAGATGAAGCCTCCGACCAGGCTGAAGGTTGACCGAGGGCGTCCCAGACACGCACACGCCAGAAGAGTGTATCACGCGAACCAAGCTCACAGTCCATATGCACCGACTGACTTGAGCCACTCTGCTTCCCAGGGCCCCATCGTAGCTGGTCCGTACTCAGATCGTGTTCGGATGTGGCGACTTGAACTTCGTACGCAGTCTGTCGGTCGCCTGGGCAGACAACTTCGGTGCATTGGGTTGTTTGAACAGTCTGCCAGCTAAGAGTTGGACGGCGGCTCTCAAGATCCAAGGGCTGGTCGTAACGGCCGTCCACGCTGAGCCGAACGACTTTGACGGTCGAGTTCTGCGCCGCGACAAGATTCGGTAATAGCGTGAAGACGGCGGCGGCCAAGACAGATATTATTTGCATAATAAGTTCTTGGATTTAGATCTGACACTCTTGGCTCTGGCGACTTACTATATCCAACAGAAACAGTCTGGCAGTACGCTTTATACATCTTCAACGCGAACGCAGTCGATGCGGAGGGAGTTTTCCTCAGATATTGATGTCGCGAGTATGCGAACGGTTCGGGCAGATGGCGAGCGACGCCGACCTTTTGTTCGAGCTTTTGCGCCATGGCGGGTGGCGATTGTCAGCAACTTGCATTAACCCCAGATTTTACCCCACAGATTCTTTGTATGGATCATCCTTGGCATGCGAATTATGCATCACACCGCGCAATTCCAAGAGCCACGACTCCAGTTTCGGCAGATCAAGTGGAATTGAGGGGAAAGGGGCAGATAACTCCCGCGGTTCTGCCGGCGCAGATCCGCACAGCGTCTTATCACTGGAGCTTGGCGATGGGGTGTGACTAGAGGCGTCTGAAATTCGATGCATCGATGTCCGCGATGCAATCGGCAACATTCTCAATTGGTATTGCGAGCCATGGTATTGATCATACCTATAGCCGCACTTTGCCCGTCTGACGATCCTTGAGGACCGCATCGCCGCGCGCAACTTGTTGTGCAGTATTCCCGTCATCACATTTTGGCGCGAGGACGCATTGTCGATAATTGCCATGAGTTGCTTCCATGTGCCATCCATAATCCAGCAATGTGTCGACGAAAGGCGAGCGGCTTACGATTGGCGCTGTGACATTCGATCGTACGTAGTCTAGTGAGGGGTGTAGTCCAGCGCAGGTACTAGGAGCCAGTCTCAGGCTATTTTGCCCAAGTTTTGATCAAGGAGATCAGACATATAGCGTCGTCGTGCATACTCACCGTGCACCATGATGTGACGACGCATAATTGCTGCCTATAGTATATTAGTAAGTTCTATCAATGATAGCTATCGAGCACCTCACTTGCCCAGCGATAACAGCCGTGATATGTTCGGACGAGGCGACGCGCTTTTTGGTAAGTGCATCTGGTTGTGATCCACCGCTCAGCACTTGCAAGCTTCCATCGATGAGCAGCGACCAATGCAAGCGTGCTGCTGTTCTCGACAGTGAAGTATATCGGCCTAATCTAGTCCAAAACCAGGAGTCTGGATGAGGCTACAAGATTGCAAAACTAAAGGTCTGTATGCAGATCACGGTTGATGTTGGACGACAGTCCGTGAAAGATGCGGCTGGAAGAAACGCTCTGTCGATGGGGCTCCGATTCGTGCGCAGTTTGGTTCTTAGTACTCTAGTCGCTACATTAGCTACGCAGAGGCAGGTTGGATACTACCTCCCCTGTGCCGATTCGTAAGACGGATGGCGATATCGAGACACTGAGGAGCTGCAGAGCGCTGTGACCGTCGAGCAGCGCTGTCATCACGATGATCGCGAGTGACGTCACACCTCTCATCAGACCAACTGCGCGTCTTGAAAATTATACGTCGGCATTGGTCATGAAATTCAGTGGCGGCGGATTGATGGCATCATGAGTGGATGGAGGTGTGTTCTTCGCCAGTAGCTTTGTGTCCCTCCCATCTCAGTCCCAACCAACTCAATCGTTCTGCCACCGCGTACCAGCAAGGATATAGACTGGCGATGAAGTCATCATGAACGTATTTCGAGAGTCCCACATGATAGACGTTGCTGTGCGAGCGATGCTTTGATAGAACCGAAAGTCAGAGGTATGCAATATGTCGAAGGCTCAACCAGACAGGACTGTGCCCGAAGCCGGGAGGGCTTGGCAGAATGTGGGGCTTTCAATGTCAGCCAATGAGATCGCTAGTGCTTCCCAAAGCGCGATGCAAAGAATTGCAACCCCGTTCATCTTTCAGATACGAAGAACAAGGCACGTTTCGGTTCATGTCGATAGCAGAGTCATTCGCACCCTCACAGATGACCGTCACGTCTTTCGGCAGCTAAGTCAAGCCCAGCTTTGACGATGAACGAAGAAGTATCTGTCACACGAATCCTCGCCTCTCTGGTCGTTTCGGGTGTGTGACATGGAGTTGATCGAGATCAACGCAAGTTCCAAGCGCGTCGTGATACTCATAGTCACGTTCCCAGTGAAAGTGAAGCGTAATTGAGCTCGACCGGCGAAGTCCCATCCGAGTATCGTAATCGCATATATACAGCCCAAACGCGACCCGTTTGTCTATCCATGAAAGTGCAGCGCCTGCAATGTTCATCGAGATTGCTGCACGCATTCGTACATGTGATACATTAGATGCACTGGACAATCGATTGGTGGGTTTGTTTGTGTGTCCGCATGCCTGTGTACCTAGGCATATCTCGTCCAGATAAGTATCAGCAATTTGACTATCGACAGGAGAAGGAACGAGTGGCACATGATCAGACCAGCGTAACCGTATATCTGCCTGTTTGATCTGGAACACCGCACACGCTGTCTGGTAGTTTGCCATGTACGAACTGCTTACGGACGAGGTCGCGTACATGGGCGCGGAGTTTGACAAATCGGTCAACGGAAAGCTTGTCGAACATGTAAGGTGATGGCTCGAACTTGACATAGCCCAGGCGACGAAATTGGCATGACTGGCCGAACTCCTCGAGGACCAGGCATTCATAGCTCAGGCCGTCTAGAATAGTGAAATCATTTGATGGCACTCTTGACACTCTATATGGTATGTCAGCTCAGTAGGAAAGTAGGTGCAGTATCTTACGGTTCGCGATCTTTAATACGCGCGACTGACTTGTCGCACTCTGGATCTCGAGCTCGTCCCAACATCAAGTACACCGTTTTGTTGACAAGCTGATCACCATCGTCATCTGTGCAAATCTCGAAATGCTCTTCCTCGCGCAACGTCGACCCATCGAGATCCATGGAATAATCATAATCAGATTCACCAGAGTATAGGGGGATCACCCGGCGCATGTAGTCTCCACCATGTGTGTACTCTTCTCTACGTATAGTGCATTGACAGAGAAACACCCGTAATGCTACCTTGCCAGAAGATACTGGCCCAAATGCAGTCTGGACAGGCGTAGTCGAGGCATGCACGACTTCGGCAGTGGTCAAATCATCATCTTCTCTTTGACCCCAATTCCATCCAGAACAGATCCATGTTTCTGCACACATGGAGAGCCATGACCAAGATGGCAAATCCGATAATCTCGTATGGTTAGACGCCCAGCAGTGCCCATTTCGTTTCCACATTAAGTCGTGTTCAAGTTGAGGACGCCATATTCCGCACAGATAGTCGCCTTCGGAAAGCCCCAAGAGGCGGCAAAAGATACCAGCCAAACCAGCAATGGCGATTATGCGGTCAGACGTGAACGTCAAAGTCCCACCCGAGTATGCAATCACAAGCCGATACCAGGCGTCGTATAGCACCTGTGCCCTGTCTTGCTCCGGTAGGTCGTATCTTAACGCCGACTTGCGAATGATGATGTTCGATTCCGGAATAATGTTGAGAAGAGTTGGCAAACTTTCTGTAGTACAGAGTTCCATACATTCCCAGTGCACTACCTCTGTTGCAAAATGAAGTGCCCTTGGTGCCAAAAACATCTCTTGAACTGTCCACGCTCGTTTCGAAAGTGGGCTGGATTGGATATCCCTGAACCATCTATCGGTATAGAATATGGAGGCGCAGCGCTGTGAGTGACCTTTCCAGTGAGGCACGATGAAAGATTGACAGGCTATCGGATTACGCCGTCGAAAAAGGCCCCCAGCGCCATCACGGGATGCATCTGCAAAGATGTTAAGGTAAGAATTGAGATAAACCCCAGTCATTCGAACGGCTTCGCGACTCCAGTCTTCTTCGTCATCTTGGATGATACAGAGGGCGTCAATCCAGATGTAGTACATCCCGAGCTTCAGCGAAGTGACTATCGCATCTTGGAAAGTCGGGGTTAGATGTTTCCACGGAATCCCCAGTGTGTAATCATCGACAAGGTCAGTCGTCAACCTGGCTTGGAGTGTTTGTCCCCAACAGTGACTTAGGGTTACATATGAAAGGTTTTCAACATTGATCCCAGCAGTGTGCACGAGTTTGACCATCGGCTGGCCATCGCCGTTTGAAAGCTGCAGAAGTCTCGTTGGTCTGGTGTCAATGTTCTGCTGACGCAAGATCGATCCATTGTTACACAATGCATGAGATTTGCAAGAACGTATCCAACTAGCTATCTGTCCAAAGGTTTGGGCCGAAGCTGTTGAGGGACTCGATACCTCATGTGCGTGTAGTGCTCTGTGGTCTATGGCGGATGATCAGCGGTGATGAGAAGACAAATTGACGATATCTCACCTGCATCATTCTGTATCCACATGAAAAATACGGTAGCATTATATCCATCCTCCAGCCACCCAGATCTCGCTGCGGCTTTTGTTGTGGAGTCTATTTCTGGCCACCGCACATGGAACATGAGTGTTTCACCCTTGTGTGCTGAAATCGACGCAGATAACATGGTCTGCATTGCCTCCATGTCGAGTAGATCCTTGGCATTCAACCGGCTTAGACCGATTTCACAGAGCTTACAACAGCGTGTGGCACATCGTCGAAGCGATGGGATATCATGCCACCACACATCATCTTGGTTACCAGGTCCTCGTGACTTTAGAAGTAGATTCGGATCTTCGTCTTGCTTCTTCTCGCGGCATAAGTTTCGCTCGTGGGCCACGCGCACGACATGGCTGTCAAATAAGTAGCGACAGCGGTTGCAAAGGATACCGTCCCAAGAGATAGTGCTATCACACGATTCCATGGCTCTGAAGCCTCTCCGGAGCGCTCGGGTGACAACAAGAATGCTGTATATCTACTGAAAATAGGAGAGATACTGTGAATGCAAGATGGAAGGTCAGCAAGAAGATCATGAGCGGGGTAAGGCGTCCACGTTGTGATAATGCGCTAACCTCAATCGGCTCCTTACGCGCGCATTTACCACGCACATGCACTTCATCAGGGCCCTGAGCAAAGCTATAATGCGCGATAAGACGTGCCTATTGTCGGCTTATAGATGACAAAGAAGCCGTTCAAGTGGTGGAGCGTATATTTCTGTTATTACTCCTGTACGCACTTCGGGTCGGAGAATGGAAATCGTACTTGACATGGTCCATATGAATCCTACCAAGTCATGCTTCTATTACCCCGACAGGCCAATCCGGCCCACTGTACTTCTCATACAACCGTACAACCCTAACCACACTAGTCACCATCAACTCATTCATCCTACAAGATGTCCTCTTCGATGTTGTCGGCAATGGCCAAAAAGCTAGAAATTTCCCCATTTGTTCTCTTCCACTGATCTCTGAACGGCCAATGACCCGACTTTGGCAACGTAACGAGCCTAACTCCGAATTGAAACCAGCCTTGCAGCCCATCAATAGTCTTAGGGCTGAAGTAATCATCCTCCTCGCCCCAGAGTACCATGGTGGGAACGCGCTGGGTCCAGGTCTCCTTTGTTATATTCAAGGCAGTAGTGAGGTCCTGACCGTACGTGGGGCCAGGGTAGTTGTTCTTATAGAAGTTGAGCATGCCGTGAATAGGCGAGCGATCGAGATAGTCTGCGATCTTGCGGCGGTAGACTGGATCGCGAATGGTTTTAACAATAGTGGGGATGTTTTTCGGTTGACCGGGAACGTAGCTGTAGTATGGGATTGTGTAGCGGGCGTACTCCTGTGCTTCGGCATCATAGGAAAGTAGAGGTAGGAAGGTGGGCATTATCGGCGCATTTATGATAATCAGCGCTTTGACTCTGTCAGGGAAAGCCTGTGTGAATCCTTGCACCAAGCCGCCTCCAAAGTCATGGCCGATTAGATACACGCTTGTGACATTTTCCTGGTTGAGGATAGCGAGCATGTCGGTCGCATAGGCTGTTCCAGTGTAGTCGGATGTATCTGGTGGGATATCGCTTGGAGGAAAGCCGCGAAGGGTGGGAGTGATAATATTGTAGTGGCGGGAAAAGACCGGGATCTGGTAGTCATTCCAGGTTGTTTCCTGGTCGGGAAAGCCGTGTTGAAAGAGAATGTATGGTGCGGACGGCTCTCTATGAGCGTACTTTCGGTAGTGGATGGTAACACCAGCGTTATTGACGTATTTCTGCTCCCCAAGGGGTGGCTGATCGGCTGCGGCAGGAGGTTGCGAAGACACTGCGACTCATTGTGATCAGATTTGTCCCGGGGCCAAAGATTCAGCGGATGAACTTACTCGGAACGTTGCAGCTACTATGCTTCTATTTGTGCAAAGAGGTCAAGTTGATTCGATGTGATGGAGTGGCTTAGTTGATGATGAAGATGAACGGCATGATCGATGGTTCTTATATCGACATTATTCGGCCGCGTCGGCGATGGGTTCATCCATCCTGAACTAAGACATTGAACTGAATGAGTCGCACAGGGATGTTGCTTTCGCCCAGAAGTCGGATGATTCATAACAACAATCAGCTGCAGTACTGTCTGGCTTGCAGGCGATAACAGTGTGCTGATCAGTTTGGTAATGTACGGTTCGTTGGAACGAAGGTTTTAGAAGTACCGAAACCAAAAGAGAAACCAGGCTCTACTGGGACTGTATGTCAGAAGTTTGAATGTATCGACGTGCATCATCCGTAATCTTCGAGAAGATAGACCGACTAGATGCGGTGAGTGATTCTTTACACAAGATCAACGCTAGCACGATGATCTTCAACATCTGCCTAAACAAACCAATAGATAGAGGACGGACCATTTCTCCGAGATGACTAAAGTTCACCCGTAAGGGCGGAGATATCTTTGATCGGCCCTTTGGATAACCCGAAATGAACTCGCTAACGCCATTGACTTAGGTAAAGCGGAGGACGGCAATGGACCCTTGTTACGCGCGTAACACACGGTACCACGGCGACCCACATGAGCTACAGCGGAACAAAATCACAGCCATCTCATCACACCATCCTGTAACGCACATGTCAATAACCATGTTGATATCAACCAGGCCTCCTTGTACGTCTAACGTGTTCGTTAGTATCAAACAAAGATTGAACGCGCATCGACATCAGAAAGACCGGCTTCCTGTTCGCACGTATCTATAGCTCATCTGACACTTGATCGTTTGTAATCACGGATCAGAGTCACGATACGCAGGTTATCATCAATCTGACTCCATGTCTGAGCTAGATTGCGTGCTATTAAAGCTCACGTCCCTTACGCTCTCCTTCTCATATCGCATCATCTCTCACAAGAACTACTTCGAACTGCCATGTCTGTCCCAATCACTCCCACACTTGCCATGCCCCCAGTCAAGCCCCATGTTTCCTCGGACGTTACAGCTGAAGAACGCAGCTCAGCAATCGATTTCGTCAACCGAAACAACCTCATCATGGAGCAATTCCAAGTCGAAGAGATTCTTGCTCAAGCGGCCGAAGGCGTTGTCTTGAGACACTGGCACGGAACAGTCACTGGTGTCGATGAAATGCGAGCGTTCTTCAACACCACATATCCCTACATCATCCCGGGCGTCAGTCGCCATGCGACCAATCACATTGTCGAACGCGACGAAGAGACGGGTGGTGTGACTGTCCGTTATCATGAACAGTGCATACGATATGCCTGGCCGTCGGTTTTTGAGACACAGCTCAAAGGAAAAGAAGGATCTTTTATCGAATCAGACGGGGACTTGCCCCAGATCTGGATCTATAACATGCATTATGATCGGCTGGTGATGACGGAGACGGGATGGAAACTAAGGGAGAGAGTACTTGGTCCAGCTGTTGTAAACCCTCGGATGGATCCTAAGAACGCGCCAAAGCCGTAGCCACAATCGATAGACCCGTTATCCCAAATGATTAGACTCTGTTGCTTCTAGGCACTAGATATCTATCCCATAACCCATGGCTCTGACATACATGCGTGATTCCAGATTGGTCTGGACAATTCTGTCAGCCAATCACCTTTGCGGGAGCTTGGCTAGCATGCTATCGGCGTTGTGGATGGCCCCGGCATGAGCCGCACTAGACCAGGTGATATGGTTACGGACGTAACGATATCAACGTTGATGCCGTTCAATGTTGCAGCGGTTGAACTTTAATGGGCGAACATGCTGGAAATTCGCGCCGATCTGAACCGGAGGCAAGGACTTTGACGCGTGCGCATGTTCCAATACATCAACAAGTTAATCGTCCACCTTCAACCTTCCTCAGCTACAGCGACTCGCTACACTGTACAAAACTCCTCGTGACACGGCGAGCTGATTGCCGCTACCTTGCGCATTGGACATGCCTCCTCAGCCTCCGGGACCACTTCTTCCCAGGTTCAAGAGTTTAAGAAGCTGGATTGTTAGATCTAGCCATTCGGACTCTTTCTAATCTTTTCGCACAAGTACTTGTCTACTTACGTGGGCTTCAACTGCGACTTTGCACCAACCCTGACCCAACAACAGTAGGTCGCATAAGTATCTTCTTGCTTACCATTCATGGCCGCGGTACGGAGACAATATCGTAATAACATCTGCATGTAGCGTCAGTATAACAACCTTCACCGATGGCTGCCAAAATTGCGACCGTATCCTCGGAGAACCTCCAACCTTCAACTTCGGCACACTAGAGCGCCATATCCGGAACGATAGCAACATTACCGCAACTCAAGGCACGCAATGACCACAGCTTCGAAATTAGACAATATTTCTATTTATCGTCTACCTACTACCAAGAGAGGTGATTCTACGACTTTGACGCATTCGGCTCTTCGCTTTTAGCAGGAGTAGGCGCAAACTTCGACCGTTCCCTAATCGGTCCACCATACTTGTAAAACACAAACGGAATAGGCGCAAGCAGACAAGCCACGCCAGCAATGAGCGACCCGCCACCGCCCACACCAAGAGCATCAAACATGTACTGTGTAAACAGAGGCGCAGCAGCCCCTGCAGCCGAGCGCACAACCGTGTTGGCTGCCAACGCACTCGCAGCATACATGAGGTACGTGTCTGTGAGATAATTGAGATACGCGACGAAGATGAGCAGGATGGACGTGGAGAGGAAAACACCAGCGAGGGTAGGAACGATCCAGTGCACGCTATTGTACTCGCCAGACCAGGCGAACCAGAACATGGTAATGGGGAACATGACGCCGCCAAGCATAGCCACGGGGAGACGGTCTTCCGGAACGCCCTTGTGGCCCGATTGCGCCTTCTTCTTATCCCTGGCTGTGTTTGCAAAGATGATGGCACCGCCGATGACGGCACCGATGGCAGTCCCAAGGAGCGGCAACTCGCCAACGCCCGAGTTCCAGCCTCGTCGTTGTTGGAAGACGATGGGGTAGATGGTGAAGAGCATGTACAGCAGGGCGTATACGACCGCAAGGTAGACGGCGACGGCGAACGAAATCGGATCGACGAGGATTTTCCAAGGCCGAGTAAGAGAAACACGGAACATGCCTGCAAGGGTCCTGTCTGTAATCTCAACTGGCGCCTTGACATCCTCATACCCAGGTATCTTCAACGCTCTTATGCGCTTGGCTTTGTTGCGCAGCACAATCGTAGGCAATGTCTCAGGAATCGTAAACATCAGCAGCTCGGTGACGCCACCCAACCAGAGAAGCACGTAGAAGCACCATCGCCAGTCCTTCTTCAATTCCAAAAAGCCCGATATAACAGGTCCAAGTGCTGGACCGACAAAAGTCATCATGGAGAAGGCAGCCATCGCATTTCCGCGTTCGAGAGGTCCCCAGATATCTGCCAACACGCCTGGCGCATTGGAGAGAGGAGCACTTGCAAACGTACCCGTCAAGAAGCGGCCTACCAAAAGCCCACCAAAGTTCGGCGTGAAGGCGCAGAGGAAGTTGAAAGCCAGATACAGAGTAAATGTGACGTAGAAGATGTACCTGCGACCGAAGAATTCCGAAAGCGGAGCAAAAACTAGGGGACCGGCACAGTAGCCCAGAAGGAATAGAGTGATGACAAGACCGGCAGCCTCGGTGGAGACATGCAGGTCAGTCGAGAGAGACTCCAACGTGCCAGATGGACTGGAGGACGCGAACGTGGCGTTCACAACCAGGATGACCGAGACCACGGTAATGTACCATCTTCGTGCAGTCGACCAGTTCTTGGGGTTCTCGATGTCATTGGGGCCAAACTCAAGAAGGCCTTCGTCATTGAGGTGGATTTCTTCGGAGGCCTCGATGTCGCTCGTCTTGTATGGCTTCGCCGTCGGTCGCGACAAGAAACGTTCAAGCTTCTCCATTGTGGGGACGTTGCCGAGGATGGGGAAAGGGAGTACGAACAGGACCAAGCCGTTTCCGCGACTTGGTCTTGCGTCTCCATACAAGTATTGAAGCTACACCGCCGAACTAATGATGAAATGGCTTCGGCCGAGCTTGGTTTGTAAGAGCTTGTCGTCCCGAAAAGCAAATCGCGTGCGGAAAGCCGCGAGCGCGACACTAGCACGAACTCACAACGTCATCAAATGTTGGAAGGGGGGTATGACGTAAGGTCTGCGATTGAGCCGGCATGATGCAGAGCTGTAATTTATAAGATAGGTACAGCGATATCATGAGCAAATGTACACAAGTAACGATCGAACATAATGTTCGAAGTTCGCGGCGCCACGCGACAAGCAAGGTGCAGTGTGGAGGATCGGCGTGGTTAATCGATCCCGGGAATAACGGAGCACGACTTCGGCACCCCTTCGACGAGTTGCGGCGCCTCGAATCTTGACCATGCTTGTCCTTTGTCTCCACACACAACCGAGATGAATTGCATAGCTTCCATCATCCTTTTCGGCTTACACATCTTGGTCCAACTCCGTAGCCCGGCAGTATAATCGAGATGCTTGCTTAGCACCCCAATGGACCTACATCGCTTGAGCGATAGCCAACGATTATGCACGATGAAGCGAACTTCAGCGCTCTGCACCATTCAGGTACCTCACCGTTGGGAGACGATTCGAGGACAAATCCATTCCTTGGCTACTATGACTCATGCGCGTTGTGAGCCGCGAACAATGTCAGCATCTTCGCTGTAATACCCGTCGTCGTCGGCGCCCGCGCTTCCGGTCAACTCATACTCTCCAGCATCCTCCAACTTCTCGACGGGACTGTCATCAACGTCCTTGAACATGCGATAGAACACTATGCCAGCCATAGCGGCAATAGTTGCTAGGCCAAAGTACAGCCACTGCAAATGCGGATCTTTTGCCAGCGGAGCAATCAAGATACCCAATGCGCTTCCACCGGCGCTCATGAGCAAGAAGAGACTCATGATGAAGCTCTTCATGTTCTCCGGTGCCTTTGCATATGCTAGCTCTAATCCGGTGACGCTTGCGAGGATCTCACTCAGAGCGATCAAAACATACGCTGGGGCTTGCCAGGCGACGTGGACTTCGTTTGGTTGGAACCTTCCCTCGCTGATCTTTCCCGCGTTGCAATTCGATGGACTAAAGTAACAAGGTGGTGCTGCGTAGATCTTGGATTGGAGAGCTCCAGCATACAACATTGCAAGCGCAGCCATCAGAAAGCCGAGAGAGATGCGCGTAATCGGCATCAACGCAATGTGTAGCCTTGTGCGGACGAATGGGTAGATGAGGCGGTCCATGATCGGAATGAGCACGATAATGGTAACTGGGTCAATATTGGGAAGAATGTCGTTCGGTAGGCCATGCAACTCCATCTGACCAGCCTGTGAAACGAAATTGTTCAGCATTTGCGAGTACGAGAGCCAATAGATCGGGAAGAACAAGAAGACTTTACACGCCACTAACGCAGTCTTCAACTCGTCAATGAACTTATCATCCCACGTCACTTTCGATCTGCTTCGGTCGTGACCCTGAGCGGAGGCTTTCGCTTTGTTGAGGTCTCCACCGTTTCTTGCGGCGATGTACAAGGCGCGGAAGCAATTAGCAATCACACCGCCCTGTGGTGGTTTGATGATGTACTGCTTCCTTCCCCGGACCAGTATAACATACCCCACGCAGAACATGACCAGTGGTAAGAGATAGGCACTCCAAAAGCCCACGTGTAGCTCAAGCATCGTTGTTGCTATGGCGGATATGGAACCAACGTTGATGCACATGTAAAAGATCATGTATATCCTCTGCACCGTGATCTCTGGATCAACAATAACCCGCTTGCCGCTCGTCAAAGTTTTGACAAAGGGTTTGTTGGATCGTACTTGCTCCGCGATCAGTGGCGATACGTTGCTCTTGATGCCGCCGGTACCAAGACCGATGACCAGCATGGCGACAACGAGTCCGGGGTATGCAGCTCCACCTTTAATGGCCCACGGTAAGCTGGTAACGAAGAGAATGCCGATACCGACCATATACACTAGGCTGAACCACTTGATCGTAGCATACTTGCCAAGGTACTGGTCTGCAACAACAGCCCCGAACAAAGGTGTGAGGTAACACCAAAATTGGAAGAAGTTTGTCATCGCCGTCGCACCACTCTGTTTCAGACCGAGAGCGCCAGGTAGACCGTTGGGATCATCGTAGTCATTTGCGATGTAATTCTGGAATGGCCCAGAAAGTCCGTAGTAAGCGAAGCGCTCGCAGAGCTCGACAATCGCTACTAGAAAAGCGCCATGTGGGAGTGTGTCTGCGACACGCGGAAGAAAGAGCATGTCTTCTGCTGTTGGTATGGAGCCAATGTGAATGGGAGCTTCGAACGGTACATCTTCTGTGGGGGTAGGGTCGACACCTGCAGCCTCGGTCTGTGCGACAGTCGTGTATGCGCCCAATTCTTCATGGTCCTGTCGCCGAGATGAAAACATCGTAGATTAGATTATTTGTTTGAGATATCAGTGGTGATGGTTGCCGTCGCCTGCTGGCTTATCCTGCTCGCGCCCAGCTGGTACCAGCCTGATGCAGCAATCGAGACCTTTTGCTGCCAGCTTTTGCCCGCGCGTCGCTCACAACATGGTCAACATGTAGGGAGATTGTGTTCTTGCGGACATTGCTAGAGAGGCGGTAGGTTTGAAGTGATAGATGGCATTGGAGATAAAGCCACGCGTTCGGGAAGGTGAGACGGTGCTCGCGTCCGATCTAGGCCTGATTGGTCGCTGAATAGCCCCCACCTTGCACCGCCAGATTTCCCAACCGTCGTTGAAGGGCAGCAACACGCAAGACTTGGACGTGACTTGTGAGTTTGTACGAGCAGCGTGAATAGCCTTCAACTTGCGGCTCTCTATGCCGCATTCTGCTACAGTGGAATGGATTTGGAAAATATGCTTTGTCGACTGGACTGGACATTGAAAACATGTCAACTTATAACTTACGGCACCGGTACATAGGAGGCGATGATTTGCCTTGCAGTAGTATTCAAGATGCGTTCGTGGTGCAGAGAACAAGCGATTGCGTCCCATTACCAGGCTTGTGGCGCTAGATACACCACGTGAACACCCGTTCCCATCCACGCGACGCGTCCCAATGTCGCGTTATCCCACTTGTTCGACACCACGGCACAATGCACAACACCAATGAGCAGCGAGACTTCCACCATCCATACACACCATACGATATCCAAAATGAACTCATGGGTGCTGTCTATACATGCCTGGAAGAAGGCAAAGTCGGTATCTTCGAATCGCCGACAGGAACCGGCAAAACGCTGAGCCTCATCTGCGGCTCGCTGACGTGGCTGCGCGATCACAAAAGACGGACATTTGAGGAAGGATTTACAGTCGATGCGGCAAATAGCGAGGAGCCGTCGTGGATAATCGAACACGCCCAGAAGCAGCGGAAGCAGGAAGCGCTGAGGCGCAAGCAAGATTTGGATGACCGCATTGCGAAGATCAAGGCGAAGGAGAAGCGCGCCAAAGAGCGTTACGAGAGCGGCGAGCCGAAATACAAAAGGCAGAGGATCGCTGTGGCTGAGGATGAAAACGACGGCGATGCACAATTCGCGCTCGACGACTACGAAAGCGATGAAGAGTCGCACAAGCGGGCGAGGGCAGGCGGGTTTGATGAGTCTGGGCTGTCCGCGGAAACCCAAGCATTGATGGCATCACTCGGTTACAGCACGGATGCATCGAAAGACGACGACGGAGAAGCGCCTGACGAGACGAAGATCTTCTTCTGCTCTCGGACGCACTCACAGTTGACGCAGTTCTCCAGCGAGCTAGGTCGCGTCAAGATGCCGCCCGCCATCGCTCCAGACGAAGAGAGAAACGACAGCGAGGTAGACACACTTGTAGAAGACGTAAAGCACCTCACTCTCGGATCAAGGAAGAATCTCTGCATCAACAGCAAAGTCAATAAGCTCGGAAGTGCCACGGCGATCAACGAACGATGCCTCGAACTACAGCAAAACACCAAGACCGAGAGCCGCTGTCCACACATGCCGACTAAGGAGAGCGAGCCGTTGGTCAATGAGTTCCGGGACCATGCGCTTGCGAAGATTAGAGATATCGAGGACTTGGGCGTCCTAGGGAAGAAGCTGGGTGTGTGTCCCTATTATGCTTCGAGACCAGCGACCAAGTACTGCGAGGTGAGTCGACTATCCCGGTTCTACGATAGACTCGTGGACTGACAACAACAGATTGTAACACTACCGTATCCCCTCCTCCTCCAGCGCACTGCTCGCGAAGCCCTCGGTCTCTCCCTCAAAAATCACATCGTCATCATCGATGAAGCACACAACCTGATGGACGCCATCGCTGGCATCTACTCCGTATCCGTGACACTAGAACAGGTGCAACAAGCGCGCGCCCAACTGACAGCCTACCTCCACAAGTTCCGGAACAAGCTCAAGGGAAAGAATCGCGTCTATGTTGCTCAGACAGTCCGCATACTGGACTCCATCATTGCGTACTTGCAGTCAATCGATGGAAACGCGAAGGCGGTGGACGGCCTGGTAGACATGGCTGCGATCATGTCAGGGAAGGGTGTCGATCAAATCAATATCTACAAGCTCAATACATATCTCCAGGAAAGCAGGCTCGCACGCAAAGTCGACGGCTACACCGTCTTCGCTGAGCAAGCCGAGAACGCGAGCGTGCAGACGTCGACAACCAAGTCAATCAAGAGCGGACCCAGACACACTGTACCAGTCCTGATGCACGTACAATCCTTCCTCCTCTCTTTGATGAACCCATCCAGCGAAGGCCGCTTCTTCTTCTCCAAGGAAGAAGCCTCAGGAACAACACTCCGATACATGCTCCTCGACCCAACATACCATTTCAAAGACATTGTCGAAGAAGCGAGAGCAATCGTACTAGCTGGCGGCACCATGTCTCCCATGAGCGACTACGAGCAACACCTACTCTCCTACCTCGCTCCCTCCAAGATCACAACGCTATCCTGCGGGCACGTCATACCGCCGTCGAACCTCCTCGCCTTACCCATTATCCGCGGCACAAGCGGCGCAGACTTTGACTTTACCTTTGAGAACCGCAACAAAGAAGCCACGATGCTGGACCTGGGGAATGCCATTTTAACATTCGCACAGCATATTCCTGATGGTGTCGTCGTCTTCTTCCCCAGCTACGGTTTCCTCGACGCGTGCGTCGCAGCGTGGAAGCGCATCAAGTCGTCATCGCCGTCTTCAACATCACGGACTTTTTGGGACGCATTCACCGCAACAAAACCCACTTTCCTCGAGCAACGCAGCAACAGCCAACAGCAACCTTCTTCCACCCAGCAACAGCCACCACACTCCACCAAAGAAGCAGCCGTAGCCTCCGTCCTCACAGCATACAGCACCGCCATTGCCTCTTCTCCGAACCACCGCGGCGCCCTCCTCTTCGCCGTCATCGGCGGCACACTATCCGAAGGCATAAATTTCAGCGACGCACTCGGCCGGGGCGTCGTCGTCGTCGGCCTTCCCTTTCCCAATCCCCATTCTGCAGAGTGGAAGAGCAAGATGCAGTACATCTCTCAGAAACAGGTCAAAAGTGGTGGGTCGGATGGCAAGGCGGCTGCGCGCGAGTTTTACGAGAATGCTTGTATGAGGGCGGTGAATCAGTGTGTGGGGAGGGCGATTAGACACAAAGGGGATTATGCGAGTATATTGATGTTGGATAGGCGGTATGGGAGTAAGCGGATTCAGGATAAGCTGCCCAAGTGGATAAGGGGAAGTTTGACTGGGGGGTTGAGCGTGGGAGATGTTGGGGCGAGGTTGGATGGCTTCTTTGCGAGTAAGAAGTAGAGAGAGAGAGAGAGTAACACTTATCAGAAGAAGAGAACCTTTTGCGAGCTACTGAAGCTCATCCGGATTATATTCAATTGTGGGTGTCAAGCACTCACGCACACCGGCTTGCATCATTCACGTGCCTCACGTGTCCTCGCTCACACTTCGACTCTGCTCCCTCGCTACAAAGGCATCGGGATCGACGGGACAGGCCTTCAGATCCACCTTGTGCGTATCTGCCCACGCCCGCACCCTGGCCTTGTTGATGACAGCATCAGCACCGCCCTTCTTCTTCTGCTCCAGCACATCCATCGTCTGCAGCGTTGCGATGATGTCCTCGGGTACAATGTACGTCTTCTCCCGCAAATCCTGTACAGTGACAATCTTCTTCGACGGGCAAGTAAGGATCGTGCGCGCAAGGGTCTGCGACCAGTAATGGATGTACGCAATGCGACCGAGGTCCGACAGCGCTGCGGCAAGGAATATTAGCATAATATCTTCAACGCGGCACGGAGAAGATGGGCATACGTTTCTCAGGTCCGCCCAACCTGTCCTCTCGCCTACTCATCTCATAGCTCGCTCCCATCAATATCTGCCCGAGCCCCTGCTTCTGCCAGGGCGGAAACACGAGTATGCACGCCAGATTATTGTTATCCCAGCTCATCTTCTCCTTGCTGAAGAAGCCAACGACCTGCCCTTGCCCTTGCGCACCAACTCGACTCGCCTCTGCATCGTCGCCGAAACCGGTATTCGGAATCTCCGGTGTGGGATTATGTGCGACGAGGAGGTAGTATAGAAAAGTTGTGACATCGTAGAAGACGGATTTGGTATCGAGGAAAAGCTTGGCGAAGAGCGACAGGTTCTGCGCGTAGAGCTTGTGCTTTTCGCCGTCAATCTCGTAGAGGGAGTAGTTGTCTTTTGTGTAGACGTTGACGCCGGGCGGGGGTGTGTTGCGGAGGGGACATGCTTTCTATTATTGCTCGGCACGTTAGCTTGTCTGCCATGCTCAGCGCAGAGGGAACATGGAAAGCTTACCAGGTGCCCGATGAAGCCCAACAGCTCCTTGCTATACTTGAAGCACCATTGGCATACATACAGCCGCTCGACGCGTCGCCCGACGAGCTCTTCCGGGTAGAAGGACGGGTACCAGGGCTGGATGAGCAGCGAGCCGAAGACGACTTCGAGCACGTTGGGCCCTGAGAGAGGCTTCTGCGAGGGCTTCAGGGCGGGCGCCGAGGGCGTCGAAGTCATGGAGGCTACATCGGGGGCCATTGGGTTTGGTGACGACGACGCGCGCAGAGGGGCGCAGAGCTTGTGGGGTTGCGAGCGGAGAGCCTGGACGGAGCTTCTCCCATGGGGATTAGCGCGACGCGAGGGCACGTACTTGGACCGAGGTCTGGGACGAGTGGGTTTGGATACCTGGGTAGCCTCGAAAACCAAGAGTACATGCCCTCCGCAACGCGATAATCGTAGTCGGTCCACGGCTACATTCTCCGGCACACATGTCCAGTCTTGGAATCAGTCAACACAAGAAGGAGAGTATGCCTGTAGGATTGCGAGAGGCCCGCTTTGTAGTGCAACGGTCATTGGTTCGAGATTAGTGAACACCTTCTCGGACGGTCGAATATGCTCCCCGTTCATCAGAGCTTGCGAGCATATAATACTAATCTACACTCTGCCTCTCAACTGATGCCTGAACTCACCGGGTCCGCGGGATGCGCCAAGGTTTCAATACGTCGATCTTGTCAGCAACCGTAGACACGACGACCAACAAAGAGTTAGGATTTGATCGTTTTGCAGGTATTGCCCAGAGGAGACCGGATAAAATGACATGTCCAGGATCGTTACAGAGTAATTTGGCGGGTGGAGGCTGACCATAAATACAATGCGCATTCTCTCCTAGGGGTTTCTTTTTTCACTCTCATCGCGCAACCCAAACGACGAGACAACTTCCTACCCGGCAGCATGAGTACCACGATAACCCCCGATTACCTCGTCATTGGCGCTGGAGCCATGGGCATGGCCTTTGTCGATACCCTGATCACAGACACCAAAGCCACAGTAGCGATAGTTGACCGCTACGCTCGACCGGGAGGCCACTGGACGATTGCGTACCCTCACGTTACCCTCCACCAGCCATCAGCCTTCTACGGCGTCAACTCTCAGGAATTCCCCGGCGAGAAGAACATTGACAAGATTGGCGGGAACAAGGGCATGTCCGAGCTGGCAACGGGAGACGGAGTCTGTTCCTATTTCAGCAGAGTCATGCAGCAGACGTTTCTTCCAACTGGACGGGTCGAGTATTACCCTTTGCATGAGTACGTATTATCCCTGTTCGAGATGCATGTAAGACTGATGCTGACTTGGTACACTGATCTTTAGGTACGTGAGCGAGGGCAAATTCCAATCTATCATCACGAACAAGGCCGTCCAGGTCGGCCCAGAGACGCGTATTGTGGATGCCACATTCATGAAGGTCGAGGTGCCAGCGATGAGGCCACCACCTTATGAGGTAGCAGAAGACGTGCATCTGATTGCACCAAACGGATTGGTGTCTCTTTCCCGACCTTACGGCAGCTATACCGTAGTCGGGGCCGGAAAGACTGGCATCGACGCCTGTCTCTGGCTACTTTCAAAAGGAATTGATGCCAAAGACATCTCCTGGATCATGCCCCGTGACTCCTGGTGCATGAACCGCAGTACCCTCCAGCCCTCATGGTCCCCCGCAAATGATTCCCAGATGTTCGAGGCAGAAGGCGAAGCCATCGTGAATGCCTCCTCGCTAGAAGACTTGTTCTACCGGCTCGAGGCCAGCGGGAAGATGATGCGGATTGACAAGAACGTCTGGCCCACCATGTACAAGTGCGCAACCCTGTCCGTCCCCGAACTCGAGCAGATTCAAAAAATCGGAAACATTGTACGTCAAGGCCGCGTCGTCCGCCTTACCGCAAACGAGGTTACGCTCGAAGGAGGCAAGTACATACCCGTGCCGGATACACTCTACATCGACTGCAGTGCCGACGGGCTCGCACGACTCAAGCCCGTGCCCGTCTTCAACGGCAGACACATCACACTGCAAGCCGTCCGCTTCTGCCAACAAGTCTTCAGCGCCGCCTTCATCGGCCACGTCGAAGCCACCTACAATAACGACGAGGTCAAGAACACACTCTGCACCGTCGTGCCCCACCCAGACGAAACGCAAGACTACCTTGGCATGAACCTCGAGACGTATCTCAATGCGGCGAAGTGGTATGCAGAACCCAAAACGCGCGCTTGGCTCGGGCACGCCCGTTTGGACCTGGTGAATGCACAAAAGTCGCCAGATCCGGATGAGGCTGCGGAGGCTGCGAAGAAGAGACCGGCGTATATACAGGCTGTTTGTCAAAACCTCAGACGGCTTCTTGATGTTGAAGCGACGAGGACGAATAGCAAGATTTAGGGACGAGGATGATTGTATGTAGTTGGTAGCCTGTCAAAAGGCAGATCGTCGATGAACCTGACGTCGACGGTGAACAGCAAACCAAAAAAAAAAAAGATTGGCCTAGGGTGCGACTGGTATATAAGAATTACCAGTCGTCAACAATAAGGAATGCCTTGATCGTGACACATCTCTGTTCCTGTTTTAGTATCGCTCTGTTCTTCCTGTTCTCTACTACCTTTCTTCTCTCCAGGCAATATGGTTCGCCGGGGGCGACTCTGCAGTCTTCCGATACACAACATGTCATTCACTCCTCCAAGAGTAGCTGTCCTCCCTCTACTTCGCCGTATGGTGTACCGTCCGGTCTGACTCGACCACCTTTGTGATACTGCAAGTATCCTTCAGCCACCCAATAGTAGTGGTCTTGACGATGGTCGTCCCATTCCCATAGTACCTGCTGTTCAGACTCTGCTTGGGTCGTTGAAAGCTCTGGCGTGGTCAGACCGTATACTTTCATGTCCTCCTCGAGTCTCGCAAGAGCACTGTCCAAAGCATTAGTCCCTTCTGAAGCAATGCCTTCTAGCAAAGATGTGATCCTCGTTTTGATTTTTATGGTGACATCCGTATTCTGCATCCCGAGGCAGACCGTTCAATAATGTTTTGCCTTGGCGAAGCCGTCTGCGATTTTGCTGCATCGGGCATCATGCGAGTTGAGCTGTTCCCAGATGAGCACGCTTCGAAAATACAACCAAGATTGTATCAAGGCAAGATTCTTACTTTTTCTGTCAAGCGGGGATAGCTGTGGCTGCAATCGCCACATCTCATCGCTTTGATGCATAGTCTTACAAGTGTCAGTGCCTCCGTGATACCGACACGTGCGTTCCAACGAGAGTCCACGCCGCATGCCATTACAACAAGGTCCTCCGCGAAGACTGGAGGTGAGAAGTGAAAAAGAGAAGTGTGATTTCGGAGTGTCACTCTCAAGCGGCAAGGCTACTGTTACATCCACATCTGACTGACAAGGCTGAAGTTGATGGAGGGACGAAAACGTCATATGAGGTCATCAGGCGTGGTAAAGCCATGTCACAGGGCGCTGCAAAGCCACATGTCCTGATCGGGCATATTTGTAGCCTGGTCCTCCGTTTCCTCGATAAGAGTTGCGTATGTCTATGATCTAGGGGTCATGTCGCACGAAGGCAAGATGGAGCAGGCGTTTTCCAACAAGCATCACCACGATGCGTAAACTAGAAGAATGCGTACTCGAAAGGTATTTACACTGAATACACGATGTTTCGGTGATCAACTTCTAGTCATGTAGTGACCATCGGTTGTGTCGAGGCTGAAGTTGTAGATGTACGGAAACGTCACGTCAATCATTGCACTAACACCGAGTGGGAGATGACCGTCCGTCGCAATACACCAGTGACATCGCATGATATGTATCGTCGTGGACATAGTTGCAGCTACTATCTACTGAGTAATCATGAGCCTCCGTTCGCTTGATGGAGCAGCAGCCTTGTTAGTGGGGCCGTTACGTAATCAGCCAGCGCGACTCACGAGCCTCGCCACCACGGACTCGAGTTTGTCGTGCCTGTTCATCACATCTGCTAGGGCCATCTCTCGGACGCGTCGTGTGGTCGACTAGCCCGTGCACGTCTCAGTCAGAAGCGCCGGGTAATTTGCATTAGCGAGCGCCGATCCGGAGATTGTCAAAGGTTTAGTTCAAGTGAGGCCTCTTGGCACCAGTTTGTTTTCACGGAGTGGCTTCCGACATACTCTGCAATAGATTTTACATCACCACTGAACGCACAAACGCACTTCTCATTTGCGGCGAGATTGTTCCATCTTAATGGTATCTGTATGCTCCACTCATCGTTCCAGTATTACCATTCGCTGTACCAGGCTTTCACTCTAGGCTTCGGACTTTATGGCAGTCAATTTCAGGACGCGTTGACATAATCCTGCCAAAGTGCTGACCAGAACCCAAGCGTATAATACACATTCTACACTTTGGTAGCAAAGTTGAACGCAAGTCTGCAGCATGGATCGCCGAAGAAAAACGAGCTTCAGCTTTGTGAACTTGACGCACCCCGACGATCTCAAGGATGAAAACACGCGGCTACACATTCGATCTCTGGCCATGACTGAAGTGGGTAAATCACGAAGGAAACCCCGGACGAAACGAGAGCGCAACGAGATCATCCTAGAGTTTCGTAAACCGGATGAGATGAGGCTTGGAATCGAGCGATTAGGTGGACAGGTCGATCCGTTCAGCCCTTATCCTTTCGATCTGGACGAATCTGCTCGCATGCTAGTCGCAAATAGTCAGTGATACTTTCTGGATGATCGACCTTGTTTCTGATTTGAAATAGTCTTTAGTCCGAATACCAACCATGCGAGTCAGTTGCTGGGCTCCTGGTATCCTGTTGGCCTCAGCAGCGCGGCATCGTTCCACCATGTTCTTGCAAATTCCCACAACTTTCTATCCCAGAAGCGCAACGGTCGTTTCCCGTCGCAGGATGATCATGTAGCTCTCACTCACCGTCAAAAAGCATTTCGTTGTACGATTGAGATGATGAAGGATTCATCGAAACATGAAAGCGATGAAATGATCGGAGCAGTTGTTTCCATGATGAGTCATCTTGTATGAACTCAATAGACTGTTCAAGCGATGATAGATTACTAACCCCCTTTAGGCTTTATTAGGCAGCTTCGAAGACGGGAACTGGGATAATCATCGAAATGCATTTGCTAAGATCATCGCACTTAGAGGCGGTTATGACACAGTTGTCAATGAAAGCCTTAGGATCACTATAACATGGTATTCCTTGACTCACTCTGGCGTTCTTTCCTGTATCTAAATCAACTGACTATAGAACAGGGTCGATCTCATAGGATGCTTCGCTCAGGATGTTCCCCCTATTGTTCCTATGCCAAGCAGATGGGAATATGACTCAAAGTCTCCTCAGCATTCGCCACGGCCATCTAGCGCCATCTCCCTATTATGGAAACAACAAATGATAGGGAATGTAGACTGGATCTCTGTCTTCGACGACATTGTTCAGTTCATTTCACTGGACCGAACGTTTGCCGTAGAACAGAAGCAGCTAGCTTGCACAAGCGGGAGTTGGATGGAGCCAACTGTGTACAGACTGCTAGCGATACGACCATTACGGAATGGCAGCCAAAGCGAACATGAGATGGAAGAGATATGTCGACTAGGCACTCTCCTATTCCTTGCCCCGTTTTGGAGGGCCCTCGGGCAGAATCCGGTTCGGACAGCAGCCATATCGCGCAATCTTTTCTTCCTTCTAGGGAGAAACCATGTTGAATGGGGTCAGCTGAATCCCTTGCTTATCTGGATATTGTACTTCGCCGCTATTGAGACGGAAAATCATGTAGAGCGAAGCCACTTTGTCTCGATGCTATCAGCTGTACTAAAAAGTATGAACCTTGAAGAGTGGGATGAGATAATGCGGATCGTGCAAGGAGTGCTATGGGCAGAGAACATCTTCGCGGGAAGCGACCGCCTAATCTGCGATCAAGTTATGCGGGCTATGAATTACAATTCTGTAGCACATGGTTTGTTAGAAGCTGCGCCTGCCCCCATTTAATGGTACTAGTACGGCACCGCACAGCAGCGTTACTGTACTCCTCTAATCATATCAGGCAATAACCATGCCCTTAATCGTCGTCTCAAATCCTTCCGGTTCCCTACCAAGCAAACGGCGCAGATGATCAGTAACCACAGCTCCTTCTCCACACCTCAAAGCGTCGTACGCAGTCGCCCAATGCTTTTTCATATCTCCAGCCAAGTATTTTGAAGCCCCGTTGACAGAATCCTGAGACGCCCATTCATCGATGGAGCATTGCTGGATCTTGACGTCTTTTCCGAGGACGCGGCTGATCGATTCAACACTCTGCCCTATCGAGAGTTCCTGCGGCCCAGACAAGAGGAGTGTATTGTTGATATGCGAGAAATTTGTGGGATTCTTCATATATTCAGCGAGCAAGTGTGCAGTACCTTCGCCAAGCTCCTCGCGCTTAACCCATGATACCCCAGGGCCTTCTCCGTTGTGCGGGATCTTCAACTCTTTAGGAGGGTTCTTCAAATCGAGGAAAGCCAGGTACAAGCCGTACGATTCAGTGTATAAGCCCTGACGCACTACGGTGTATGTGAAAGACGGACGCTCGGCAGCAAGCTGAGCGAGATACCTCTCAGTATCGAGGTGGGCTTGCATGACGAAGGCAAGAGAGTCGGGAGTGTTGCCGGCGAAACCAAGGGAGGAGTAAAAGATGTGTTTGACGCCAGAACGAATGGCTGCATCAATGGCGTACTTCTGAACCTATGAGACAAACTCAGCAAAGCACTTTTTCTTGCTTCACAACTGTCGTCACCTACCTTGGTGCGGTACTCATGCTCGATACTCGCGTAAGAGATGAGGTTGAGGTAACGCGCCCCATCGAAAGCATGGTCAAGAGTTTCTAGCTTGTCGTAGTCACCGTATCTGCTGATTGCTCCTGCATTCGTATACGTTTCGGGAATCTTGCCTGGGCTTCTTGCCACGAGGATAACATTCTTTGGGTCCACGATATCCAGAAGGTGCCGGTATGTGCTGCCGCCAATGCCGCCCGAGGCAGGAAAGATGGCGATTGAGTCGCTGTGCATAGTGCTAATCGGCGAGTGTAGTCGTGTGAGGGGGAGATGTTGGGTGTAGGGTGTAAATAGAGCAAGTCAAGTCGTACAGTCTTATACACAACTCGGCGTTCTAATTTTCCATCTTTCACAACTTGTTAGATGCTGACTGTCTTGACAGCATAACAGTGGATCTATATCGTCTAGACTCTAGATATCGCCTAGAAGTTTCTGAGCAGAGCCGAACGAGATTGCTAATCATTTCTGTCATGAGGAACGGTCTTTTGCTGGAAAGCACATGTTCTATTTGAGGCTACAGGCCGAGATTCTAGCGAGATCCAAGCAGCACTACAGAGATCTCAGATTTTCAACACATCGGGCACAATCTACATGGTATTAGTGTTATTTGTGGAGCGCGACATGCGTCAGGAAGTTTGCTAACTCTGAGCATGCTTCGGGAAAAGGTTCTGGCAGGCTGACTAAGCATTCCCACCTAAGTGTTGAGACCACGGTGGATTGAGCCCTAATCTCATGGTACGCCAAGACTTACTATGGAGCTACATGTCCGTGCACACCATTCTAGGCTTCGATCTCATCCTAGTTAGGAAAGAGAAACAGGGTTCGCTTGCATAAGCGAACAACGGTTCAGACTAGATGGATAATACGCCTGCGGGCAAGAAGACTCAGGAATCTTCGCATTGACAGCTAGCTAGCTGGCTCTGGTGACGTAGTCGTCTTAGCCCAATGATCTCTCAGAATCAGCCCCTTCGGACCTACCGCATACGCCAGCAGTACCGGTTTTACCATGAATTAACAGTTTTTTGGCGCCTGGCTCTGACATTGTGATTTGTAATTGCATGATCATTATAGGCGAACATGGTCGCACATCTAGCGTCGCTATCCTTTCTTTCTATAGGTACTTCTTATAAGAGCGAATTTCTAATGCAATTCGGGCTCACAGACGACGCGTCAGTAGGAGATTCGTTCTATTATACCGCAACCTCACCTAACCAGAAGATGGGTTCATGTCGAGTTGGAAGGAAAACTCCACTTGAAATTCGCACGCGCAAAGTATCCGGCTTGAAGGACTTGCAAGCTAGAGAGAATTTTTGACAAGGCAAAGAACTAGTATGCCTTGCTTTCGTCACGTTCTGTGGTATCCGGAGACCCTTTGCATGTACGCTCCTGTCCGTCCTATCCATTTGCTTTACCAAACTGCTCCTCGAACTGTAATGTTTCCTGATCATAGACCCGCAGGGAAGGCATTCAGCCATCTCAGAATGGAAAGAAGATGTTAATGCAGCCACCTGTAGAGGGACACACACGTCAAGAGTGTATGGATGATACTAGACGAGTGGCTAAGGCTGTCTTAGCAATGACAACTTGGTGGGGCTTCAACGAATGATCGCGATGGTGGTTTTTCCACGTATAGATGGAATGCTTCAACGATGGTGATTACTATAGTGCAGTAAGCGCGAGTGGCCCATCATCTGCGGGCCATTGCAACACAGAGTGATATCTTTTTGTTTGCAAGTTTCCAAACCACATGTATCTACATTGCCGAAAGCGGCAACATTATGCTGCGGTCTTATCTTGAACCAACAAGCGTGCGACCAGAGAAAACATTGCTTGGCACATTTGCTAGTAGAGAAGGGTTTCTGTGAAACGGCGACTACGATCTCGTCTGGGGTCGAACATGATTACGTGATGGCGCAAAGCCGCCTCATGTACAACGGAGGTGCGTAAGTACAGTTGCCAAGTTCGCGTGAGACCGTAGACGCTCATGGTATTGGCATTGGGTATCGAAAAGGCGGTCAGAAGCCAAAGTTCACCAACGAAGCGGGGATTTGCCTCCGAACAGGCATTCTACTTTTCAGGGTCCAGGATCCACAAATCCCTGCAGGCTGACTTGATCTACTTCTTCAGAAGACAGATTCGTCGTAGCAGATATGAGAGCGCACCCTAGTCTTATCCTCGCTTTTGAGATGTATCAATGCAAGGCCCAGACTCTTGCTTTGGAATCATTATTTAATGAAGTTCGTTACACAGGGCATGTGAGATCTAATCAGCAGCCATCTGTTTCCTACGATTAGCCCACTAGCTTGCCCCGTAGACACCCTTGTCTTTGCATAACAATAATCACCATCACTCTGTAGCTGCAAACCACCATAGACAGCAATTGTTATGGAATACTTGTTTTTCAATGCGCCACTGATACACAGTCCTGTCCGTCATTCCATGGAGACGACATCAAATGTCTACTTGCGGAATATAGATGAGCGATATACAGCACGAAACATAGTACGTTCGTTGATAAATGTCAACATCTCACAAAAACTACTTTTTCCCAAAAGCCTAACTGATGCCTAGTCTCACGATACACAAGAATCTTCGACATCTGTGCGCTTCTCCGCGCCTATTCATGTATCCAACCTCGACTTCGCGCATATCTCTCAGAACAGCCCCCCTAAAAGCGCGGTATCACACATACAACTAGCTGCAGGCAGTACAAATCTTGAGACTGGAGGTGATTCTGATGAGTCACGGGAAGGAAGTACAAAGGAAAGCTGCAGCGATGCTAAGGATATTCTTGCATCTGCGCATAGCAAGCGGAAAGCGCAGAACCGGGCGGCGTGCGTATCATTCCTTCCTGTCCGTTCTCTGTTCTTAACAGACACTAATCTCAATGAAGCCAACGAGCCTTCCGCAAGCGCAAAGAACAGCATATACAGGATCTCGAAGCCAAGTTTTCGAAATTGAAAGATAGCCAACAACTGCTTCGATCGGAAAACGAACGGCTAGTGCTCGCACTGAAACGTGTCTGCATTGAAAATGAGGTCCTACGCGCCTCCTTCTTACGATCTCCCACCTCGCCACGACAGGTAGCCATTAGCTCGCCTGTATCAGCTACCTGTTCACCGGTCCAAGATAACAAGGGTGTAAGAGGCAAGACTCTAGCTCCGGAGATCGCTGGGAACGCAGAATCTCTCGAATTAGAAAAGATTGCGTCCATTTCAGAGACGAGAAGTGAGGAGACCTCCTCGAAAGAGACCTGGTATCAGATACAATCAGGCCACTCTATCGGCCAGGAGCTTGCCGACATCGCGAGTTTTCATGAACGACCTGCGGCAAACGAAGACTGTCAAGTTGCTCCCAAAGTCAACGTGGCTTCTGAGGAAGTGCAAAGACCGAAACAAAGTGTTGGTATTGAGCATGCAAGGCGGTCATATCTCAGCCCGAGAGGTTGGTCGTATCTTCCGTTTTGACACCCATTCCATCTCCCTTTAGGAGAGTTAGATTAGCGGATAGTTCGCAGTATGTTACCCAGGAGCAGATGAGTCTAAGTGAGCTGCTCTTTACTACACGAGAAGGTTGAAAGCTGATATCAGTCATTATCCTGTAATACGGAGTGTCAATCAAGCCTGATAGAGATACCTTGCACTCACAATCAACCAGAAGTCTAGAAAGTCTTCTTAGTGTCGGACAAACGATACAACAAGTGAAGGAGCTATGTCCAATGACCGTCTCAACCGCTCTTGGAGCCATGGTTGAGCGTATATCAGCAATGTTCTAGAGTCCACAAACAGAAAGTGAAACAAACACCTGACGAGGTCGCCGACCAGACGGAGCGCCTTCCGAATTTGTATTAGCTGATAGCTCAAGTAAGCTTACATGGTAAATCAAGATGATTCACAGGGTCCAGATAATCTACTCCAAGGCCGAAGTTCGTCACCGTTACACTACACGTGCATTGGCTCACTTTGCCAATTTCGAGTCCGACCGAACGCCCCGAGGTGCTCCCCGCTTGCGGCCCAAGCACAATGCAAGTATCTTTTCCAAATTCAGTCCCCATTAGTTGCGCTAGCTTGACAGCTATTTCTCCACAATGTGCTGACCTCGGCAATCAGGGATGGCATCGCCGCGTTGCGCCCGACTGGGAAAATAGCTTCGTTCCCGTAGCGAATATCGTGGGGGTGTCCAAGGGGGATGCGTAGGCGCTGACACAACCACCACCAGTAGACACACCTTACGAGTCGAATTGGAAGACCGGCACGATATTGGCGCATTGATTCCTGGTTGAGAATGATACTGCGCTGCATGAGGGTGTTGTGCCATGTATGGCTCGTCGCGCAGTGTGTCGACGGAAAGACCTCGTGGTCCAAGAGCCAAGACAACCAAACACGTTCCGATTTTGAAGATACCATCAGAATAGAGCGATGCGAAAACTCGCCAATCGTAGAAAAGCAGGCAAGATTGCTTTGGAGTCTATATCTCTGCTTATCACTAGCGATATGAGAAGGCATAGCGTTGCACACTTTGCGTGCCGCTGACCTCCACTATTACTCGAGTTGAACAAGCATCCCCCCCTCGCCGCAAGATCCGACGATACATACAGCGATAAGTCACAACTCTAATAGCTTCAACCTAAGGACCGACTGCACTTCGAAGACGCTTGCTATCCATACTACCGCCGACCGTATACATCTTTCCTGCTACTTTTAGAGCCCAAGCTTTCCCTCGGTGGTGAAGGTGTGAGCGGCTTCCGAGAAGACGGTGGTCGAGGCTGGCTCCGTAAACTGGTAGGTTGAGCAATCCCATAACCCTTGCTACCCTCACACCGAGCGCGAGTGTGGAGGCGACTACCGCAGCCACTGCATACATGAGGGTAGCGACAGTCGCTCAAACTCCAGCAGTTCCCCTCATTCCAAAAGTAACAAGGTCTCCTTCGTCTTCCAGTCTTCGTAACGGATTCGAAACGAACTCGTTTGTCACGGCGGGCGGGAGGTGGCGATTCAGAAGCGTTCCTGCGGCCAAGTATGGACGGTCGATTTATCGTGGACGGTACGTTATCATGGATCTTTTCTTGAGAAATGGTATCGTTGGTATCCGAACGGGAGCATCTGACTGTGCGCTGTGCAAAGATGCCTCGAACATCTTGAAGCCCTGATTCCTGTACGCTCGGAATTTGCTTGCGTTTTTGGTAATCGGCCAACGAGATGTGCTTACGCTTTAGATTATCGGCCAACGAGATGCGTTTGCGTTCACTGTCTCCGCTCTCTTCGAATTCGTATTTGTTTTGTTCTTCTTCCAGCACTTTCTCCTTGCCTTTGCCCTTGTACGCGCTTTTGTCATGATCCGCAGCTGCTGTCGCTTGGTCCTTCTCCTTGCCCTTGTGCTCAATCTCCAACTCGACTTCTGCCTCTTCTTCTATCTCGCCGTCCTCCTTCTCTCCACCTACTTCACGACCCTCCCTCTCTTCAGCGGCGTCGCCATCTCCATCCCCATTGCCAGGTGCTGCTAGGCCTTTCTTGCTTCGGTTGTTGCACGAAGATTCCGGCGGGACAACTATCTCTCCGGGGTGTACGATGTCACTTGACGAGGATGCGGCAGTTTGCGCTTCCCTCTTACGTCCCGTCGATACCGCCATACTTGCAGGCTGGGTTGGTCGAGCCCATTGCGCCTTGCCGCAGGCGGTGTAGAAATATGTTGAATCATTTTCATCTCTAGCACGGTACCAGCCCTGAGGAAGAACGGTGTATGATGCTGGCAAGAGCGAAAGTCGTGGTTCGCGGAAGAAGGATGATGATAGCGATGTTGGATAGGAAGGACCGAAGGCGATGATCTCTGCGCCACGCCCTGGGAGACTAGGCGCGTCTTTCAAGGGCGATGTGTTATCTTCACTATTATGTGAAGATGGCACTGGAGGGGCTGGACCTGAGGCTTGACCTGAGGGGTTGTTCCTACGCTCCTCCGCCCTTCGCGCCGCTCTTGCGTTGTCTCTTGCGTTGTCTCTTGCGTTGTTCTTGGTTGACGCCTTAGAGCCCGGTCGTGACGGCATGGTGGTCTTTGCGACACGTGTCAGAGGTCCCATTCGGTTATCTATCTCCGGTGGCGGGTGCAAAGAAATACGAGCTGTGAGATCGCCGGAACGTTTCAAAGTCATGGGTGCTACTTCCGGAGATGAGGAACGGTCGCGATCGTGGGGTGGTGGTGGGGGTAACGGAGAAGATTTGAGGACATCGAAAACTACAAGTGGAAAGAGCTGGTTAGTATTGGCAGGTGCGAATGAAAAAAACATTCACGCATCTCGGTGCTGCTCAGATGGTGAGATGTTATGAGCATCATGTCGACCCTCGCCAGTTGTGCACCAGTTATGGTTACGGTAATCACGTATTCCTGTGATAGCGGCGAAGTCTGGCAGGTCGGTCGAGGTTGGGCTGACTCACAACTCCTGTCTTGGAACATTGTTGATGTAAGAGGTCCCATGCCGGGGGTGCTGAGAGGGGCTCAGAAGTCACATTGACTGATGTTTATCATGGCAGCGGTGAACCTTCGGAGGCTGAAGAGAAGAGATGCGTACCTGATAGCCTACCTACTTTCCAACTTGTTTTCCGGGTGAGAGTCTGGATTGAAGCCGTATATCCATGGAGCGCATGTCTGTTTGCGTTGGTGCATTGACCTTCATGCGATGAGCCGACGTGGCTGCGGTGTCGTCCCGTTCGTCGACGCTGCATCGCAAAAGTGAGTCGGCGCGACTGTGGAAAGGCGGAATGCTCTCAAAAGGGGGCTCGATAAGATGTTCATCGCCTTTACAAGTGGACCGAGAAGGGAGTCAAAGATGTTGAGTGGTCAAGTTTAACCGCGACGCGCCACGTCGTTTTGTTGTGCTTACAATGCGAAGTGGGAATATCTTTGCACTACGAGCATGGTTCATGCGAGGGACACCCGGGTGGATGTCGTCGTAAACCTGCCTGATAGACCCCACGCTGGTTATCTCATAGATAGCGCAAGCTCAGTCGTGGTGTCTGTTTTGAGAGCATCAAAGATCGTGTGCTCCCAGACTCACAATAGCTGGATTCCGATATATCACGCACGGCAAAAGGACTGCTAGTCACCGTCATGCGCTCGAGCCGAAGGCACTGCATATGCGTGTGTTACGAGTGAAGACATGGGTGCTTGGAGAAGCGACCAGGCATCTTTGAAGTGACAACGATAACTGACGACCGGCAGTTGCTTTCAGAGGCTCAGCATGCGCCTTTGGATCTTAAATTGAGTGCCATATCATCAGAGAAGCTCAAGATATCAGGCTTGGTGCTCAATCCGATTTCCCTACTTGAACATGTGGTGATGTCGCGGACACTGGGGCGACTCGTCCACTCATTGGCCGCCTTCCACCTTCACCTTCCTCTCTCCTCCAACGCTAGCTGCGCTCGCTACCGCCGGTGAAGTAGCCGCGCCAAGCCACACCCAGTATGTATCCTTCGATTCTCGGCCGCAAATCGTTCTCTCTTCTACACTCTACCCACTCCTCAACGCAGAAAAATAGAACGCCCAACGCGACACCCAACAAACTCCCAGATCTAGCTCGCACAGAGCTGACCATGACCGCTATTCCCCACTCGCTTTTCTTTCACATTCCCTGGTCATTACACTCTCCTCGTCTCCACTTTCTTTGCGATGCACTATGCGCAGAGCCACTTCGACGGCACTGACACCACTCCGTCAACCAGGCTCGCGTATTCTTATCATTATTCGTTCTTATCAAAAGTTTCCCGCAAGTACTGCTGCCTTACGTGCGCGAAAGCCACTATTCCAGGTACATTAGACAATATGACTGACTAATGGGCTCGCCGGCAAAGAGTCTGATTCAACACGGGGGACAACTCGAGAGGCTGACCACCTCACTGCTGAGAATCTTCGACACACAGCCAATTGCCTTTCGGGAGGCTAGCTCGTGGCGCTGGGCAGCGGCCACAATGAGTGAAGTGTACCTGTTACCAGGGAGCCGCCCATGCTTTTCATTGATTTGTTGGACTTGTTCAATGATCGAGGAAGAGGAAATTGCCGAGGAGTACCATGGAAAGGAACGGTTAGGGATCATTGAGCTACAAGATGACTATCAGAGTTCAAAGGGATGTGAGGCGGAGTTGGAACCAGAAGTTACCAGCGGTGGTCTTCATTGTAGGACGGGAACGATATCAGGACTTTCTAAAGTCGATAAGAACGGCAACGTGGATTGATACATGCTGCATACTGACCATTTCGTTATCAGCTTTGCGTGGGCTTACAGGCATGAATACCAGTAAATTTACTGTGTCGCTGCGTGAGCTCAAGCTACTATAGTGGTCTAGAAACGCCGTAATGAAAACATTTGTGGACTGTGCACCTTTGGTGTTGCATATCATTCGGCAAGCCTTCCAAGATTGCGGCAACTCGGCAAGTTCATTGCGGCAGACAATGCGGCATGATCAGTGATCACTAAACATTGACAGGAGGCGATAACGGCTGTAAGAATCGGCATGGGATTGAAGGCTGACGACGGCCGCTCCCATTCGGAATATCGCGATAGCCCCATCAAGGGTATTCGATGGTCCAATAGCAAACTCTTCATCCGAGCTGCTACTGTAGCTACCCGCGTGCCAGATTTCGGTCGATCAGCGATACTGCGCCATTTTGGCTAGCGACTAAAGATCTCCCTGCAGGAGATCTTGCATCAGATTGCAATGCGGCATCTAGCCAAGAATGGAGTCCCGCATCTGCACCGACGAACGAGAACAGATGCTATTTCTCTCGAGAGAATGAGGTTGAGCGTCTGAATAACACGATCGTGCGACAGGGATGAGTTGATCCAGGTAGTGCGTACTCATAGATTGTGATGCTACACCTGTACTCGTCCGTGATGAGGTGCGTCGATGTGTGCGCTCTCCAAACAGGCCCAGTAACCGAAGAACGTCGAGAGAAGGTGACCCGACTTCCCAACGAAAGCAGGCATTTGCCGTCGGCATCTTTTGGATGAATGGCAAAGTGGTCAGCCGCAACTACGCAGCTATCGCTACACTCTCCCCGTATGACAGAATGACATGAGTCCGTTATCCAAGTCAGGATATCGCCCCCACACGATCAGTGCAGACTTGACCAATTTGTTGATTTCACGATCTATTTCTCAAGTACAAGCAAGACAACTGCAATGCCGATAATGTTGGCGGCTGTACTCTAAAGGGCAGTCTGTGGGGCAATCTAATGAAGTGTACAAATACTTCTCAGAGGACATGTTCAGAGCCGCACACAACTTCTCTAAAATCATTCCAAATTGTTTGCACGATGAGAGTTCTTCCAATCACTTGTTTTTTTCTCGGTGCTGCCGGTACCATTCTTGCATTCAGGTCACCGGACTATAGCAACTTGACTGTTGCAATCGTACGCGCCGAGCCTGTCAATTTTCCCATGCCAATACTCAACAAGAACTGGACCGGTGTCGAGTTCGATCTGAATGCTACAGTTGCAAAAGGGCTGAAACTCATTGGAGAAGCTGCGGATAACGGCGCAAACCTTGTTGTTTTCCCAGAACTATGGTTTCCAGGGTACCTCACAACATTTTCTCTGTGATGAGATATCCAGCTGATACTCAAGTCTTAGATATCCAACGGGTATGGCAGACAATGTCACGATGAAGCCTTGGCTTTCCAACTATGTCGAAAACTCGCTCGAACTCAATTCCACTCACTGGAAAGCTCTCGTCAAAGCAGCGATGAAATATGAGACATATATCGCACCTGCATTCTCTCATAGAGAGAATGGCAACATATACATGGGTCAAGCCCTCATCACGCCCACGGGCAGCTTCTTCGTGCGACACAAGTTACGTCCTTCGGGTGGCGAACGAACAATATGGTCAGATGGCGTCACCTCGGACTTGCAGGTCATAGCAACACCGTATGGCCGTTGGGGAATCTTGGAGTGCTGGGAGCACTTCCATCCAGCAATGACATTCAATGTCCAAGCGCAAGCTGAGACACTCCACCTTGCCTCGTGGCCATGTGAGTTGACCTTCTACGCGTAAAGTGCTTGCATACTAACACTGCTGAAGACACACCGGATGCAGCGGATCCTCAAGCAGAACCCTTCGAATCTCTCGAGATAAACCTGGCGGCTGCAAGAGTATATGCTGTTAATAGCAATGCGCCGCTTGTTTTTGCCTCAGTCGGTAACGCAAGGTTCCTTGATGCACAGGGTCTTGACCTCTCGGTCGTCGAAGCAAAGACGTCGACGGAGGAACAGCCACTGCTCTACCACTCTTTCAACACATCTGGACTTGCTGAGACTGTACCTTACACCACGGAAGGCGAGCAGAGCTGGGGTATTCTGCAGCAGATCTATGATAGCTTTCCAAACTACATCCCGAAAATTGTCGGCACTTTCGTGCAGAGACGGGTCAATCCTACCTCGAATCTGTAGTTAATTAATCACGAATATGTACTATGATTATATAAAATACAGTCTTGCAATCGGTCCGTATGTTACCATGCGATGGTTTTAGTCGAGGGCGATCACCCATCACCATTCACTCCTCGATGCTCACAACACTACTATCCTCATCACCACAACGTACCTGGGGTAGCATTATTCCGCTCAAGACTGGATTGAAAGCTTACCACTTACTCCTCACGTCAAACCCTGGCTGTGATGTTGATCTTTTACAATATACTACGGTAAACCGCGATCGATCGTTGATGTCAGGCAACACCATGCCTCCCTCACCCAGGACCTCTACAGAAGACCTGCAACCACTCATTTGGCTTCTTCAATCCTTCACCTTCGGCAAAGACCAAAAGACTACTGGTCCTGCGGACCTGTTCTTAGATCGCGCGAACGCAGAGTTTGGGTTCATCCGGTATAGTGCCCACAATGTCGCGGCGATTCTACGCTTTCCTGACACAGATGAACCCATGTACTTCCAAGCCGAGGGTGTGCCCGCAGCAGCTTGGAGGGAGAAGTGCAAGAAGGTCTGTGACCTCTTCCAGCATCTGCAGCTTGACCTAGAGTTTGCTTCGCCAGATCTCGATCGCTCGTTTCTGGACATGTTGGGAGACATTATGTTGGCAGCAGGCAATCAGTTCTACACCTATGAAGTTCCGCCAAAAGTCGCATTTATGAAGGCCGACTTCGACATGGAACAGCAGGGCTTCATCAGTCGCGCTACGCAGCCTTGGATCGCAGTTCAAAACGAGTCATCCGAGTGGCCTCGTCTCCGCAAAACGGGTGAGTGGTCAGACTTCACCATTTTCGCAGGAGGCAGCCAGTTTCCAGTGCATCGCGTCAATATTTGCAAAGAATCGAATTACTTCAAAGTGGTATGCAGCGGCAGGTTTCGAGAAACCGCCCAACAGTCTGTCATCCTACCAGAATCAGCAAGAATCGTATCGACCCTGCTCGACGAAATGTATGGCGTCTACAACCCGACCACCGGTTCAATTCTCACCAACTTTGCACCTTGCAAGGAGATAGAAAAAGAGCATATGTTGAACCGACTTCTTGATCTCTTCATTGCCGCGGACAAAGTGTGCCATGCCATATTCTTTCTCTTCTGGCCGCGATACTAACTGATTGAGCAGTACAACCTCGAAGCTATCAAGCGCAAGTCTGCAGAAGCCATAATCGACCGGCTCGCTTTCGTCAACGATGCGCTCATGATCGTCGACCTCGCCACTTTCATCTACTACGAGAGGTGTCCGGAGAACGATCGCGGTTTACGTAAAGCCATCATTACGTGTGTTCGGACGAGGATGCCTGCTATACTAGGAGACTAGAGCGCGTGGAAAGAATTCTCAGAGAACAAGGATGTGTTGAGAGCGTTTCATTCGCAGATGTGTGAGATGGATGGTGGTGACAGTAGTAATGGTAATGTAGTCAGGATTGGGGCTGGGATGACGACGCCGCCTGCTTCGCCGAATACGATAGCTGAGCGGTAAAAGTGAATGCGACGTAGAAGATCCTGCGCGTAGTAAGACTGTATTGGCAAAATAAGGTTGAGGCAAGCCGATGCGAGATTTCACTCTGAGAAAGCACGATTTATCTGCATGTATACGTAGCATGGCGATTGTCCTGATCTGTCACATATGCCGATGAGGCTGCAGCATGCTGATGACAATACCATCACTTGAGCATACTCCTGTATATCGCTATTATCTGGTGCTTCACATTCGTGACTCGCGCAATGCTCGCGGAAACCGTCTCGGACGAAGTATTGTCTCCAACTCAACTGCGAAAGAATCCAGGGTCGAACCAGTCCCAATGGCTGTAATCTTTCCGTGTTTTTGAACAACTCAGATGAACGCAAGTATTGTTGTGGTCGGGACAGAACCTGACGTTGATGCTTTTGATGGCTGGGCACCACGACTTAGTACATCGAGCGTGGTTGTGGCATGAATCAGATGAGTCGTGGTGAGGATGAAGACATCTCGAAGCGGCGCAACGATGGTGTAAGCGCATGGTGAACTCCTGGTCAGATGTCTCCATCGTATTGGGCGTAGGTGCCAAACAGCCAAACGTATTACATGTGTGCGTGATACAGTGATAGCGACCTTGAGAAAAGTCTGATTCCATCTTGTTACAAGTAGTTGCTGTGGCGCTGCAAATTTGACACAGGCAGGTAGTTCGCCTGTGTCAGACTTGGGCTGCGAGCAGACTGGAGTTTGGCAACCATGGGTTTGGCAATATAAACATCTCGCTGCGAAGTTTGATTGCTCTGTAAAGTCGAGAATGCGACAGGAATACCAATGATCGGCACAGAATGGAGAGATTTGTTGATCGTTGCTGGATGGCGCCCACATTACTTCTACGTTCCACTACAAAGTGAGGCTCTCCCGTATTCGCACCATTCGCGACGTTCGTATCATTCACATCAGCCGCAGCGTTGCTGCGATACGACTGTAGCTTGAACAGCCTAATGATATAAGACATACACATGTTAAAGGAACCATAGGGCTCCTACACCTATCATTCCCCAAGCTGCCCAGACCTCAGCTTTCCATGCCGACTTTGTAGCCGAACTCTCGTATTCACCCTCATCCTTGTGGCCCCTAACATTGCTATAATCCGACTCCATCTCTGGCGTGTTTCCCACGATCGTTGGAACCTCAGCGCCCGATCCGGCCCAACATTCGTATCCAGACTTGTCGCGCTTGCAAATAGCGTTGATGCTCGCACTACAATAGTCGCCGTGTCCGCAGCAGACACCGTCGGCGGGAATGCAGTTCCACGGAATGCCCTCCTTGAGCGTTTCCCTACTATCTCTGCAGCATTGCGGCGCGCTGCCTTCGCAATACCAATTTGTTATGAGGCCGGATGAGCCAGCTGCAGCGGTGTTAATACGGGAGGACCAAAGTTGGGGATCGAACACGCACTCTCCGAACCGCAGATGGTTTTGTTAGTGGCGCGTATATATAAGGACACTTGAGCTGCTAACGCCGATACGTGTTTCGTAGCTGCTGTGCCGAGCGAGAGGGAGAGAAGTGCGATGGCGCTCAGTATCCAGGAGTTGCACATCTTGGCCTAGAGAACGACAACGGCTGGATGGATCGAACTGCACGTGCAAATAAAGAGGAGTGAAGAATTTGAGTAGGCAACCCAGCACGTAGTTCCAAGCCCAAATGACTGTTAACATGAGAGCATTCTCGTCTGCCTGGGCTCTCAGGACTAGAAATACAATCTGCCCAGGCAACTATTCTCACAAAAACAAGCCATGATAGCCTGTTCTTCACGAATCGGCGCCAAGACCAGCGCTTTACCAGTTTTGCTTCCACCACCGCTTTGGTAGAAGAGGTTGTGTCGGCGAGGTCTCATTGTGGCGCAGTGGTCTGATTTGGACGACGCCAGCCTCCGCTGCTGCCAAGACGTGGCACTCCTTGGCTACCTGTATCGAATGCAGCACTGAGACTGTGGCGCCCGGCTGTCGCGGAGAAAAAAGAAGAACATATGTCGCTGTGATCATAAGAACCCTAGCTGCCGCTGACAATGCTCGCTTTCTTTTTTCTTTCCTGATCATCCTTCATAGTGCGTCGGATGCGTAGCGTGTTATGTGATCACATGATGGCTCCTTTGCTTGGCGGGTCGCACACCAGCGAAGCCGCTGCCAAGACCTCGAAGGCCCTCTACTCGGAACCTCTCTTGCGACTTGATTTAAATTCATCACGACGTTTGATCCGCGTTCTTGATCTGCTGCCAGGTCGTAGAGCGGCCCCGATCCGGGCACGACTGCGGGTGGTATCGCTCGACAACTACCCTTGCCCCTATTACGAAGCCTTGTCATACACATGGGGGTCAACCGGGTCGACTGCACTCGTGACAATTAACAATCATCCACTCAACATCACCATCAATGCATTCGCGGCCCTCGAGAGCCTGCGTACGCGACGAGCGACTCGTACTATATGGATAGACTCGATCTGCATCGACCAGGAAAATGACGATAAGAAGAATGTCCAGCTGCCACTTATGGGCGACGTGTACCGGTCCGCAGCAGTGGTTAACGTCTGGCTCGGCCGCACCAAGGAACACCACGAACCGAGCTTCAGGGTCGGCAATTTGTTCAACCCTGAACTTTGGAGCCGGACGTGGCGGGAAGTCCGTGGAGATATTAAAGCTCAAACCATCGGGCCCGACGACTTGATCAATGCACCCGATATTAATCGGCAGGCTCGCCAGCTGACTATTTCCAACATTCGATCCGATCTTCAACTGTTCTGGTACTCTCTGCGCGGCAGTCACCTCGCTCTAGCAAGTGCCATCGAGATGAACGACCCCTGGCACCGACGCCTTTGGATCGTGCAGGAGTATTTGCTTGCTAAGCGGTTGCAGTTCGGCTTTGGCTACCACTGGGTTTCATGTGATATTTCCCATCTTCTGAAATGGGCAAAGGATGATAGTTACAAGGTTGCCTCGTTCAAGGGCGCCCTAGGCTGGGATTTTGAGGCTGTGCGGCTGAACCTTTCCTGGACAGTGGGCGAGCGCTACACATCTCTCGGTGGTCTGCAAAGTATCCTTCGTACCCAGCAGTGCTACAGGCCCCAAGACATGATATATGGAATGCTAGGTCTCATCGATCCCTACGAGGCTGCTCTGATCACAAAGAACAACAAAATGGATCCTTGGGAGGTGTTTGCCCAGCATAGATGTCAACAATCAAGCCAATCAAGCTGAGCTAGCCTTATATAGTAAGTTACTAACCTATCCAAGCTAGCCACCTACTATATAGGGCTAGCTCGGCTTGATTGGCTTGATTGTTGACATCTCTGTTGCCCAGGGAACGTACGCAGCAATCCGGGGCGAGACCACGTTCCACGTGCTTGATATGGTGGACTTGAGAGCCACTCGTGATGAGAATGGGAGGCCAAGTAATCCTCAAGCGTGGGTAGAAGCCCATGGCAAGCTGAGCGAACGGCTGCCATCTTGGTCGATTGACTTTGCCCGCTTTCCCAAGCGAGGCTCTTGGAAGCAAGGCGCCTGGAGCGGTGTTGATCTAGCAAGGCGAAGAGAACAGCTCTCAAGGCGTTGCACTCTTTCCAAAACTACCGGCAAACTGTGCATTAAAGCTGTGCCGTTTGACAGGATCATCGCCCAATTCCCAGTTGAGACGCCGTCCGACGAGATGAATCTTGAAGAGGACGATATTGTTTACAAGCTTCTTTTCTCGGTAATTTCTCCAACTCTTCGCATAACACTGATGGCCAAAGAACTGGTAGCCGCCGGTAATGCCCATCGCGACATGCCGCTATTAGCCGCACGCCTTTTGCCGCCGCAGATCAGCGCCGATGACTTGAGCGAGATCTTAGGCGATGCCGAAATGTTCTCACGTCGAACTCATTGTTTTCTATCAATTGCAATGCCGGCGGCAGCCAACATGACCATGGAAATTTCTGGGCCTTCCGGAGAGGTGGATCAAGTTCTCCACTACCGAGTGACTGGCGGAAATATTGCTGAACCAAAGCATGATCCAACCATTAACGCGATCAAGGCCGCATGCTTGCTTTGGGCCTCGTTAGTCGACACTCCTGTGAACATGCAACGCTCTGGTCAAGTCTGGGTGAATGTCGACGACACAGGGAGCTTCGTTCACAACTGCAGCAAGTTGCTCGAAAACGCCACAGCTACTGCAGGTGGTTTGGCATTTTTTGGCACTATGATGGGCGGATTAGTTGGCATCGCGCCGCTTGGAATCGACGAGGGCGACCTGATCGTTCGCGCGCCGGATGAGGAAAGCTTCCTAGTGCTGCGGCAACGACGATCAGGAGTTCACGATGGCGATGGAGACGACGCCGTTTGGCAGTTCGTTGGCCGGGCGCTCATTTTTTCGATGCACAACACCGATTCATGGGATCGTGACGAGCTGCGCAGTGTTTACTCTTTTGATGAGGCGCCTACTTTTAACCTATATTAGATATCGCTATTCTATGGATAGGTAGAAATAGTACTATCAGTAGCCGCAGTCTCACAAAGCAGAGCGAATAACACAACGAAGCTGTTTCATGACGATGCAACTGCCTTTCAGCCCTCCAGTCTCTCAATACTCTACAATGTTCCCCAATATTGCATTTCCTACTGATGACTCTGCCGACCTGTTCAGCATAGCTGCCTTGAGCGCGCAGATGGTTCTGTCATGCCACAACACTCCCTCAAAGCAGAGGATTATACGGTAGGATGAATACGCGCCTTACCCATTGAGCTTGCGGCTGCGCATGACATATTGGATAAACAGCACCTGGAACCATCTCACAGCCACCTCGACCCAAAATATTACACGCTCGTCCGGAACAGTCAACACAACATCGTTCTAATATACCTCCCAAGTGGCCAGATGGGAACCAGCCAAGCTGCTGTGACGGCGATTCGAATGAACAGCTTTCCCCCATTCACTCCATGCTGATGGTGGGAGTAGGCAGCGCGGTTCCGAGTGCAGGAACAGAAGTGCGACTGGGGGACGTTGTGATCGGGCAACCGTTAAAGCAGCACAACGGGATGGTGCAGTACGACTCTAGAAAGACCGGACGGGATGGCGTTGGGACACGCACCTAATCGCTCAACACGTCGCCGAAAGTGCTTCTGAACGGGATGTCGCAGCTGCGAACGAAATACCACCTATAGAGGACTTCTCCGCAGCTCACCTGACCTCCTTTGATCAGCTATCGAATTTTGGTCGGGAAAAAGCAGGCCCCGAGATAATCCACGAAGCTGCTTACTACCACGAGGAAGGGGCATCATGCGACTAGTGGAGCAGCGAAAGGATCTTGTGTCGCAAACGACGCAACGCAGAAGAGATCTTTAGAATATATTATGGCACAATAGCCTCAATTAATCAGGTGGTGGAAGATTGAGCCATCTGAGACCGCTTGTGCGCTGAGTTGGGCGGGATGCTGTGCTTCGAGATATAGGCAGCACGACTGATGAACGACTTCCCGTGAATACAGACTAGTAAACTGACTATCCGAACATGGGGAGGCTTGGCCGATGGCTTTGATTAGGTCAATTTGAGCCTTCTGCACATCATAGCGTCGTCGAAGGTGTTAAAAAGTCATTAGGTTGTCCATTTGGGGATCGAGCATTACGAGTGAGTATAGTTGTCTTTAGGTCTTCTTGAGAAAGCTTGGCTTGTATAGCAATAGTTGATGGTTCTTGCTATAAGGAAAATTTCGATTTTTAGTCTTTTTCCATTCTGATTTACTGGATCATCTGGTTTACCGCTGCATAGTGGTTCTTAGCGTGGTGCTGTGGTCGTGGGGTGAGCAATGAGATAACAATGTCGATTCTCCAAAGGGGATTAGTCCATCGCCCACGATAGATCAGCTCCGGTATAAATTGAAGGTGAGCATCGAGATCATTGATACACCTGTTCGTAGTAAGGGAGTTCCTCGTCATCCGAATGGGTAAAGCGGCTTCGAAAATGATGATTTCCTTCTTGATGTGCTTAGCTCTTGTTCGACGATTGGACTGTCCGAAAAGTATTCGACCTCCGGTTCCTTTTGTTGTTGACCACCGGCGCCAGCCCACAAAGAATCTTTTTCGCGTCAGCCAGAACCAGCTATCTCACTGTTATCCTTGCGCTGCTTTGGAGCAGAGGTGATCATTATGCGCTCTTCGGTGTTCTTGACGTAGTGAAGAGGAATCGGTTTATACATCCCAGAGTGTTCCAGCGTGACAAGGTGAATTGGTGACGCAAATTCATATTACAATCGCATTAGTTACCAGCGAGATTTTCCGACATCTGCTAAGTCATCTATGAAATGTATCACTGTTGCGCCAATTGATATACGCATACATCCACGAATGACAAACCATCAACAGTTATCAATGTCGAGCAGTAGAGTGTTTGTACATCTGATCATCAGATTAAGACTGTTCAAAACAAGAGCAATGCATTGTTTCGTCGCTTGCTGATGCGTACACGCTTACCAAGATGACGCATAGAGTATAATTCACCATATGAGTGAATCTAATATGCATATGTAGCCGTCCGCCTCAACGTTGGCTTTGGGGCCCACCTGACATCTTCTGGTCCAGATCTTGGTACATGAGATCCTGCTGCTTTTGCATCAGTGCGATCACTTCTTGGAGCCCACCTGATATCTTCAGGTCCGTATCGCCTTTGGGGAATCGTCGGTATGCGTGGTACGTCTTCGTGGTCAGAGCCGAGCGGTGTGTCATATGTTGGCTGTGGAGAACTTCTTCTAGAAGCACTCCAAGCTTCTTCAGATCCATGTCGGCTTGTATCGTAGTGTTGCCTTCCTCTTCTGTCATCAGCGTTGGGTGCCTTGCTTGGTTTCGCGATACTGAATTGCGCGACCATACTAGCATCAGAATCGTCCCCGCTCTGGTTTTCTTCCCACTCGGCGTGGTAGGATCGAGACAGTTCTTCTGGCCGCAAGCCTAGTACTTTCGGTCGCGAGCTCGACGGTTCGCGCTTCACAGTACGATACCTTGGATGCCCTGACTCGTGTTGAGATTGTGCGCTTCTAGCCGGAACAACGTTTACCCTTGGTCCTGCTGAAGTTGGCCTTCGCGGATAGTCTCTGTAGATTGGTCCTGATCTTTGAGGTTGTCCACTTGTAGCTGGCTCGACAAAAGGCCCCGAACTACCTAAATTCAATATTGCCTCATCTTCTATAAGTTTCTTGTACAATCTCTCATAGCGGGCTTTTTCATCCGCCGATGACTCACGGTCGACGCTGGTGAACTCGTGGTCGCTTTGGGCGTTCTCTTTGCGTCTCTTTAACCTTCTCTCTAGGCGCTCTCTCTCTGCCTCTCGGAGTCTCTCCGCTTCTTCCTCTATACGTTTCTTGCGAAATGCCTCGTATCGTGACATGAGGTCGTCTGATGGATCGTCGTCGACGCCAGTAAATTTGCGATCGCTTCGGGATTCCTTGGCAGGGATTTTGTCGCGATCTGATTGAGCTCTGTCTTCTACACCAAGCAGGTTTTTCCATATAGAGGGGTTTTTCTTTGGCTTTTGTTTTGTCTCGGTCTTTTCAGATCTGGGCCCGCGCTTCTTGGAAGTTCCCTCAGTAACTACACCATGCTTTGGCGGACCCGAATCGGCGTAAATACTTGGGGTCGACCGAGAAGTACGTCTATCTTGCGCTCTCCCCAATTCAAACCTCACATGTAGGTCGGTTTCGCTGATGTGAGGTGAGGGCAGATCCTTCCCAGCAATAGGTATAGAACTTTGTGTCTCTCCATCTCGACTGCGTTGATTGACTCGATTCCGATGGTTCTTCTTCCAAAGCTCATGAACATCTCCGTGGAAATTGCGATTGGATTGGCTGGCGGGTTTCCTATCTGCTAGGTTGCATGTTGAACAGGCAGTGCTCGAGCGTGCATTACCCTGGGCGTAACAGCTCTTGTGGATCCAGTGAAAACAGGGGAGTCTGGCAGAATCGGTTGCATGGTATAACATTGAGGCACAAAGTGTGCAATAAATCGAAAGATGTGCTAGAGAACCAGAAGTCATATCCGTATTCTTAGGTCTAGTTGTCGAATAAGGTAAAGGTCCAGTCGGAGATGCTCGTGACGGTGTTTTGTTCGTATCTTCTCTCCACGAAGTCTCGTAACTGGAGCCACTGTTGTCGCTCACGGCGGCAAGAGACATGGTGTCGTCACTTTCGATGTCCACGTCTCCCGAGGCTTTTGTCGATACCGAAGGTTGGTTGATCTCTCGTGACAAAGACTCGCTTTCATCTCCAACAAACGCTCCTGGAGGAACGTGGTAGTCGTTGACCAATATATAGGGGACCGGCGTATCAGTCTGGATTGGTGGTACCAGATCAGCAGTCTTCACAGACTCAGCGCCTGTCAAGCTTCCAGGTTGAGAGATGTCCAATGATGTTAGCGGTGTAATCCGTTCTGAAATGTTTCGTGAGAGAGTCGGTGGTGATCGTGTGATACTCCCAGTCTCGGATTGTTCATCGAAACTTTCAGAAGATTGTGTTTCATCGCTGGTGTCGTCATCCGGTTCTAGGCAGCACAATCCCTTGAAGGCATACTCTGACGAAGGATCTGTGCTCGCTTCCTGAATATGATTTGCGAGGACATGGCAGTTCCAACGAGATCTCGGCTGGTGCTGGAGCATGTTCTGGATCCACTGTGACGGTGCCAAATCGCAGGATGGCCCCATCGAATTCTCTAGTATTTTTATCCAACTAGCGATGGCCTCGAGGTTGTGATGATACTCCTTGACGTGGGTTCCGTGGCTTGACATGTGGCTCTTCAAATCCTCGGGTGTATGACGCTTCAGAACCGTCCACATTTCTAGGAACACACAACCAAGAGACCAGATGTCAGATGACGTGTTACGTTCCACAAATGCCATTACCTCTGGCGCACAGTATCGTGGTGTTGTTGGCGGCGCAGTCAATGTGGTACTATTGTCGCAACCGGACCAATCCAGTGATGTTCCAAAGTCTGTTAAGTAGACCTGGTCATGCTTGATGAGCACGTTTGATGGTTTGATGTCCTTATGGCGTATACGATTGTCATGTAGATACGAGAGTGCCGAAGTGAGACACCCGAAGAAGGGTCTCAGGAAGGACCGCGATGTGTCGTCGAGATCACTTTTGTCTAAGAATGTTTGCAGGTTCATGTCCGCCACTGGAAGCATGATGATGGCCACCCATTTTCTATCGGTGTAACTTCCAGCGAGTTTCACAAGATGTCTATGCGATAGACCTTTGAGATTTGATAGCTCCCTGGTAAAGGCACGCAGAACCTGCTTGTCCTATCGAACCAGAAATTCCATCAGCACGATCGTCCTTCACGGTTTTGTACAAAACATACCTTTCTTAATGTTTTCCCTCTTGATATGAGCTTCCGCGCGTATTCCTTGTGACTGATCGTGCTCACAACACGATCAACGTATCCAAAGCCTCCCTTCCCTAGTTCACCAACCTTCTTCAAAGGCACGTCTCTTGGATCGTTGAAGTGGCCGTGTCGTGCTTGCCGTTCGAGGTCGAGGGCTTCCGTATGGTAGACAAGATGCTGCAGCTCTAGAAACCTAAGTCGCGCGGAGTGATCGCGCAGTGCTTCGGGTAAAGTGGTGCCAGAAAACGGAAAAGAGACGTCTGTGAACCCATCGTCAATGAAAGCATCGATTGCGTCCAATCCCCCGATCTTCCTCAATATGCTGTAAATCCTTGGAATGCGACTCCATGCATCCCTCGAACTGCTTGTCAAGACTTCCGCGATCCCGCATATGTCGCTCTCGTTGAGGTGCTTAGCAGCTCCTTCCGCGTCTTCCGGGAACCATCTTCGTAAGCGGTCTTCTTCGTAGCCTTGCTGCGCCATGGAATGACATGCGAATGATCGGTAGCTCTATCCGCAGGGGTTGGATATGCTGTGCGCGTATAGCATATTCGATTGTGGTGCATGCAACTATAGGACCAGCCTAGAGAGGCGAGACAACAGCTGTATGGTAAGGGTTTGGTAGATGTGAGAAGGCAATGTTGCTGTGAGACGAAGGACGGGCGGGGTAGTGGTAGCCGCCCATGCATGATCCTACTCAGCCTCCACCTCCACAGCCTCATGCAGCATGCCAGTCACTAAACACAAATCTACTGCGCCACATAGCAGTAATATGTCAGCACTGAACGTATCGCTGGATGATTCAGCCGGATGTTACTTCTTTTGATTGTAGCGCGCATGCTGTGCGGGTTTGTCAGAGGCGTTGTATCGTCCTGGTTAAGTATCTGTAGAGGCATCCAAACGTCGAAGACTTCTTGGAGAGGCATGAGAGATATCTTAGCGGGAAATTATAACAACGGAGCCTCAGTGCACAGGTGCGGCCAAAGCGATGGCGATGAAGCTATTGTAAGCAGGTCTCTGCATGTGGTAACTCCTCCACATGACGTGCAGGAGACATGAGAATGGTCGCACAATCAAGTTGAAGATGGTTCTTCGGCTCGGAAAGTGTAACTGGTTGCATAATGTTCATGCGAACAAACTGATAGCTAAATGGCAAAGTCCCAAGGTCGAGGTGATGCTGGCGACGACGGTGACGCGCTATTTTGCGCGCTACCTGGGTAAATCTCGGCGGGGCCGCGAACGCGTCCAAACAGCCGGCGGCTTGAGTCCCGAGGTACCTGAAGACCCTACTCTTGATCGCTATGCATTCCAAAAAGAACAATGTTGGTACAATATCTCAAGATTAGGCGACACGCTACCGGCGCAGCTCGTATGATTACATAGTCATGAAGTTCGTCACTAGTACACGTTTCATAAAATTCTACACAGTAATGAACCTCGCCATCCAGGTCTCCGTAATCTGCTTCGCCTCCTCCACAAGCCCCATATCAAGCAAGACCTGCACAGTCCCCCTCGTCGCACTCTCCAACGCACTAAAAATCCACGTATGCGTAAACGTCGCCGCCTCCCCAATGAAAACAGTATTGTACTCTGTCTGGTAAAAAGCCGGAAGATACAAATGCTGCTGTCCAAAAATCTGCATGGTAAAAGCCCCAGCCTGATGCTCATCCTGCTCCCAACACTGTCGCGCATAGTTGCCCGTCCAATTCTCCTCAATTACGTCTTGGCCGTGCATTTCGATAAAGGCGCGTTTGATGTAGGCCATGTGCTCGGCTTCGGGCATGGCACAGGCGACGGTCGCTTCGTAGTCGGAGAGGTAGGAGGCGAGCATGGTGCCGGGGCCTGTGGCGTTGATTTGCCAAGACGGGTAGCAGATTTGTCCGAGTTGGGGTTGGTACAGGCGTGTGCACCCGCCGATGATGGGCTGCGGGAGGTGCTCCCAGAAACGCGTTTTGAACTGCACGGCGACTTTGCAGGCGTTGGCGAAGAGAGTGCGGTCGATGGCGCGTTTGAGGAGGCTGGAGTAGCGGGGGAGACGCCAGAATTTCATGAGGTTCAGGGGTACGCTGTTGAGAACGTAGTCGAAGTTTTCAATGTTGTCTGGTGTTGAAAAGGCGTCGGCTCCGGTGGGCTTCCAGGATACGGACATTGTTTTGTTGTTGTCGTTCCAGTGGAGGCCGTTGATCTTGGTACCGTATTGGACCTTGTCTTTGACTAGTGGCTCGAAGGCTGCGGGCATTCTGGAGAGACCGCCTTTGATGGTTACCCATTTGGTGGCAAGGAAGTAGACGGTCTCATACTCCCACATAGGCCAATAGATGTGGGATTGACCGACCTCATCGGTGGTGTTGAGATCGAACTTCAGCTTGTTGCGGAGGTAGGCAACTTCGGAGTAGTCGAACATGCCGTCGTCTTTGGCCTGCTTGTATGCTTTGAAGATGTTGGTGGCATACATCTTGACGCGCTCCTTGTCCAGACCCTTGAACTCGTCAAGGGCAGCAATGGCCTCCTCGGCAGCAGTGGCATTGCCATATGTTGTTGGGTTCTTATATGCGGGATCGTTTGCTATCTCAATCCTGCTCGGAATGGTTCCATCGGGACGACGGAAGGGACTATCAGCGGGAGTGTTTGGAGAAGTTTGGATCCATTCGATAAAGTCAACAAGAAGGTCCTTGTTACCACCATTGCGTTCATTGAGAGCTTCGGCCAGCTGGAAGATCATGCGCTGGTCGTTGAAAGGAAACGTCTCGTTGGTCTCGGAATCAGTGATCTCGTACGGGAAACGCATGGGTCCAAGCTCATGATATTGGCCTTCATCCGGAGAAGTGCCGTTGAGATAGACTGTACGAATGCGGCCACCGATACGCTGAGATGACTCGAGGATTTTCCAGTTGTGTATGCCAACAGAGTCTAGTAATAGCTGTTGATAGTTTCATTAGCGTAATGTGAATATTCCTCATATTTTGAGTACCCACAGATGTCATGAGCCCAGATATTCCTCCTCCGAGGATACCGAAGGATTTGCTCTTAACTGAGGCTACAAATACCTCATCTGGCTGCTTCTGCTGCAAGTATGCAACGCCGTCGAACCAGTTACTGTCGACTCCCGCGACATCGACAAACGACTTCCTCTCGCTGCGGCGAGTGCGACGCTTGCTGACGATAAGCTCTTCTGACTTCCCGATGAGCTCTCCATCAAGGAACGCATGAAGACATCCGCCATACATTTCGGCTGGGGTTAACCAGACAAACTTGTTCGGCCGCCTCTTCTCGTGTTCTTCATGACGTTTAGCCAAAGGGTGGGCGCCGACATGTGTTCGGCCGATATGTTGCTTTGCAGATGCGATGGAAGCGCCAGCATCACATGCTGCGTATGTGATTGTGAGCTCACCATCAACATCTCCGGCATAATCAACGACGATATTCTGGGCGCTTCCGGGCGTAGCTCCAGTTAAAGGGGCAAAGGTAACCGATGGATGGCTTAAAGGTTTGGATTCGGAGAGCGAAGCAATGCTTGCCAGAAGTGGCAGCAATTTGATAAATGGCGGCATGCTGATTGCTGATGTAGGATGAAGCCGCTGGTCAACAACATCTTGCAGTGGTATCTCTCTATGCCTTCTTATGGATCTTCCAGAAGAACTCCTTGGCAAGCCAAGAACCGCTGGTATCTACCTTGATGTCCTCGATATCCACTGTTGAATATCCATCAGTCATCCCGCGATGTTATCGTGCACCGCCTTGTGTTTTTCTCCAGGTAAGCTCACCGAAGAGCCGCCGGCAAACCTCCGGGTCATGTTCGCTATACCATTAGCTCAGTGCCTTTGGTAAAGAGAATGACCGGTATTCCTGGATACTTAGGAGCATCTTCATGAATACCGAGCCCCCACTTACGAAGGTCTTTGATGGGTTATCACCCGAAGTTTCGTGTCTCGATCCACCCACGTAGTTCGGTATCCGCATGCTCGGAGTCGGCATATCTGAATCCGATCAATGATTGGAGCGGGCGATATCCTTAGGTCTTGGCCGATGGAAGTAGACAAGTGTATGCGAGCGTGACGGTCCGTCGGCTGGGCGCTACCACGCCAAGAGCAAAATGGTAAGATGCCAAGTACACCTGAGTACAATCAGGTGGTTTTCCCGCTCCGAACGACGGGCCCATCAGCCCAACCACCACCGACGGCATAGATACTGTGATATTCTGCTGTCATCACTTACAAGGTGCCAAGACAGTATCGCGGAGTATATCAACTTTCAACGTTAGTGTACTAAATCTCTGCTTTTTATTTTTTTACAACGTCGCACAGGCCTGTAGCTTCAGTCGCTACTTTCGCCTTTTGCAAGTCTCTCAAACAACTGCGTTTGATCATTCCGTCCTCTGAAAACTGTTTCTTTCTCTACTAGGCCCTCCGATAACGCCCATCTTCTCTTCATGCGTACTGCGCCTTTCGCCTCTTTCAGCCTCTTCGCTCTCTTGTAGTACCTGGTTGTTTGGGTTTGGTTCTACAACCTGACCGTGATTACCACCCACCGACTCCATAGTAAACGGACTCGCAGTCGGCGCATCAAGAATTCCCAACTCCTCCTGCGTAAAGAAGCTGGGCATTAAGAACGTTCGCATCGGGATGTACAACAAGATAAAGACGGGAAAACCAATGGCGGCAATAGTTTGAGTGATTGCGAACGTGGCACCAAAGCCGATGAGTTCGAGGCCAACGAAAGCCCAAATCACCCATCGGCGCTTGATCTGTTTCAGCGGGTCGGATTGTGATGTAAGGTGCTTGTCCTTGGCGAGAAAGACGAGCTTCGCTGTAATGCCATTTGCTTCCAGTGCCTGAATGCCCATGACGAAGAACAAGCCTGCTAGCACAGCTTGTGGAATAAGATGCAGAACAATGAGAAGAGGTCCGCTCATGGTACCCAGCGTCAGAAGTCCTTGCGCGAGGTTCGATACTCGCTGCTCTACCACGTGGTCGACAACTCGCTTGGCATGTCCTTTGTTCTCTTCGTCGTCTGAGTCGGACACATTGCGTGTGACGCAAAGCGACGTGGTATGGAATGGCGCCTGCGGGATAAGGCCGTTAGGAAACGGGATGCCTAATAGCCCCGCAACTCCAGTCGTTATGCCCAGGAGAAAGATATCCCAGTGAAAGCCTGCCGGTTTGCGTAGCGGAAATTCCGTGCCTTGCGCGATCAAACTGGAAACGTTGTGGTCAAACCAGAAAAGAATCGTCAACAGTATGGCGAACGGAATAGCGAGGAAGACGTCACCAACACTTATGTCCCAGAAGTGTATGAACCACCCGCGATCCGTGGTCGGAAAGAAGGCTTTCGACGTAGGTAGCTTGAGCAACTCAATGCCAGCCATCTTGCCAATGTGCACGAAACCAGTGAAGAAGATGACTGTAAGTGGTGTGCCATAGTCTTCGACAAACTTTCGAACGTGCCGCTGAAGCAGGGATGATTGCCCAACAATACCACAAATGTATGCGACCGAGGTGACCAGCAAAGCAATCATGATTGAGAGATATGCCGACGCGTCATTGACAGCCCATTGCCTCGTCAAGACCTGTATCCCCTTTTGCAGATATATGAATGCGACGTAGAAGCCGAAAATGTCGCAGGAAAAGCGCGTGACGTATCGTAGGCCGTTACAGGAATTCGTGAATGCGAGGATCCAATGAAAGACCAAAGACCATATGCCAATCCAGCACATAAATGCGAAATAGTTGGTTCCCCGTGGGGTAATGATATCGTATACGGTGTAGTTGAAGACGGTGATTGGTCCTGTGACTCCCACGATGACCAGCGGCTGCGCTGCTGCGAGTGAGAAAACGACAGAGGCTAGCGCTGAGGCAAGAAGAACCTCATTGACACCAAAACTCTCATTCGTCTTTTCAAACATGTCCAGCGAGAAAGCGAGCGCGGGGAGGATGTTCGCAAAGTACATGTAGACTGTCGCAGGCACCACACGATAGTCCCACGCGTCTTTCCAGTCGCTCCAATAGAACGGTGCTCGTCGCCGCACATCGTTTGTCATGCCACTGAAAAGGCGTGTCTTCCACCAAGCATTCTTGCTTGAGGCTGCAGTTCCGCGTGATTGGCGCGTGTTCTCCCGATGGAGATCGTTGTTCGACGTGGCATGGCGCTTCGAAGGGCGAAGCATACGCGACTTCCACGACCTGTTCGCGTAATTCGACGACATTGGTTCGTCCATGGCGAGACCGTGGCCCTGGGTGGGTACGCTACGGGTATTTTGCTGCAGGCGGAATTATAACGGAAATGTCGTCATGACCGGACAATCTCTGCAGATATGGGCGTTTTCCTGGCGATTGAAGCACGAAGATCAAAGGTCGTCCTAGGGAGTATGTATTTCTGCGAGGCCATGCGAACAGACCAAGAGATTTGCCGCCATGACAGAAGGTCGGCGAGCTTGTATATGTATGGTAAGTGGAGGACATCATGTTCACACCGCCGTCCCCGGCTTTGCAGCGGCAATAATTTTAGCGCGGACAGGCTTGGCAGGTGTCTGATGTCACCAACACCACAATCTAAGCATGCATCGGCTCTAGATAGCCGATACGACTCCCTTCATCTCAACAGCTGACTTCGATCGGAAAGCGACTACGAATCGTACATCTCCATCCCGTTTTTCGGTGTTCTCGCCTGAACGCCTTGTTGGCACCGATTGGTCAAGCCGTATCAGCTCCGAGGACGCGGAGGTCTCTCATCGACACCACGATACGGCGTATACGGTGCGACCAAGAGCACGCGCTGGTTGACCAACTACAGCCATTATCGCGCTCGATATCGCCATTGTCAAGTTTCGTAACCCTCCCCAATGCTACATTACTTTGCAAGGACTACTCCAAACGCCTCAATCGTGTAATCATCCTACACCGAACTACAATCGAACAGGCCTTCAGGCTCCAATCATCTCACAAATCCACACCTTATACCAATCCTTACGAAGACCACTTCGACGCTTAGGCTGATACGCAGCAGCCAGCGCTGCAGCAAGACTGCAATCTAAGCATTCCTTTTCGATGATGAATTCTGTCTGTGTACTGGCCACCAAGAACCACTATTGCACAAGGCTGGCCTTCGATACTACTACCTCCACCTCTCCGATTTGATATCGAGTCAAGTTAAACTCAAGTCTTTACCCAGGTGGTCATCGTAGTGGCACGCATACGAGATATGCACAATATAGCACAAAGCAAACCAATATCGAATAGAAAACATTGAAGGCCGATATGTTTCTCGTATATATTCCTAAGCCACCAGAAGGGGGATTTAACGCTCTCAAATCGTCTTTGCTTGGATCAGAGTTAGTGTTGTGAACTGATATGTGCCATAATTTTCGCAGAACCATCGCCATGGTCGACTGGACAATCTGTACGATTATCATCGAAACAAACAACCTGCTCCCACATCTTCAGAAGCGCTTCTGGAGTAGCACGAGATCCTAGTGGAAATTGGAAGCCGCTAGACCGTTGCCAAACGGTCTTGCAAGCTCCAGTTTCATTGATCTCATACACCTGAGCGCAATTCTTGCTGTGGCTGCCATCGGTATCGCAGCTAAGGATCCTCGTGATGCAAGCCAAAATATCACCGTTCGTGTGCGGGCTTCTGACGGCATTCGGGATAACTACACCAACTCTGATGTTGTTCTCAGCACCCTCACAAGCAAGACTGCGTGAAAGCCCTAACAGCGCCCACCTAGCCATAGTGTGCGACAGCTGATCCAATCTTGGTAACACATCACTAGGATGCGTGATGGTAACAATTTTGCCACTCTTCTGCGCATGAAATTGTGGCCATAGAACCTTCGCAATGTCTTTTAGGCATTGGACATGTTTTAAAGCAGAGTTCAAATTTGTATCCGCCATTGGATCAGAACCTGGAACAGAACCTAGATCATCTGAGAGAGTTGCGTCATTGATGAGGATGTCAACGCAGCCGTAAGCGTCTAGAGCAGCTTTGACGATGCTTTGTCCGTCCAAAAGGCTGCTCTGAACTCCTATAGCACAGCCACCGAGTCGTTCAATCTCTCCCACGACAGGGATCGGATCGAGCAGATCATGAACAACAACTTTGACGCCAAGAGAAGCATAGTGAAGACAGCATTGACGACCGGTTCTGCTGTCGTGTCAGTGGAATCTTTTTGACTAGTTATGAAGATTTGAGTACCCACCCTGTAGCTCCATTGACAACGATTGCGACCTTCCCCTGCAGGTTGGCTTGGTCGGTCTTTGACCCAAACGGTCGCACTCCAACGGAAGGTGGACTAGTTCTCGCAACGTTGTTCACTGCAGGTCGGATTTGTGCAAAATGGCCGCCACCCGCCTCAAACAAAGCGCCTGTGACCTCTACGTTGGTCGAGTGTACAAGTACAGCGACCAGAGGCACAATTAGATCCATTTGGAGAGCCTCTAACAGGTTTGGTGGCAGAAAAGGTTCAAGCATTTTGCTTGCCGCAAGAGGAGCGATCGTGTTGACAAGTACGTTAAGCTTGAAACCCTCGTTCGCGAGCGTCTGTGACATGCCAATCTGGGCAGCTTTTGTAGCTAATGTTCATTATTAGTTATGAAGAGCCTTTGAGTGGCTTTTCAGAGGACTTACTGGAATAGCCGGCCTGATGAGATACACCAAAGAGGCCCGCAATCGAAGAGGTATTGATGATTCGACCGTATCTCTGCCTGATCATATGGGGCCAGACCGCTCTAGCACACTCGAATACAAGTTAGTGGTAGTAGATACGCACTCATAGGGAGCGAATAATACCTTGAATGATCCATTGAGATTAACGTTCATAACCGCTTCCCAATCTGCCTGGGTCGTTGACTCAAGGCTCTGAACTCTTGCAATACCCGCATTATTGATCAAAACATCCACTCGATCGAACGCTCGGAGCGTAGCATCTATGATGTTGTGACCATTTTCGACGCTATCGTAGTTGGCAAGCGCTTTGCCACCGAGCTTTCTGATCTCGTCAACAACCACGTCTGCAGCCTATGGATTCAACCCTGTGTGAGCCTCTATTCGATGTTTAGGATAGAATTAACTAAGCCTTTGGATTAATATACCTTCTTGAATCCCCCAGTGGGTGTAGTGAGCACACCAACGTCGTTGACAATCACGGTAGCGCCTCGTGAAGCGAAAAAATGGGCATATGCTCGCCCTAGGCCATTTCCTGCTCCTGTGATTACGATTACCTGAGCATCGTAACGCAGTTCTTGTAAAGTTGTTGTACTGTCCATGTTCTGCAACTTGCCGGATGTCGGACGGAATAGTGAATGCAATGTTGTAGTCTTGAATAAAGAGCATATGCTGCCTGCAGTGCCTCTTATTTAAGAACATCTTCTCATATAAGAACAGCAAGGCTTATCTGGGTAGCTACTCCTTAACCTTACTACGATTCGTGACATTCAGCGATGACTCGGGATGAGTCGATCAGAATTGGGATATCTCGCGTCTGAGACTACGAATGTCGTGCACGAGTGGAGTTGGCCCGCCTCGTCGTGACGAAGAATGACTCATTCCTTGGCGTTTGACGGAAGCACCGAAATTGTTCCGACTAAGATGCCAATGGAGATGGTTTAGAAATTTAGACATGTCAAGCGTAAATTTTTTGGAAGCATACGTGTCAAGCGCAGATAGTTGACAAATTCAAGTTTCATTAAGGGCGGTTCTTATCTCGACCAGAGTCAAGCTAAGCCTAGACAACGGACTTAGGGATAATCAAGACATTAGCGATTTTGTATCCCTAATTCAAGATGGCACGAGCCTTAGAGTGATCTAAGACCCGCTTAATTAGAAAACAAAACCGTTAGTGCCTTGATTGTTCCTAAGTCTGTGTAAGGGGCTACGCTTAGGGAGCTACTGCACAGGTATACTAAAGTTGTATTCGATAGAGAAGAGAACTGTAGGCTACCTCGTTTTGAAGGTTAATTAGTAGCAGCTCGGATTATCCTTTGGTCCGAGGTTTAGGGGTTTGGTCTGAGCGTTGTTTAGACGCGTTGACTGCGAACTGTGCGCTTGTGCACGTAACCGAGATATCATCGAGGATTCGCTAACTGGGCTTCAGCCCATTACAGTCTGCTAGATAAAACTAGCAAGAGCCGCTCTCTCTTCGCCTTCGTCCCGTTCCCCTCTTACGACTACACTATGTCTTCTAACAATATAGGAGTGAGATTTCACTCCAGTAACAATCCCCATGGTATCGAATACCGACGGGGTATGCCAGCTACGTAGCTTGTTTTCGCACTTCCTCTGTCCCAATACCCAATTGTACCAGTATCTCCATGACCGCTGCGTACAGGATATTGATATTTCCATCCTCTATCTTCACTGCAATGCCGATTCCGCTGGTGGACATACCTAGTCGTTTTGTATACTCTGATTCCCTAATGCCTATTCCGTAACACCCATCAGCGCCCAACTTGCCAATCAACAAATCTCGGTACACGCTCATCAACTCCGTCCCTAACATCTCTGATGCCCTGTATGAAGGCATGCGCTTCTACGGGCCTTGAAACAATACCACATACAGGGCTTCGAGCTACTCTATACACCCCGGTATGACTGTTCGAGAAACACAAGCACAGGCGAATACGTCACTTCTTGAAGCGAAATGCGCATAGTGGTAAATAGAAACCAGACCACGCATAGGCGAGGGGGGCAGCTACAGTAACCTAGCGATGACCAGCGCGAGGCCGGCGCAAGAACAATTCCGACGAACATGCGCTGATTCGCTGCTCTACTTCAGTGGGGTGAGCAACACCAATGAAAGTACTGGATGCACCCAGGTGTGCGACGACTGTGCCTCAACTACGCGCCCGGGATGTGCGACGCTCGCCGGCGATCCCTCAAAACTACACCTCTTATCCATTCTCCTTCTAAACACCTTAACCCACACACATCGCAAACGATCCACAAAACCAGCCTTCAACTACATGGCGCACGATCGGGCAGCAGCTCCTTCCATTGCTGGTTCTGAAACGTGGGATATCTGCACACCTTCCGCATCTTCCGAGTATATCACAAAGAACACTTTGGGTATCGAAATGCCACAATCTTCTTCCATCCCATGGCCCGGGCGAACCTTCATCATCCGATCTCATAAAACAAGGCAAAATATCACGTTCTTGGACGGCGAGGTCGTGATGGACAAACCAGGAGGCCTTGGTACTTTTAAGTGGCGATGCGTCGAGGAGAAAGGGTGGATGGGGTTTAAGGACCCAGCTTCTGCGCAATATCTTGGTTATCATGAACATGGAATCTTGTTTTGTAGAAGCCCTTGGCATCGAAACAACGAATACCTATGCCCCCGAATGCGCCCAGAAGGTGGATTCGTTCTGCTAGTACGTCAGGGTGACCATCTTCGTCCCTTGGGTGTATCCGCAAACGAATCGGAAAATGGAAATGGACGGAAGGTTAAGATTATGGACTGGAGCTCTGAGGAGATTGTGTGGGATTTTATTGAGGTACAACATTAGGAATGATGATAGTTACTGAGGCGGACAATTTTGAAGGAAACGTACGCTATGCTGGAAAACATTACGCTAGTACAGCTACCCCTTTGTTGGTGGTGAAGCAGGTGTTGACCTTTGTCATCGTGCACTACAGTGTTGTGCATGACATCCTAAACCGCAAATTCTATGGGTAATCAATTCTTATTGCAGCTTCGGTGTGCCTCCTTAGTATATGATACCCAGTCGTACCAACCCCCGGTTCTTTCTAGTTAGGTAATCGTGTACCCTACCTCAGAGCGCGTTCGTACAATGCGAGTCAGGTGCTGATTCAACTGTGAGTTGTGCCATCCTCGCAAGGACAAAGCACGGCAACTGATCGGACGAAGGGCGATTGAGGGATGCGACACCTGATCGCAAAGTTTTGGAATGGTTACGATGTTCATGTTACTGCAGTTGAGGCAAAACGTAAATGCGAGTCCAAGTACGTCACTAGGAATGTTGGCATGAAGTTCCACCTCACCCTGCAGCTTCTGTCACAAGTTAACCCCGCTCTCCACTAAGAACAAAGGCTAGCTAATCAGCACAAACCTCAGCCTTCTCCATGGGCCTACTCTTATCACATGACGTCCTGCAAGAAGAAGCGATGGTACCTTAGCCTACAGTTGGCAGATCCATCGCTCAGCCACCCAACCAACCATGTCGCTCAGCAAGCACACGAAATGCAGGTCACAGAAGTTATTAACTACTTACATGCTCATCGGTGGAAAGTCTTCACTGGTGCGTCCCATGCGACTCGGCCACCCCGCTACTGCGTAGGATTGCTTCAGCCACAACAAGGCAACTGCCTAATCCTGTTTCCAACAGGTCGACGCATTCTCTTATAACATAGACGAAGCCTGTGCTTCGCTACATCTCTTGTCACTTCTTTTGCTCTCTTTGAGAAATGGTTTTGCTAGGCTAGTACGATGATTGCCGACAATTCTGGAGCCAGTGGTCGCTTGCATTGCGACCTTCGCCGTGACAAAAGCACGTCACTGGGGCCGACTCCGCTGCCTCCCTTCAACTACGAACCTCTTCCTGACAGGTGTATTCGAGTACTGGAACTTCAACCTGGTGAGCGCGCCGACCCATTCCGTGGCCGTTTCACCATCATATCGATCGACGGTGAAGACAAATTCGATGCTCTCTCATACATGTGGGGTGATGCGTCGCCAGTAGACTACATCATTTTCGATGGCGCAGCTATACCAGTGGCCTGGAACCTCGCAAGGGCATTAGAATACCTGCGCGATCAGCAGGGCTCAGAGGTTCATAGGATCTGGATAGACGCAGTATGTATCAACCAAAAAGATGATAAAGAGCGTGGGCGTCAAGTTGCTATGATGCGTTCAGTCTACAACAAAGCGGACTGTGTTCGGATCTGGATCAACGCACCCGACCTAGAGGAAGAGAGTAAGGCGGTAGCGGCGCTCAAAAGTTTCGAGCTAGGCGCGGAAGGATTGAACTTTAATCTAGGCGCGGAAGAATTGAACTTTGGTCTAGGCGACGACATAAAATTCTGGGAGCCTGTAAAGCCAATATTCAAGAACGAATACTGGAATCGACTCTGGATGTAAGTCGTAGTCAACTCACGCGAAGACATACTGTGGCTTATTGTATACGTAATGAACTATCAGACAACAGGAAGTCATGAACGCCCAACGACTAGTTCTGCATTGCATGAATATCGCCGTTCTTGGTACCAACTTTTTCCAATTCCGAAAAGCCATAGAGTACCTGACCCACGCGGCACTGATAAAGTCAGATCAGACGGCATGGTATCAAATAATATCGACACTGCAAATTGTAGATCTCGCCGATAGGGATATCCTCATTGATATGCTTAGTGGAACATTTCACCTGAACTCATCCAGAATTCACGATCGGCTTTATGCAATCATGCATTTAGCTGATGATTTCCAGGAAAACGACATAGAAGCCGACTATAACAAAACAGCTAGTCAGATCATGCTTGACGCGGCCGACCACCACATCAGACTGCATCGTAATATTCGTTTTCTGGATAGAAGCTTTCGGTCAGACTTTGACAAAATCGGATATCTGGAACACAACTCAGAATGCTCATTTCCTACTTGGGTCCCACGCAGGTGGTTAGGGTCTAACCCGTATGGGCAACCCATGGGGTCCGCTCAAGAGAGCCGTGGACACCCACACGAAGCCGCCGTCAATGAACAGCTGGACAGTAAGAACGCTCACAACAAAAGATTAGTAAAATTTCTGACCAATTTTCCAGAGAAGAAGTTGTTCACAACCTGTGCGCCGGACTCTGTTGATATGACTCATATGCGATTACGTGTTCGTGGAATGAAAGTTGGGGAGATTCGAACGGTGTTGTCGTTGCCAATTCAAAGGGTTGCTGACGGAATGACCGTGGCGCAATTCTGGTCATCCAGTCTCGGTCAGCACATTGGGTCATATCTCTGCCGCGAGGAGCGACAGATACCACTTGGAATAGTCCAAGCTCTCAGTCGTCGGTGGCCAAATGAGAACTTCAACTACGAAGACGCTGTATCCGGGCTCATGTGGTTCTACGACTGTAGTACGAGGCCAGATCTTGCAGATCGCCGTATTGGTATTGTCGGACAATTGATCGACGCCTTGCTAGCACCACTACGTGATCATATCAATGGCAGTGCAGCGGTCCGTGCCACAACCCACATCGTCCTACAACTCCGGCAGCGAAAATGCATCTTGACCGGCAAAGACCAGTTCGGCCTCGTTCCCGAATGCAACATAAGAGCTGAGGACGAGATATGGATGTTACTCGGACATCCCACACCATGTGTATTAAGGAAACAGCCCAACGGAACATATGAGTATATCTGCAATGCACGTATTCCTGTTCTTATGGATGACATCGTAGGCCACATAGACATTCGACGTTTCTCAACAAAGGCGGTCCCTGGCGAACAAATCGGCGAATGGACGATTGAAGATATCGAACTCATCTAAAGAGGCTACGTAGATCAATGAGGCGTAGAAAGATTTCAACTGCAGCTCTATCACCATCTTCTAAACCACTACAACCACCTACTTCTTCTCCCCATCCTTCCCCTTCTCCTCACCCTCACCCTCTCCGTCACCCTCCTCCTTCTCAACAAACATAGTCTCCTGCGCACTCCAAAGCTCACTATACAACCCCCCACAATCGATCAAATCCTGATGTGTCCCACTCTCCGCGACACCCCCCTCCCTCAACACAATAACAACATCGCTATCATAAATCGTGCGCAACCGATGCGCCACAAAGACACTCGTGCGCCTCTTCTCCCTCACCAGAGAATTAATATGTGCCAGCAAAGCCTGCTCGGTATGTGTATCCAGCGCACTCGTCGCCTCATCAAAGAACAAAAACGGCGGATCCTTTAGCACCAGCCTCGCAATCGCCAATCTCTGCTTCTCACCCCCCGAAATCATCATCCCCCGCTCCCCAACCATGGTCTGGTATCCATCCGGGAAACGAGAGATACTCTCATCGATACGCGCGCGTCTCGCCGCCTCGATGACTTGTTCCTGCGTCGCGTCCAAGTTACCGTAGTGGATATTATGTTGAATCGTATTATTAAACAGCGGGGTATCCTGCGGCACCACACCAATCGCCCTACGCAGACTATCCAGGCTCACATCGCGGATATCCTGACCATCGATCAAGATACGACCCTCCTGCGCATCGTAGTAGCGGAACAAGAGGCGGAGGATAGTTGATTTTCCGCAGCCGCTAGGTCCAACGATGGCGACCTTCTTGCCCGCGGGAATAGTAAGGTTGAGGTTCTTGAGAATAGGTCTGTCCGGGCGGTATCCAAATGTTACGTTTTCGAATTTGATTTCTCCAGTTTTGAGGGCGAGGGGCTTGGCGTCGGGCTTGTCCTTGACGGCTACGTTGACTTTTTGGAGGTTGAACAAGGTCTCCATGTCTAGGAGACTCTGGCGGAGTTCGCGGTACATGGAGCCGAGGAAGTTGAGAGGCACGGAGAGCTGGAAGACGAGCTGGTTGACCATGACGAGGTCGCCGACTGTAAGCTGGCCCGTGGCAACGCCGTTGGCGGCGAGGTACATCATAGCCGTGAGAGCGGAAGAGAAGATGATGTTCTGGCCCGAGTTGAGGAAGGCGAGGGAAGTGGCAACCTTGATGGACGCTTTTTCGTAGTCTTTGAGCGCTTTGTCGTAGCGCCCGACTTCGTATTTCTCGTTGTTGAAGTACTTTACGGCTTCGTAGTTGATCATGGAGTCGACGGCGACGGTGGCGGCTTTGTTGTCGGCGGCGTTTGCTTGCTTGCGGAATTTGGTGCGCCATGATGTGGTCATGATGGTGAAGACGGAGTAGGCGGTCATGGTTGTGCCGGTGATGAGAGCAAATTGCCAGCCGTACTGATAGGTCAGGATACCGCATACCAATGAGATTTCCAGTGCCGTGGGAAAGATGTGAAAGACCATGGCAGTCAGCAAGAAGCTGATGCCCTTGGTTCCGCGATCAATGGCCCGTGTCAAGCCTCCGGTTTGTCGTGACAGATGGAAGCTCAAGTCTAGCCTGAGCAAATGTTCATAGACACTGCAAGCGACCTTGCGTATAGCCTTCTGAGCCACACTGGCGAAAACAGCATTGCGGAGTTCTTGGGATACAGTCGCGCCAATACGAGTCATTCCGTCTGGAGGGAGTCTCAGCCAGGGTGGAAGGAAGATGCATTATTGGGTCTAGCTTACATGCAATGATCATAGAGCCTGCCACTGTCGTCGCTGTGCCGCCAACAGCTGCAAAGTCTATGTTCATGGCGTCTACAATGCTCTTGAAGTAGAAGGGAACTTGGACGTTCAGCAGCTTTGCGCCTACAAGCAAGCCCACGCTGAGCCCGACCCTAAACCTGGTGCCCAGATTATCCTTTGGCCACAGGTATGCTGACATTTCCTTCATAATAGCCCAGTCGGCCTTGCGCTGCTCCTTGTTGGTCAGGACCTGCTCTTGGAGCAAGGGATCCGTCTTTGCGACTTTGGCAGCAGCGGGGTCGGCGGCAGGTTTGGTAGCTTCGATGGCTGGCTTTGCGCCTGGGTTTGGCCGCTGGCCGTGAGCATCTTTTCTGTGTAGCGGGGAGGAGGTGAAGACGCGGATGCCGTGGTGTAGAGGATGCGGGCGCAAACTGCATGCCCGAAGGCCCGGCCGACTGGCGGCGCGGGCAAGTGGTTGGATTAACATGGCGGATCTCACATGTTAGGACCCCAACCGCTGCCACAGGACGGAGTGAAGCTTTATATGCTTCGAATTGGAGGTGACAAGAGGTGTTTGCGTGAGTACCTTGAGACATGTCGCCATGCATCCCACGTTGCCTTAGCGCGTTTTCCCCGGCAGGGCTGAAGCGAGTCTTGCATCATCGCTGCTCCGAGCTTGTCCACAAGGAACATCTCCCACAGCCAACACGCGCCAATTGACCGGCACAGCCATGTTACGACCGGCTGCCTCGCCCTGGAGAAACCTCTCGCGCACATCGGCGGCTGCCATACGGCGGACGCCCATTGCGGCGCGATGCATCAACATATCTGCCACCAACTCGTCGACGGAGCCCGCGCTGCAACAGGCAGTCAGTGTCGAGGGCACAGCGACGCCCATGCATACTCCAGGTGAGAGAGAAGCCGAGGAATAACAGACAAAAACATGCAAAAAAGACGTTTACTCACCACACGTCAGACGCCCGTTTCGAAGTCATAGGCACTCCCTTCTCGCTCCTCTCAGTCTCCCTCTCCGCATCGCAGACGCTCTACACCCGCCGCGGAACACTCGTCGGCCTCAGCGGAAAGTCTGAGAACACACTGTCAACCCTCTCCTTCCTCGAGCCCCTGCAGAGAGCCCCCGTCGGCATCCCATTCCTCTACCAGAAAGTGTCTTCCACGAGCCCCGTCACCGCGCTCGTCTCCACAAAGTCGCCCATATCGAGCATCGTCTCGGTCAACATGGATGGAAGAGACGACTGGATCATCAGCCAGAGACAGGCATTGCTTGCGTGGACTGGCCATACTCTGAAGTTGAAACCACAGTACAACGTCAAGCTGGGCCTCGCACACTGGGGAAACACATACATCACCGGCAGAGGACTGCTGGCGCTTGCGGGAAGCGGGCAAATCTACCAGGTCCAAGTCAAGGCTGGTGAGAGCTATGTTGCGCATCCCAGGTACGTCGAGACGGCAAGCACACTTGGATGTCTGTACTAACAACCACACAGCAACGTCGTAGCATACACAGCCTCCAACACACCACCAATCCCCTTCCGATTCAAGTCATCAAACCTCCGCTTCCAGGTCCCTGACCTCGGCTTCGGCTCCATGGTCCAAAACACTAAATTCTTCCGCACCATGAGCAAGACAGCCACATGGCGCGCGCTAGCAACTACATACTACACCCTCAAGACATGGCTGCGGAGAACAGTCTGGGGCGACAGGGTAAGTCATGTCCTCGCCAAAATCACCCGCCCACAAAACGCTAACACTGCGCAACAGTTATTCCTCCGCTTCGAAGGCCCTACCACCATGCTGGTCCAATCCCGCGCCTCGCGAATCAGCGACGTTCTCACCCTGAGAAACGTCGACGAGATTGCAGATAGCCCACCAGGCGCTGTTGAGGATGCTGCTACGCGCAAGATTAAAGAGGAGATCAAGTCGATAGGAGAGGGCACCAAGGCACCGATACCCAATACTGATGCTTCGGGGACGGTAAGGTATGCTACCGTCAAAGATGGCAAGGCTGAGTTTGAGACGCCAAAGGTAGAGGCGCCGAAAGTATAGATTAGCAAATCTGTTTACCATGTGTAATCATTGTATGATATGTTTTTTTTGGAGCAACATGCGACTAAAAACTTCTTAACATTTACTATCTAGCGTTTGGTGTATGCGCTCGCGAGACACTCGCGCTAGAGAACCCCCATTTGTCCTTGACTTTGGATGCTCCCATGTCCAACATCGAGCCGTACCAGACATGCTTCTGGTGCTCTACTGCATGAGGAACCGGCCAAGGATTTGCAGTCAGCTTCTCGCTTCCTTGTTTGTTCTCGCCAGCATGAACGTCTTGTCCCGCGATTGTTATTGGGCGTTGGTCGACGTCGTGTGGTGGGACAGGAAGAGGGGATTGAAGCAGCGGCGGGTCCTGGTCCACCATCTGCGGCACGACTTTGGTGGTGAGAATAGTTGGCTCTGTTGTTGATGTTGATGTGCAAATAGTTTGGCTTGTGGTGACTAGAGGTGAAGCCTTGTCGGAGCGTGGGCGCGGCTCTGCTACTAGAGGTAGAAAGGTATGTTTTGTGCTTGACATGTGTGGAAGAGACATGGTTTTAGTGATTACGTTGGGGTAAACAGAGAATGGATTCTGTTGTATATGTCATCAATCGCCGCCGGCTCTGGAGGTCTTTATACACGCGCTTTGGTTTGAGCGAGACTTGAACGATGTGTGATGATGATGGTGTGCAGCAGATATCAGGTCATCTCGTGATTATGGCGACGTCGTTGCGTTGCGAGCTGACGCAGCGATTAGCTTCCTGAATGGACGATGCAGGGTCTGGCAATGGGGCTGTCAGAGTTTGGCCATCCTTGGATCTCTCACACCACGTTTGTCGAACGTTGTTCGAGAACTAGTCCTTGGTTGTATGCAGGGATTTACTTTGGTAGCGTGTATGTGCATGCAGGACGAGTGCTTTTGAAAAGCGGGGAAACCTTGTCAGCCAGTCTCCGAGCCGCGACCTGCTTCAAGTGCGGAGGTCCTTGTCCCAACGTGCCTGCTGGAGGTGGTACGATCTTCCGTTAGTGCGTTCTTCACAAGCGAGCTGGAGTTGGCGGGTAAGAGCGAGTGGCTATGTAAGATTTGCCAAGGCATTACTGATATTCTACGTTCGACTTCCTAAGCGGTGATGCACATGTTGTCAACGGACTTGTGTGAAACAAACAAGTATGTACAAAGATTCGATTCTTGCTAAAAACAGTATCTCAGTTTCACTCGTCACAGCATCATGGTATAAGAAGTCCTTTTCAGGTACAAGTTGATAAGCAGCCCCGATGATTGAATCCCAAAGATTGTATACGTACAAGACCAGACGAACTACATCTGACATATGCTAGATGTGGTTCGCGTTCCACACTCACCCTTCAAAAGGAATAGAAACAGGCTCTTCAGCCGCCAACCGCTTGACCAGCTCGGGGTCTCTAACGTGAAGCAGATTGTTCCAGTTCATCTCCCGAGGAGCCTCTTCTGCCCGGAGGCGAAGCTTCGCGGGTGGATCCACGAGAGAGCCATCATCTGCATTGACGCAGACAATCTGTTCATCTTGAGGGATATCGATATCCCATTGGCAGTATATGCCATCGTCCTGGAAGAATCGGAAGCCTGGAAACTCTTTGCCGTTACAACCAGTAGCTGGCGTTGCACCTTGGTCGCAATACGCACTGCGTGGTGTTAGCTTGGCTGTCGTGCAGGGTCAGTGGTTGTACTTGCATTCCGTTGGTGTTGGTAAGTGCCAGGCGAAACTGTTCGCCGTTTCCGTTGAGTGGGCGATACAACTGGCGGAGAACACCACCTTGCGCTGCCAGTACATTAGCACAATCCCATACTATCTAAACCGCTGCGTTGTACTCACAACGTTGCTCGGCTCCACTGGCACAGATGAGAGTCGCGCCATCACCGCCCTCGGCCATGCTTGCAAAGGGGAATTCGTCAGTCTCCATACCCGGTCCTCCATCTACAAGACCCAGACAAGGGCGCTCGCGACTTGACGGATTAGGAGTGACTCCAGAGTCCTCACGTTTCTGGTCGGCATCACCGTTGGGGTCGTAGTTGAAGAGATCGTTGCCGGGCTGAACGCAGGTTTGGTAATAACAGATGTTCGTGCAGATGGTCGGCTGTCTGGCGCAATTGTAATTACGCGTAGTCTGGCCGAGAGTACTTGCAACCAAGGTGGAGAGGACAAAGATGGGGCTGGCAAGAGAGTTCATTGTGGTTATCTTGATAAGTAGCGTAGGATGGTAGAAAGGAGAATTGTCAATCGAGGTTTGTTCACTCAAAGTTATCAGTACATTATTTAGATACTAAAGGCCTTTTATGTTCAAAGGATCTTGAGTAGGTTGTCGTGGGCGTATCTCGACATAGCTTGCATGTTGCTAAGCGTGGGTAATGCTAGGTTACCCATGGATTTGCAAATGTTGCAAGTTCATAGCCCCAAGGTAACACTGACGGAGTTCCAGATTACGCCCTGTTCGCACACTGCTGGATTGATCAAGGTGCCTGTCAGCCGGGGACCATGGCATGCTGGATCAGTGGCACAGGACGTAAGCGAGGTACGTCATACTGTCAGCTACCTAGGTACTATGTAAATCTAACACCGGGCAGTATATAATATGACCCCAGCCCCAACGCTGTCATACGGCACCCAGTTCGACACATACTTAATCCACGGCTAAAAACACAACTTTTGAGACTGCGAAAATGTCGGAGAAACTCAAGGATGCTATTCCCATCTTCTGCAATGCCAGTATCCCGAGACAGGTAAGCTGATGTGTTCCCATGGATGGGCATAACAGGTATTGAAGGAATTGTGGCGCTAACAAGTCAACAGATGCTGGAAGAATTCGTCACGCTGAGCCATGGAGTGCCGGATGTAGAGGATGTCGAAGGCCTGGGTATGCAGAACGGAAGAGTCGTCCTTGGGTCATGGACCTGCAACCACGGAACTCTTGACTGACAAATCGCACAGCTGTTCTCGTCGATACACAAGACTTATCTCAAATCACTAGCTACATCTCCACACCCATTTCTGAGGACCTCTCAACGCCATTCCTAGATTGGAGCGCGGAAGACATTATCGGATGGGCAGCGCAGCACCTGGATCGCCAGAGAGACGGCATCGCCCCCTACGAGCTCGTCATCCTGGATCAGCAGACCTTGAAAGACAAGACCTGTCTCTTGGTAACAACAAAAGATGGTGAACTCTCACGTAATCCCGGGAATCCTGCTCGCATCATGGTCAGATCGGACTTTAAATCTGCGTTGGCTACGCTCAATGTCAAGGTTCAGTTTTGTGGCGGTGATGGCCATTTTGAGACAACGGCATCGGATGGCGTTATCCGACATTATGACGATTGAGTCGGCGCGGTTTCGGTCAGCCATAGCATGGTGCGCCTTATTGGGGTTCGTACACAGGCTCGGTACTCTGTCTACAATGAGTTAGGTGGCTATAATTCAGCATATGCTTGTTCAACTCTGATTCGGGTCCAAGAGACTTGTCACATCCTAGTGTATCCATCGTCTTATACTGGACAATCAGGATCAGGCGTAATCTGATGCAAGAACACTGAGCTGTAGGATCATGCGCTCCAGCTCTAAGACACCGCGGGAATAGCCTTCCTTGCATGTGGAGGTAGGTCGGCAGATATCAAAATGTCTTACTACGAGCTATGCTACGTTTTGGATGATCTCACTCATCTATCATCAGGTATATAAGATACCTCCCACATCTTTCAGGCGACTTCACTTGTCAAAATTCAACATACCCAAGACGAAGCGGTAAGCTAAGATTATCACACCCTCATAAGTATTCAGATGACAGCCTCCGAGTACCATTGACTTTTCTGACCGTTTCTCCAGACCAAATTTCTCCTACAAATCTTTCAAGTATCCCTAGATTTTCAGAAAAGGCCGCCAAGATGCTCACACCGTCAACTCCCATCCTCATCTCACTCCTCGCCATCTCCTCCGTGGCCACTGCCTCACCTCTATCTGCACGCCAAGACTCGGAAGTAGAGTGGTCCTTCAGCGTCTACCAAAGCACCTCGCGATGCACCGGTGCGACTGACACCTACAACGGCACCTCATCTCAAGGATGTACCAAAGGCATCCGAAACGGCTCATTTGGGTCCTACATAAGAGGCAACATCAGCTCAGGGTGCTCAGTCTATCTGTACCGCGACGACAGTTGCAGTCTCGAACGAATTGTCGATGTGTTGAGCTCTGATATCGAGTCTGATTGTTCGCAGACGGTAATCGAGCACGCGAATGTTCCGAGTTTTGACGTTGTTTGTGAGTAGAGCGATATGTGGTTTCAGCTGTCTTGGATGAGTGAGGGGACAGCTGGATAGGGTTTTGTAGGAAGTTTTTTGACAGCGAGAAATGAAGAAGTCGTGACCAGCTGCTTGAACACCGGTTCCTTTCGTTGTTGTTAATTCTCATTTCAAGACATGCTCCAGAATAGTACACTCTCTCCGTGAGGAGATTTCATTCCTCGGATCTCCCTGGTCCCCGAATGAATACGGTAAGGAGTATTTGAGGTAGGTCGCGCTCCCTCAATCTCCTACTTCTCTTCACTGAAAGGTTGGGGTGGCTTTCTCAGCTGACTGGTCTATGACATAGAAGTACCCGCGTCGTTCACGACAGTGTAGAAGAAGTCAACAACCTTGGGCCAGACCCTACGATAACATCAAAACTATGACGGAAAGCACAAATTGCAGGTCGAGACGTCTGTTTGTATAGAGTCGTTGCCATCAAGTCCAGCAACATTGCAAAGCTAGAGCAGGTTACCAAGTCCAACTTTCTTAGCGAAAAAGGCAACGCTATTACTCCACTGCCTCTGTATGGCGAAACGTTTGCCTGGGGGAATTTAATCCCGGATGATACGAGGAAAAAGGATATGGCGAAGCATAAAGGTGTATCGAGTATGAAAGAGAGTCCGAAACGGGTTCCTTCAAAGTCAACCAATATATCTAGCAAACCTCTTCCACTCCTCGTCCCGCAAGAGGTGTTGCAGGTCTTCCTCTCGCAGGCACATCGCAACAGCTACACTCCCCTCCCGACTCCTAGGCATCAGATACATAAGCGACTCCACAGGCACAAAGCCCGGCCGTCTAACAGCAACTGGAGAGCCCAACCTCAACCCAAAGTCCCACTCATAAGCGGGTACTTTTGTCCACGAGCTAAGCGCAATGTCAACGCTCATATTGAGGGTAGCTGTAAAACTCGTTTTCGTCGCGTTGTCTGGCGATTGGGATAAGAAGGTGACCAGAGAGCGAGTCCGGTATGCAACATCTGACGCTAAGGGATCGACTGCCTGCCTCATCTTGGCGGCGATATGACCCAGCGGAGTGGAAAGTAAGGACTCCTGAGGATAGCTAGTGTATGCCATGTTTTGCAGTACGCCAGGATAGTCAGGATGTATGTCCAGATAGCGTCTAGCATCAACAGCCCGTGCAAATGTCACCGAGGCATCCGGATGCAGACGGGAGTGCCTTGTGCGCAGAACAGAGAGGAAGATGAAAGCGGAGAGAGCATCGTCGGTCGATATGAAGCTGGTGAAATCTTGAGGAAGAGAGGTAGTCGCAAGCCCCTTCAACGATTCCAATGACTCGGCTGAGAAGTCGAAATACGTCCAAGCACACTTGCTAGGTGGTTCTGGACTCTTCCGCTCGACAGTGTTATCCACTTCCTTGTCAACAGTGGGAGGTAAAGGAGGAAACAGCTGATTCTGCAGCTTAGGCCCAGGCGTCCAGCCTTCATCTTCAATGAGCGGGACAATACCTACTCTCGTCATATTACCAATCCCAAGCTCATTTTCAGTAAAATGCTCGCTCCGACACGCCTGGGACAGCCAGCTCAAAACAGCCGCCTGGCCCATCATGTCGCACACATTGTGTTGCATATTAACACAAAGCACCAGCCCACCACGTACATAATTAATCTGCACAAGCATCACTGGAGCAGGCTCATCAGAAGCCCCCGAGGCTCTCTTCGGGTCGAATCCCATAGCAGCCAAAGTAGGACACGGCGCCCAAACATGCTCACCCAACACACTCATCGGGAATCCCTTTTGGTGCATCAGATCAAAACTGGGTATCTCGGCATCTCCAGTGTAATCTCGTACGACTAGCTGCGGCACCGGTTCGTACGGCCGAATCTTGTAATGGGGCACAGCCTCAGTATCAGGGTTTATGTTTACGACTTGACCAGCAACCCAAGGGAAGTTTGCTGCTAGCTCTGCCAATCCAGCAGTCATGGTCGAGGTAACCTGGTGATGTGACGGTTGCCCCTCTTCTGACTCCGACAGCGGAAACATGAAGGCTAGTTGGGTATAAAGCTTGAACAGCGCGGGCTGGGCACCCATCAGGTCGATATCCATATCCAGGGGACTCATGCTCGCAATACGCGATTGGTCCGGTATTGGGAACCTTCAAACCACATGTTAGTTGATTTCCGTGGTTAATTGGGAATAACAGCTGTACAAGTGACATTCTCGGCTTACGTGGTTAAGGCTGGTATGGTAGCGTGTGTGTGCTGCTTTCTCAAGACCCCGCAGCGGTTTGCACAGGTTCAAGAAAAAAAAGGGTACCAGACCCTCTCAAACTTCTGAAACCAGCAACGACGCGTCAAAGCCTGACGACGAAATGACCGCAGTCTCTCCTGTTAAGTTGTTGCCTCAAGCCTGAGTTGCGCAAGATGGGATCATCCCGAGTATGAGCGCTGGTAGTGGCCGACTTGTACAGTCTACTTGTACTCGACCTGACAGAGTGCACATTGGCACAAACGGCGTCAAACTCATAATGACTCATCTCGATGTTATAAGACCATTGCTGAAATCATCGAAAAGAAAATCAAGGCATGATCATCTTTTGAAGCCAACGAAACAGAGCGATAGTCAAGCTTGTGAACTCCATTTAACAAGCACAACATCTGCCTCTCGGTAAGCATCAGAAAGAATCGCCCGATTATCAGTCGTAACTGCCAGTGCACATGGGGTGATGGAATGTCGCTAGCCTTGCCGTCTCGGGGGACTTGCAGGGTCTCTTTGATGACCCGCAGTATGCAATGCTGCCCAACTTGACAGGTTGAATGCCAGAAAAAAATGCCCCGACCTCTCCTCTTCCCACCACCAACAGCGTAATGAGCAGAAACCAGCTTTGATTGCATGCAGGCTCACGGCGGGTGGCGAATTTTTTTTCGTCATGCATGTTCTTGGTTGTGTACCTGGAGCTACCCCAGCCTGCTTGCATTCGCCCGCGCGTGTACGTACGTTGCTGGGATGTCCGTCGCCAATACTTTATGCCAATGGATATTTGCAATTGAACCGTTGTCCCGCTTGCCGCAACGCACGCACGCAACAGCAGGGGCAGGCAAGAAGGAAGGAATAGCCTCTCCGTATTTCACAAAGTCTCCGTCTGCCGCAAATAGTCCAGCTGCGCGTGTGTCATCTTTAATTCATCTGTCGGTTTCGAGGAAGTAGAGCGATTGGCTAGTGAGCTGGCACATTAATTGCAAATACTCCAATCCCCGCTTGCCGCTCGCGTGGAAGAGCACTTTCGGGGGTTCCATATGTCCTCATTGCCGGAGTCGGGTCGGTTTCTTTGTGGGGAAGGATTTCCTGTGGTAAGGTACCGGAACATCGGGGACTGACTATCTGGGACTAAATGATGAAGATCACTCATGTGAAGGAGAGAGAAGACGAACAAGGCGGGGGGAGGCAAGCTGACTACCAAAAAAAAGATAAGACGTTGAATTCGAAAGGTATCTCGGGGGGGCGTTATAGAAGAATGTAGTACCCAAACTGAACCCATATGACTTTTCCGTCCTTATTCCAGGTTTTGAGATTTCCAAATGCCATGCGCTAACAATAAACACATGCTACCACGGTACCGTCTTCCAGATTGTCAAGATATTGTTGCCTCTTTTGCAACCAAACCGCCAGCCCTAGCCCACTAATCAAATCAGCCGTACAGTGTCATGCAAGATCTCAGTGCTGCGCAGATCTCGGTCGTTAAGGAAATAAGAATAGGCTAATGTTCGTAGTACTCCAGATACTCCATGGGTCTCATGCAAAACCAAAGTGAGACCATCGATGCAAACGCCGCTCATATGCCGACGCCTTGTTGAGTGCTTTCTATCAGTGATGTAGGCCAACGACAACGCGATGTGTCGTAGCCTGTTGTTGTGCAGTAAATCCAAATATGTATATCGGAAAGCGTATCGGTCGTTGGACCGAAGGGGTATCAAGCTTGAAGCTCATAGAATCACGCACTTCGGTTTGTCTTTGCCGCGTTTGTTGCCTCCAGTCATGCCAGCACCTCGTGTACGACGGTCACCAGCTCCTCTTGTGCGGTCCTTCTCGTGGTAGCCGGTACGTGCTCGAGGTTCTTTCCTGTCTGTAGGGGAACGTCCACTGCCTTGTCGTTGCCGTCGGAGCTGTCGAACGACGTCAAAGAAGGCCTTCTCGACGTTGACGCAGTTTTTGGCGGATGCCTCGACGAAGTCGCAGCCAAGTTCCTTTGCGAGTGCTTGTCCCTCTTGGGTCGAGACTTCGCGTTCGGTGACACGGTCGCATTTGTTTCCAACCAGCATCACAGGGGCTTGGCCGAACATGGGTGCGGATGCGCTGATGGGCGAGCCGGGGTAGGTGGGCGAACCAGCCATGGCCGTCTCCTTGACGCGCTGTATTTGGCTGTGGAAACGCTGTATGCGAGCAAAGGAAGAACGTGATGAGATGCTGTAAACGAGTACGAAGCCTTCGCCGTCGCGTATCCATTGGTCCCGCAGGGCAATGTATTCTTCTTGGCCAGCCGTGTCGAGGACTTCGAGCATGCAGGACTGGCCGTCAATCTGCACCTGCTTGCGGTACGAGTCTTCGATGGTGGGGTCGTAGGTTTCAACAAAGTGGTTCAAGCACAACTAGCGGCGGTCAGCCATGTCAACAGATCGGGGAGGGGAAAGGGGGGGAAGGTTGGGGGAAGGGCTACCTGTATGGTCAGGGCAGTTTTTCCTACACCGCCATCGCCCAGCACCACCAGCTTGTACAGCGTCATCTTCCCCGCCATGGTGTCGGTAGGAGGTCAGAGTCGGCCTCGTCAATGCAGGTCGTGTCTAGTGCGCGGATGCGGCGGACAGGGCACAGATCAAGGGCGTCGTGCTATGCAAGCGGAGCTCGCCACGTAGTCGCAGAGAGTCGCCTCGTGTTCTGCAGTGAATTCGCAGCTGACCAGCGGGCTCACAGCTTAGGTTGGGAGCAGTGGTGTCGGTCCAGAAGGGGGGTGAGACGAAGAAGGGGGGGAGGCGCGGCCAGAATCAGCGTCGATGTCGTGGTTCCAGACGGCGGTCCACAATCACACAGCAGCAGCAACAACAACAGGTGCGCGTGTCGACGGGGAGCTGCAGGCGCTTCAGAATCGATCGGGGGTGGCGTCGGTGGTGAGGACAATGGTTGCACACGCAGACGTCGAGACGGAAGCGTGGCCTGTGCAGCAGGGCCGACGCAGAAACGGCGGCAGGAGTGAGCGGGGAGGTGGTGCGGCTGATGGCAAGGGGGGAAGAGAGAGAGAGGCTGGGCGTGGTCCGACGGTGGTCGAGTCGAGATGATGATGGAGAGAAAGTTGGGCGAGGTAAGGTGTGGCAGGCTTGCTTGGTCAGGGTTCTCGCTCCAGTGGCTCGTGTCCCCACGTGAAGATGGTCGACTTGGATTTGGCAATGCACAGATGCGGCAAGGGAACTAGAAAGGTGCAAGAGTCTGAGTCCGGAGCATCACCTATCAATCAGCGTCTACTATCGGGGCTCCGTTGCATGGACGCGGGCGACGTGGGATGAGCAAGCAGCGGCGTGGACGGGGGCAACGATAGCGGCGTGATGGATGAGGGAGGTCAAAAGAAACGCGCGATTAGTCGACATGGGCGGCCGGGGTTTTTACGCTGCGTCGAGGTTGGCACCTTGGGCCTTTGGGCGACGGCGCTGCAGCACTGGGGGCTGCCAGACACCAGGATTCGCCTAGTCCTGTCCAGGCCATTCAGACGAGAAACAGCCAAGGAACGCACCGCCAGAAGCACAAAAGACCGCCTCGCCGACCCGGGCCCGTGGCTGGCTGCTGTGTATACATATAACCCGACGACGCCGTGGCCCCGCCCTTCCCAAGTCCTGGAAGCCTGGTCTCTCTGCTGTGTGCGGCCGTCACATTGTGCCATGTTGCCTGCAAGTCAATGATGCACAACGGCCAGAGGAGCTGCCGTCGTCTCAGTGCGCGCAAGCGCAGGCGGCAGGCCCTAGGACTATACTAGGGCTGCTAACGGGGACCCCCTTGGGGGTGTCATTGGGGAGGGAGGGAGCGCGCAGGCCACTACACATGCACCATCGACTCTGTAGGAACAAGAAAGACGCCGAGCCATCGATAGCCCGCTCTTTAACAGCAACAACCCCCATCGCTGCAACATTCCAGCCACACCAAGGGACACATCAAGCATGGGCCGTGTTGCAACAACATGTAAAGCATGTTTGGACATTGCAGGGCGAGCTATGGGATGGATGGGCAGTTTTGCGCCAGGGTTTCAGTCCTGGTCAGTCCTGGCCTTGAAGGGATGGTGCTTCGGGGAACAGGACCCCAAGCCGCAACAGCGTGTAGCCGATAGTCGCTTGGCTCACTGCTACTGCTTGTTAATATTCTGCCGAGCCGGCGGGATCACTGCACCAACACATGTCGTCTCCGGCACGTCTCTGGCAAATACGAGCCACCTCCGCGACCGACGGGCGGCGCGGCCTGCTATCTCGTGTAAGACGCCTTGCTGCCGTTACCGTATCGATTGGTGACCATGCAACAACTATTCTGCCGGTAAGAAAGCTTGTAGACTCGGCGTGAGGCACAACCTGAGATGACAGGACGAGCCAACGCGACGGTGACGAGGCTCACTCGCCGACCAGACGATGCGACTCAGGGAATGCCTTGATATATGCGCTGATGAAGTGTCAAGCTCCCAGATGGGCGGGAAGGTCGCAGCTCAGCACAGAGCTCCATGTATGTCAGCCCCGGGAAGTTGCAGGAGCGCAGTCCGGCGGTTGGGCCATCGCCCGCAGCACCATGCGCGCACGTGTTCGGGGTGGGGCCAACAACACGCTGCCGTGACGGAAACGGTATCCTTTTCCCCTGCTTTTCAGCTGGACTTCGCCAGTTGTTTGTTGGTTTGGCCATGATGCGAGATTAACCGCTGGGGCGTTTGGCGTCGAGCGTTGAACGGCCGCTTCGTGTAACACGATTTTCGGGGGACGGGCCGCTGCTCGCCGGTTCCGACTCCACTCATTCATCCGGTAACGAGCCAGCAAATACGAAGTGGCTGCTATGCAAACGGCTCGTAGCAATATTGAGGAGAATGTTGATATGCGCCCAGCTGGTGAGAGATAGTGTAGCCTACATGGCTGGGATCCCTAGAAGACTTACAAAAGAGCGAAAGCGCAACAATGATAGATGTTTGCTCAATGTGTACATTCAAGACGCTATAACAACTAATCGCTAACACAGTTCACATTACCTCTACAACAGCAATTCCTTGCTAACAGTCCACATCCCATCTCCTACAACTTCGCCCTCGCCTCCGTGGCCTTGTGCAGATCCTTCCCCTTGACCTTGAAATACTCCCTAACCTTCTCCCTCACAACATCAACAGCCTGCCTATCTTCAATCGTACTTGGAACACTGACTTCCTTGTCAAACTCTCCATGCGTAGCATTCTCCAACAGCTCACGCAGCACTCTCCTCAGCGTCTTGCCGCTCCTAGTCTTCGGTATCATCCCTTTGCCTTGTATGATGCCGCCGAGACTTGCAATTGCACCAATCTGCTCACGTACTAGGCGTTGAACTTCGGCGAAGAGTTTGTCGTCTGCCACAGCGGACTCGGAATGTGCGTGAGCGGATAGTGTGATGAAGGCGAAGGGAAGGTGACCTTTCAAAGCGTCGGGGATGCCGACTACAGCTGCTTCTGCGATGGAGGTATGGGTCGTGATAGCTTGCTCGATGGCGCCTAGTACTGGTCAGTCTATTTCCACAGCCCATCAAGTGAGACGTAAAATACCTGTACTGAAGCGGTGTGCCGCAACATTAATCACATCATCTGCCCTTGCCATGATTGAGATGTATCCCTCCTCGTCAATCATACCAGCATCGCCAGTGTCAATCCACTTCCCATCGAACCTCTTCATATAGCCCTTGTAGAAGCGTTCTTCGTCTTCCCAGAGCGTAGTAAAAGCCGTTGGAGCAAGTGGTATCGCCATGACGATATTGCCCATCTCGCCTCTCTTCACCTCTTTGCCTGAGTCATCCACAATACGTACATCAAACCCAGGCATAGCCTTTCCAGCTGAGCCAGGCTTAATCGGGAGCGGCGCAGGTCGCTCCTGCGAAGAGAAATCCAACCCAGCAGAGGCGCTGAGTGCGATGCCTGAGATAGGTGAGCCAGATTCGGAAGACCACCAGTTGTCTACAACCATGGCACCTGGAGCGCAGTGCTTTGTTAGCAGTTTCTGGTACATCTGGATGATACTCGGTTCGCTCCTTTCTCCTGCCAGGAAAAGCGCCCTGAGTGTCTTCAGGGCACCCTTTTGCCCTCTTTCCTCGAAAAACTCATTGTCACCGTCGTCCCTGCGAATTGCGCGTAGAGCTGTGGGAGCGGTGAACATGGTCGTCACTTTGTAGTCTTCGATGACGCGCCAGAATGTGCTCGCATCGGGGGTTCCGACGGGTTTGCCCTCGAAAAGCACAGTAGTAGCACCAGCTAGCAGTGGAGCGTAGACAATGTAAGAGTGCCCAACAACCCAACCGATATCGCTTGCCGTGAACATAACGTCGCCTGGACCATGGACTCCGAACAGGTACTTGATGGAAAAGTTCAGTCCAACAGCGTGACCCCCTGCTGAGCGAACAACACCCTTTGGTAGCCCGGTAGTACCCGACGTGTAAATGATGTACAGTCCGTCGCCGCTTCTAACAGGCACAGCATCTGCCTTCAAACCTCTATTCTTCGCGCTCTTGACCAGTCGTTGCCAGTTTCTTTGACCCTCCTCTTTGACTATCGGATCCCATCTTAGCTGCTCTCTCTGCCAAACAATCGTCTTGAATGGCTTGAAGCTACTCTTGTGAACGGCGCCTTCAATCATCGATTTGTACTCGGTGGGCTTCTTGGCTCCTTCAATCCCACAAGAAGCCGTCATGATCGCGACAGGGCGACTTGCCTCGATCCGCTGGGCCAGTGCCGCCGGCGAGAAGCCACCAAACACAACCGCATGTATAGCTCCAAGCCTGGCGATAGCGAGCATCGCAAACAGCGCAGCTGGTATCATCGGCATGTAAATCAATACGACATCGCCTTTCTTGACTCCCTCTTCCCTCAACACACCTGCCAGTGTCTCTACTTCTTGCAAAAGCTGCTGATATGTGTACTGCTCTTTCTGACCAGTCACTGGACTATCCCAGCAAATCGCGACCCTCTCGCCGTTACCGTTTGCCACATGGCGGTCCACACAGTTGTATGTTGTTGAAATCTCACCATCGGCAAACCATTCCCAGTGCTCATGTGACACATTGCTCTTCTTTAAGTGCTTGGTGCTCCTTTGGAACGCTGTAGACGGCCTCTTATGCCAGTATAGGTTGTTCGCTTGACGCTGCCAGAACTGCTCGGGGTTGTTGATGGAGGCCGCGTAGACCTGATCCTGGATGTGCTCTTGAGGCATCTTGTCAATCCGGATGGATGATGTTAATTGACTATGTGATGAAAGCAGTCTGCTAGATGCAGTGGCGAAGCTAGCACAGACGTGTGGGCGACAAGCTGAAAGGGAAGCAAATGGCGGTACGCTGAACTTGGAGATGGTGAATGCAGTAAAGCACGAGTTGCTCTTCGCGAAGAGCATATGGGCGTCATGAGCATTGATCTTTTAGACTTTGCCGATCGGTCCAAGGGGACCGACGATGCTGACCTCGGAAGGAGATGGCTCGGACTACCCCAAGCCCTGGAGCTCCCCGCAAAGCGCTAGCGGGGTGCTAACACCTGGGCACGGCTGGGGACGGCATCCCGCCTGGTCGGATGCTGACTGTAAGCGCATCGACTTACGAATGATGTCAAGTGAGTTCTAACTTCTCCTTATCGTAGGTCCCTTCATATGTGACATTCGTGCCGGTTGTGGTAGAGAGCTTGGTGTGAAGAATGTCGAGATGCGGAGGTGGCTGGGAGGCTAGACATTAAGCTTTGACGCACGACTGCTTCGTGAAGACTCAACTCTGAAGCTACTCAGATCGCGTAGCTAGATAGATGCAGCCTAACTTCGTCCTATTCGATATGAAAAACCGTGAGTGGGTTCCAGACGCCCTCGACTCTGTGAGATGTATTACGGACATTCTTACTCCGTGCATATTCCCGATGACGTACATAACCCCATGCCTTCAACCATCAGCCAAGTAGACTGCAGCCCGCAGAGACTACTACCTCTAGCCTCTACACAGCAGTTTACCAGCATAACCATGTCTCTGTCCCCTCCACCACGCGCACTATTCTTCGATGTATTCGGTACCTGCGTCAACTGGCGCGCGACCGTCACTAGTGCGCTTTCCCTCGCAGCCCACAAGTCGCTCAACTCAGCAACCGCATCATTGGCATCTAAATTACGGTTGCGAGCATCGGAAATGACAGATGAGCACTGGGGGAAGTTCGCCCAGCAATGGCGAAACAGTTACAAGATTTTCACAAAACAACTAGCCGCTGACCCCTCAATCCCGTGGAAATCAGTCGACGACCACCACTTGAGCGCGTTGAACCAGCTTATCACGGAATGGGAGCTTGATGGCCTGTGGAATGACGAGGAGATTCTTGCTCTGAACTTAGTCTGGCACCAATTAGTCCCTTGGGAAGATTCTGCCGCCGGCGTTGAGTTACTCAACAAACGATTTGCAACAGCCATGCTTTCGAACGGGAATGTGAGTCTTCTTACAGATCTCCGTGCGTACAGTGGGATACCTTTTATACACATCTTCTCGGCTGAGATGTTCGGCACTTACAAACCTGCGCCGGAAGTATATCTTGGGGCGGCGGAGAAACTTGGTTTGGAACCTAAGGAGTGTGTTATGGTGGCTGCGCATCTACCTGATCTCAAAGCTGCACATGGAAACGGTCTGAAGACTGTTTACGTGGAGAGGGCTGGGGAGGAAGATTGGACTGAAGAGGAGATCAAGGAGGCGAGGGAGGCGGGCTGGGTAGATCTGTGGATTGGATTGGAAGAGGGCAGTAAGGGTTTTATTAGTGTAGCGGAAAAGTTAGGGGTCGCTGATGGAATGTAAGGCGGAGGCTATGTGATTGCGTTGAGCTTTTCTCAGTCACATATAGTGTAAGCAACGAGACGTCTACTGAGGTATGGTTGGTCGAACTATATTACATCACCTCTTGCTAGAGATCTGAAGACGATTAACACTCCCCAAACTGCAACTGCATCGCACACCAAAGCACCTATGCCACAGCCATTGCGGAAAACCAGCTAATCAATAGTCAGACTTAAATGCGACGTATTCTTTTCATTCTCAGTCAATACTACCAAACAAGACCTCCGGCATCCTCTTCTCCACCTCTCCCACTCACCCAGACATGCAGAAGGATAGCCCCCATATTCATGCAGGATAAGAATTCATTACATCATCAAGCAATATCGGTATTCATGAACATCGTCACTACGTTACCATACCATCACAACACCAACACACACACACACCCTACCAAACCCATCCTCCTCAAACAACAGCTTTCGCCTTCCCCTCCCTCCGAAGCCTACTCTTCTCCACAGCCTCCTCAACCTTCGTCTTCCTCCACGTACACGACTCAGCAAAATCGCATATCCGACATTTAAACGCCTCCTCAATCTCCACACCCTTGGCCTCCCTCGCACCTTTCCACCAAGCCATCTCACTCCCAACATACGCATCAATGACTTCGGGCTCGTACACCGTAAGCCGACTACCAAGCACATCTCCCGTCTTTGCGTACCGAAACTCCGCCCGTAGTATCGGGCTCAAGCTTCCCCTTGGAAACGTTTCTTGCATCTCTGTGACGAGCAGACTCCATAGTGAGAGTAGATTTGGGTAATTTGTCGCTTCGGACTCTGGGTTCCCGTGCGGACCTATGGAAGAGATTTCACCCAAAAAGGTTTGCGTAAAAGGCGCAAGTGGGTCGAGACTGTAGCGCTGCAGGACAGTCTCCGCATCCACGGTGTTTAAAGAGAGGGATTCGAGGAGTTTGCGGTAGAGCATGAGTTGCATCCATGTAGGGCGTAGACTCGCACCGGTTGGGAGAGATTTCGCAGAGCGGGTCTTTACATCTGCAATGTAGATTTGGCGATCTGAGGGATCTGGTGTGGAGGGCAACGGGTCGGATGAAGACGGTTTCCCAGAGGCTTTGGCAAAGGCGTCTGAGATGCTGGGCTGATTCGGTGGCAAAGGAACAATACCACCATTCTTCTCTGCCCTCACCCTCTCAACCTCTTGCTCAAATTCCGCGTCGGGACAAACATAACTGATCTCATCGATAACCCCGTTAACAACCTGTCCCTCAATCACACCCCAGACTTCCAGTTCTCTCGTCAATCCCATCTCCCTCAAACACCTCAGCCCAGAAATCGCATTCCACATCCTCAGTCCAAATCCATCTTCTTTGCTTTCAACCTGCACCGGCACCGTTGTGTGGACTTGGTCTTCGAGCGTTTGGTGGATCTTGCTACCAGTCTTCATAGCCTGTGTTCGTGGCTTCCTTCCGAATTTACTGAGCGTGTAAAAGTACTGTAATTCGCACCAAGCCGGGGAGACGAGATCGGTCACCGAGAGACATTTCTTGGGTTTCGTTCGGAAACGCTCGAGGGGCGGACGGGTGTCGGTTTCAGCGGCGGCAGTAGCTTGCGATGCGCTGCGCTTAGGTTGGAATTGCAAAGGTGAAGGTGGAGTGGTTGGTTGTTCGTGAGGAACTAGGCGCTGTTAGTTGTCAGTTCATACGACATGTCTCCTACTATGGGTTTCTTGGTCGACGTACCACTCCACGCCCGTCGCGATCTCTCGTCGTACTCGACTTCCAGCGCCTTCCGCTCTCGCATAGGCGAACTCTGTATGTCCCTCTGTGTATCCGCGTCGACACTTCTCTTGCCCTTGGTAACGCGCAGCACCGTGGGTCTGTGTACCTGCACGAAGCCATCCACATCCTGCTCTTCATCTTCTCGTTCGCCCTCCTCAAACTCAATGCTAGGCAGCACTGCGCTCTTCTGGGTTTGCGCCGCGTCTCTTATCGTGTCGAAAGCGTCTGCAAGTATGGTGTCGTCGTCAATGTCGATATCGGAGCCGTAGTCACTCAGCGTCGCGATAGACTGGATGTCGATATCGGAACCATATTCGCTCGCGTAATTCGACGTCAGCTTTGTGGTTGGTGCCGCCATGATGCCATGATCTAGCCGCGACGTGCTGGTCGTGCGTGTGTGGCGACTCTTTGACGCGCTGAGCGTGCTGGCGCGTTTTCGCGTGTACTCGTGAGGTCATCGGCGGGCGGGCCAATCGAGGGGTGATTAAACACCAAAACGCGAATAGAAAAATGTGTGTACAGGAAGTAAAACAGTAAAAACGCAATCTAGTACTTCCCACTCTTCTCATCGTTACTGGAAGTATGCGTGAGTGCCTACGTTATCATCCCAAACTCATCGAGCACACTGCACCCAGCATATGAACAGCAGCATCCATTCAATACGCCGCACCTGCACCACACACAACAACATAAATAATAGACAAGTACTCTCATACACCGCCATAATCTCTCCATCTCCCATCAACCCTGCATAGCCTCAGCAACACCCGCCTGCTCAAACCTCCCACCTAACACAGCATCAAGGCCCTGCTTGAAATCCGGCATATCATCCGCCCTTTGATCCACCCTCGCCCACTTCACCATCCCCTCTCCGTCTATCCCAAAATTGCCCGCCGTCTGCCACCTGCTGCCACTCTCTGTAGCTCGCACGCTGATGCCCTCTTGTTTGAGTTTCGTCGTCCCGGGTATACTACCGAGAACATGCCACAAGGACGATATGCCCAAGCCCCATGCGCCATATGCCTAAAGTGCAACGGGTCAGTGTATACGTCTTGTATAGCTTCTTTGTACGGCCACAATGTACCTCGCGTTCAGCATCAACAATGACGTGGAGGTTGGGTTGGGTGTTCTTCGCAGGCTCAGGAAGTGCCGCCAACCACCTCTCCGTCGCTCCTTGCTCGCTATGGCTCACAGCCACCCAGTCCACATCTCTGTGCGCCGCTGCCATGTCTCTCATATTCAAAAACGTCTTCTCTGCAAAAGGACAGCCGCAGTGTCTGAGGAAACTGATAATGGTCGGCTTGCCGTCTTTTGCAGGTATGTTTAGCTTTGGTGTTGGAGGTGCCTTTTGGCCGACAGTGGGCGTTTCTGCTGTTTGCACGCTGGGTGGCGACAGCCATGAGTTGAGTTCGGTTTGCCAGGTCATGGTGAATTAGTGGTTTGTACTAGATCGAGTAAATGGAGATGCGCGATTGCGCAACGTGATGCAAAGGACATGATAGTAGTCTTTGATGTTAGTGTCGCTCAGGAAGGGACCGGTCGTGATGATCGCGTTGTTAGCTGCGATGGGCGTCATACTGCGGGATGAGGACCGGATCGCGACCATTGGCGTAGGCGGATACTCGTCGTATCAAAACACCAAGAAATGAATGTGAGATAAGCATGAGAGTCAAAGCAAGACATCACCATCAGTGGAAGCAATGTGAAGTAGAAATCTGTTGATTTCGAGATAATATCGCCAGTGACCATCACTGATTAACCTGGATATACTACATGCTCAGCACCGCTCGTGTGCACTCATAAACCGAGTTGAAGACCGTGAACCATGAAACCCTATAAACGCCTTGATATCCTAACCACTAAAGACCCAATCCAATCACTGACCCGAAGAAGTTGTCATGTCGTGTCGATGTGTTGTTGAGAAGCTTAACCACGCTCACCACGGAGGCGGCGGGCGAGCTGGATGTCCTTGCTCTGGATGGTGACACGCTTGGCGTGGATGGCGCAGAGGTTGGTGTCCTCGAAGAGGGAGACGAGGTAGGCCTCGACGGACTCCTGAAGAGCACCGATGGCGGAGGACTGGAAGCGGAGATCGGACTTGAAGTCCTGGGCAATCTCACGGACAAGACGCTGGAAGGGCAGCTTGCGGATGAGGAGCTCAGTCGACTTCTGGTAGCGACGGATCTCACGGAGAGCGACGGTTCCGGGCTTGTAGCGGTGAGGCTTCTTGACACCACCGGTAGACGGCGCACTCTTACGAGCTGCCTTGGATGCGAGCCTTGAAGTGATGTTAGTATGTTGCGATGCGATGAGAAAGGCAGAGCTGAGGGTTAGACTAACTGCTTGCGGGGGGCTTTGCCACCAGTGGACTTGCGGGCGGTCTGCTTAGTGCGGGCCATGTTGTTGGTAGATGAGGATGGAGATGTGGTTGTGGTGGGTGATGGAGATGGTTGTTGTGATGGTGAGTGGAGTTGAGTGGATGAGAGATGGAGGAGGGTGGGCGGGCGCAGCTTATATGGTAAATGGGGGGGCGGGCGGCTGCCTGGAAAATCAATCTTTGTTGCGCGCAGTTACGAACACCAAAGTCAACTGCTAACTAGCGACCAGGTAATGCGCGCGCAGCTGGAACTTCAAAACTCCAAAGTCCACAAGTCGCGCGCGCATTCGCCATTGGCTCGCTTACGCACGCGTCCCGATTGGGAAGGGGCACGGTCGTTGATCTGAAAAGCGCGCCCGTGCGTCGGTTTGATCTGGCGGTGGCAGGACGTGTGATCCGGCGCGCTTCTGGGACGCGCCCCGCTGCCTCATAAACACGACCGCCGCCCACTCCATCTTTCTCATCATCCAAGCACATTACCAGCCTCACCAACTCTACAACTCTCTCACTCAACCAACTTTACCTCTCCCCAAAACAACTCCCCCAACAACCATCAATATGACTGGTCGCGGCAAAGGTGGAAAGGGTCTCGGAAAGGGTGGTGCCAAGCGCCACCGCAAGATTCTTCGTGACAACATCCAGGGTATCACAAAGCCCGCTATCCGTCGTCTCGCACGTCGTGGTGGTGTCAAGCGTATCTCAGCCAGTATGTCTCCTCGCTCTGCCTTCTCCACTCGCCCTCTAACAAGCTCTAGTGATCTACGAGGAGACCCGCGGTGTTCTCAAGACCTTCCTCGAGGGTGTCATTCGTGACGCCGTCACATACACTGAGCACGCCAAGCGCAAGACCGTCACCTCCCTCGACGTTGTCTACGCTCTCAAGCGTCAAGGACGTACTCTGTACGGTTTCGGTGGTTAAGCGCGCTTCTTGCTTTTCATCACGGTTTTCATGTTACGACTTGTTCAGTCTACGGTCGGCTCCTTTCGGTGCTTGGTGGGAATGGTCATAGCCTTTGTATAGTACAGTGAGGCTCGGAGTTCACGGGTTATATCAGTCAGGGTTCTGATTTGCATGGAATGATACCATAATAACTTCATCTACTATCTTTTGCAATGTGATGTCCCTCCTGCTGCTGCGTCGCGACGCGTCTGAGTTCTGTGTCTAAACGCGGTGGTCATGGCGGTGGTGGCTCCACTTGGTATGATGTGCTGTTCCGCCTTTTGTCGTGCTAGTGTCCAACGTCAATCAGACCGACTTTCATCTCCTTCACAATGAGCATGTCGTTTCTGTAGCTCGCTGTTGCTGCTGCCTAGCTGGAGACGACGTGACTCATCGCTGTTTGCCACTTGAGAGAACACGGCATTTTGAAAGATGGCAGTTTGATGCATGACGTCATGTCTTTGCTGTGTCTGACGGCTGCTCAACGCGACGTTCTATTGCTGGGAAATATGTAGTCTTTCGTGTCTAATGAATATACGAGAATATAATATCGATTCCGTCGTGTGGTACATTCCTAATGCGCGTTGTGTGCTGTTGGTCAGAAAGTATGCGTGCTTTGGTGCTTTGGCTGCACCGGAACGACACTTCCGCAGACCTACACATTCCAAACAACTCCGACGTCTGGTTGATCTAAAATTCATATGACATACTTTTATAGTATACAAGACTTGGTACCTCAAGTTTCAGGGAAATTGGACATGATGTGGTGGCGTTGGAATTTTTTGAACTTGTTACGTGTTGAGTTCTAATTTGGAAAAATATGTATACAGATTGTTGATGATATTCACCACATGGCAACCACAACACGAAATGGGATCCGATAAAATCGCATAATCACGTCGGGATATGTACAGAGACATCAGAAGTCCCTACAGATGCGTTCATCACGTCGATTCAAGCGATGTGGTGGGTCGCGCATTGCTTCCGGAAAGTACAGCTAATCGGTGGGAAGACGCGTCGGAAGAGCAACGCGAAAGCACGCAAGTCGCAGCATTTGAACAGGTCACATCAAGGAAACACAAAGATTTGGAACGCTGGGTTATAGTAAGGCCTTCTTCACGTACTGCGCAAAGGACATATTGCACTGCGCGTGGTCGTCAGAGTTCATCATAATCATTATCATTAAGATGACACTACGGTTCCAAGGATATCCAAGTACCCATGCTCTGTATACAAGAGAGACATCATGCGAAATATTATCCGTGAGCCTGATCAGCACTGCATCTGGTCGCTCCTGCCCAAAAGATGCAAGACGCGCAGGTTGGGCAGTATCGAAGCGCGCGCCCACCCTAACAGCATGCCTCTTATTCCTGTAGACCTATCCGCCATATCTCACATCTATCTACTGCCCACTAGGCACCTCATACGGCCCGTATCCCGGCTTAGGGAAATCCGGACTCCCGTCCTCTTTCCAGCCAAACTTCTGCGCCCGAATCGTACGCGCGCTCCACCCATTCGTCGGATCCTCCATACCATGATACACAATCCAATCCTCAGTGCCGTCTGGAGAAGTAGTAAATGACGCGTGTCCAACACCATACGCCTTTTCACTAGGGTTCTGGTAGAAGACGGGGTAAGGATGTTTGCGCCAGTCACTAGGGTTCATCGGGTCGTCGCCTACAAGCTCCAGCTGGCCGAGACAGTAGTTACGGTTATCAGACCGCGCGGCGCTGTAGATGAGGAAGGTTTGGTTGGTGACTGGATTGACCAACTGCTGGGGCCCTTCGTTTGAAGAGAGCCGATCATTAGAGGCCCGTCCAAAGGGTGTTTTCTCCCACGCGTACTCCGGCACGGAAATGATTTGGCGTTCGGAGAAAGGTGACACGGTGGTTAATGGATCCGACAGCTTGGTGATGCAGAGGTTCGCGGGCCAGCCGTCGTATTTGTGGTACCAGCATGAGTAGATGTGGTACAATTGGCCAGCGTGTTGGAAGTATGTCCCGTCAATCGCAAACTGGTCGTAAGTTTCGAGTTGGCCGCGGTAGCTGTACTCAGGCGTCCAGGGATCATCAGCTTCGCCCACGGCAACAAACATGCGGTGGTTTACGGCGGGGCAGTTGTATTCACACCACATTTCCGTCTCTGGGGGTGGAGAATCGAAGTTGGGGTCCGCGGTGAAGATTACCCACCAGGCATTGTCGATCTGATGGATTTCTGGGGCCCAGAGGTCGGTGGAATAGGGTTGGTCGGGCGGAGGTTGGAAGATGGTCTTAGACTCTGCGGTTGACCAGTCGGTGAGGGATTTGCTGCGCCAGAGAGTTATGTTGACGTTGTTGGTGTAGGTCATGTAGTAGTAGTCTTCGTGGCGGAACATCCAGCTAGATGGTGTTAGGAGACTAAGGCCCGTGTATTTACCTGGAGGACTTGACTCACGGGTCTGCTCCAGTGGGCACGATCGGGTTCATAAATGTTGATGAGTTGGTCATGTTGCCGAAAGATGGCGGCGGGCTGTACTGGGAGACGCCCACGGCAGCGAGAGCCGCCACGATGAGAAGCTTGAACATATTGCCGTCAGAATCGCACAGTGTGTTGGAGAAGACTGGGTGCAAGTGAGGGAGACCAATTTATTTATCAGGCGGTTCAAGTACTTGTGCGGGGGGAGACGCGGGGTGGTGGGTACCTAGCCCGGGCAAGTGAAAGAACAAGTTCAAGGTAGCGATCTGGCGTGACTATCACACAGGGAACTGAATACCTAGGTAGTATTCTTCTACAGTAGTCTTCTGATCATACGCAAGGACGATCGCGGTGCAGCCTCACAGTCTCTCAACTAGGGCGGAAGCAGTACGGTGACAAAGTCCACCTAGGAGGACAAGTCCACCCGTCCATCATCGTGCCCGTGGTGACGCAATACCTCTGGTAACAGACGAGGCTGGTGTTGTGCGCTTGCGTCCAAGGTTCCCCGCGTTTGATCCAGCCACACTGCTCTAGCGCACTTGTCGCGCGGTGCAGACGCGAACCCGAAGACGCCTGCGAAAGGCTTGGCACGTCTTTTGCGAATCCCGACTTTGTACCAAACTCTCCACTCGGCGCACAATGAACAACTCGCAATTCCGACGACTGCTCGTCGAAACACCAAAGCCTCAAGATGGCGACAAGGGCAAATCTCCCGCGGCCGCAACGCCGAGGGCAGTGCTGGGCGCACGCAAGCACTCCAGCATACCAATGACACCGTAAGTCTCCTCCACATTGTCTCGCGCACGAGGACTGATGCTAACAGTCGCGCAGCCGCCAGGTAGGCAAGGGGTCAGTCCAGTCAGACTTTGCGCGCCAACTTGCCGAACGCAACGCGAAGAACAACCCGCAGAAGAAGACGAGAAACATAGTACCAAAAGGGACGAAGCTCGCCGCAGGCTACACCGACCGTACCAAGGCATACACCGATGAGGAAGACAACGAGATTGCGAAACGCGTCAAGAACCTCGAGGAGTCTATGAAGAAAGGCGAGATTGACCGTGAGACATTTGAGAATCTTGTGCAAGAGATTACAGGCGGTGATGTTGGGACCACACACTTGGTCAAGGGCCTGGACAGGAAGCTCCTCGAGCGAGTAAGGCGGGGTGAGGATGTTCTGGGTGGCCAAGACAAGAAGGAGGAAGAGGTGGAAGACGAGCAGGCAGAAGAGGCACCAGAAGTCGAGGACGCGTTCGATGAGCTGGCAGAAGCGGATGTCGGGCCCATTACGCGCGAGAAGGTCGAGAAGAAAGGCGAGAAGATGACATCACCACGGCCTGTTGCTGGCGTCAAGAGGAGCCGAAACGACATCCTGAAGGACCTTAAGAGACAACGAAAAGATGCTGCTGCTGCCGCGGCGGCTGAGCACGAGAAAAGGTTTCCTACTTTGGGGCCAGGCTTCCGCAAGATAAATGCACAAGGCGAGACACACCGTATCGAGACGGATGAAAAGGGCCGCGAGGTATTAATCATCACGGGTCCAGACGGCAAGGAGAAACGGAAGGTCAAGAAGCAGAAGGTTGAGGAGCCAGCGCCTGAAGTACGTCATGATCTAGATGACGCGAGCAAACCGATCAACATGCACAACCTCCCTGCGCCGAAGAAGGAAGAGTCAGAAGACGAGGATATATTCCAAGGCGTAGGATCTAATTACAATCCGCTCGCCAACTTTGATGACTCAGAAGACGACGAAGATGAACAAGAAGAAGAGAGAGAAGCAAAGCCGCAGCCGCCTGCTGTACCCAAGTTCGATACTACAACTGCAGAATCACACTTAGAAGGTGAGGTGTCTTCTCCTGAAACAGAAGAAGACGCGCCCGCGAAACCCAAAGAGAGCGCGCCCGCTGCACCCACAAAACGAGACTACTTCGCATCCACAGCCCGCAGCACCTCCAGCACAAAAGAACCATCTGACCTCTCCGCCGCCGACGCCACCGTCCGCGCCGCCCTTGCCAAAGTCCGCAACCTCGACGACAACTCCGCACTACTACAAAACCTTGGCTCTACCGACCCCAACGATCCGGCCTCGAAAGAGGCGCGTCTCAAGAAACGTGCTGCGGAGCTTGCCGCGTCGGATCGCGACATGGAAGACATGGACATGGGCTTCGGAGCATCGCGGTTCGACGATGCCGAGGAAATGGAGAGGGAGGGCGAGAAGGTCAAGTTTAGTCAGTGGAAGGGACTGGGCGCTGAAGGCGACGATGATGATGACGATGCGGGTGGCAAGGGAAAGAAGGAGAAGAGGAAGAGGGGAGGGAAGAAGCGAAAGGGAGATAAGAATAATGCGGATGATGTTCTTAATGTCATGGAGAGGCAGAAGGAGAAGAAGACCAAGACGCTTGGTTGAGAGAGAGAGTGAGAGGTAAGAAACGGATCTGTAGCACTGGGTGCTGTATCGTTTCTTCAACGTCCATGTCACACGCGAGTTCTACACGCAGAGTGCAAGTAAAGCCATATCATCATCGATTACATTAAAGAATCCATCTACCCATCATGCTAAACATGTACATAAACATTCATAACCGCGTGGTATCTTTGCAATCTAATTAACGTCTAGTCCGTCAAAGTTCTCTTTAGAAAAAGAAAAACGCCTAATACTCCATGCTCATACTCCAAAACGTTGAAAAGAGAAAGGCGTTCAATCCCTCAAACATGGCAATTACTCCCTCTTCACAGACTCACTCACTCACTCGTCCTCCTCATCCCACCCCCACCCTTGAGAACCATACTACCCAGCACCAACGACCCACCTCCAGTACGCGATGCATCCTGCTGTATACCTCCCATAGCAGCCTGCTCAGCCATATGCTTAGCAACAGCATCCATCTCCTCGCCTTCCTCTACAAGCGTCCAATCAGCCTCAATCTCTTCATCCGTCGCATCCCCCTCATCACCCGGCTGCTTAGCCTGTTTCTTGATGAGCGTCTTCGCACGATCGAGTTCGCGGTAGATTGTTTGAATGGCAGTTTGTGTACCATTATCCTATTGTCCATGTGTTAGTAAAAAAAAACCGTTTGAAATAAAAGTAAGAAAGAGAGAGGGTGATGTCATGAGTGAGAAAACATACCTTCCTAATCTTCTGTCCCAAAACTTTAGCCTTGACAATCATCCTCTGGGAATTCGTAACCTCCCACAGCGCGCGACTAAAAACACTCGTATTGACCTTCTTGAGCCAAACCCCCACACCCATATCCTCGACCCTCTGCGCAAAGAAGAACTGGTCTCCAAAAAAGGGCTTGATAATGGTAGGAATACCGGCTCGCAGACTGGCACCCGTAGTACCAGAGCCTCCATGATGCACCGCTGCATCCATCTGCCGGAACAGCCAATCATGCGGCGCAGATTGAATCTGGAAAATCTCTTCCGGGAGAGGAATCTCGGGTTTCGAAGCATCCTTGGTAGTAGGGTCCATGAGGCGATCAGACCAGCCTTTGCTGAGGACGCAGCGGACATCTGCTTTGAGCACCGAATCCACAACCGTCTTGGTAAGCGCAGCCGGATCATCAATAACAATGGATCCAAAGCCCACATAGACCAACTTCTTGCCGTCTCTCCTCGCTTTCTCGATAAACGCCATCAGCTCCTTCGGCGGCTCATACATCTCACTCTCGTCCAAGAACCAGTATCCAGTAACCCTGACCCAATCCGGCCAGTCCAGTGGCGGCGGCACAACATGCGGACTGAAGTTGTAGAGAAAAGGACGCAGATTGGCCTGCATCTTATGCTGATTCGTGGCCTGCAGTCCCAACTCTCTCCTCCGCCACTTGTTCACCTGATTGGCTATGGCAGTCCAAAACACCTTGTCGAAAACCGTGTACGTGTAATTGTTATACGTTCCACCCATCTTCTTTTCTGTAACAGTAAAGGCATGTGGGTACGCACGTGTCTGTGTCCACGGCATGGTGAAGGCGCGGAAATACGGTATTTCAAGCGCTTCGGCAATGTGAATGCCCGCCATGGTGCTGGGAGACTCGATGAGGACGTCGGCGCCTTGGCACGCGCGCCAGGAGGAGCTGCAGACGTCGTCGAGCCAGCCGCGGAATTTGGCATTGGCTTCCTTCATGAAGCCGTAGGTGAACATGCCGTGTTCAACGCAGATGCGCATCAGCTCTGCAGGATTGCCGTCGACGACTGCGAAGTCGATACCGTGTTTACGGACCCAGGGTTCAAATTCGGCGTGCGTTGCGATGCGTGGTTTGTGACCCTCCTTGAGGAGTTCTTTGCATAGCGCGATGTAGGGCTGGACGTCGCCGCGGGATCCAATGGTGAGGCAGACGATTGTCAAGGGCTCCGAGGGCTTGAAGTCGACGAAGGAGGCGAGCGGGTCGTCGAAAATGAGGGGAATGCGGTCGTGATCTGCAGCGCGGACGATATCCGACATGTTAGCTGGCTTGTCCGTATCGGTATGTTCGCGAGCTTGTTGTAGCAAATCGTGTTCTGCCTTTGCAGCTTCGTCATCGCTATCCACGCCCGAAGACGACGAATCCTCCTCTTGGAGGTACTTTGTGTTCTCCAGAACGCGGAGCACCATGATTGCACACTCATCGCGGTACTCAGCCTTTGAAAATTCAAAGAAGAGCTCTTCGTGGCCCTTGATGGCGACGGTGAGACCATGGTAGCCTAGTCGAAATCCCTTCTCCTTGTTGACATTCTCAATATCCCGCATGGGAAGAATGATCTTAGTCTTGGATATTGGCATCAAGCTGCGGAAACAAAAATATCTCCCACTGATGTAGATTTTGCCATAGTTTGGCACAAGACGCTGGAGTGACGCGAAGAATGATGACTGGAGGACTTCAGTCTCGGGGAAGGCGAAGTGATCCCGGAAGTTCTCCGCAGCCTTCGCGGCATCCTCGTCGTCCTCGAACCCGTGAATTTGGTCGCCAGTCTCTAGTCCCTCGGCTGTGTTGTAATGCTTTCGCCCACCTGCAAGCATGCCGGACACCTTTTCGTAGTAACCCATAGACTCGCCGCCGGTGAGTAGATTGCTAATCTTCTTTGAGCGCGTTCTGAGAAAGCCCGCCAAGCCCGAAGCCTTCTGAAGCGGGTAGGAAGCGAGATCTTGTAGAGCGGATGATGAACCTGATAGGCGCGGTTGCGCGCTGTTGTCGGTATCATCTTCGAACTCAGGCGCGCCAGTCGGTGTTTGGGGTCGCTTTGAACGATTAGCGGACTTTGGCTGAGTCGATCGCGCCGTGTCCTGTGAGTGTCTGGTGTGTGTGTCGAGCTTGTGAAGAGGCGTATTGACGGGTCCCCGGAAAACGTCGGAGCGGTCTAGGATTTGAGAAGCGGAGGCGCCGCTCTCGTCCATAGATTGGATGGCGACGGACGACTCTGTACCTGTAAAGGTGAAGATATAAAGTCAGTGTACGTCTCATGTGCATTTTGTGCAGCCACAGCTTACCTGGGTCAAAGGCCGATTCCGAGTCCGCTGCCCCGGGCGACTGACGCGAGTGACTTCCACCTCCCCCACTGCCTCCCCCACCCACTATCCCCGGAGTCCTGTCTCCCTGGCGACCTCTATTACTGAAGCTCCGTCGTACCTCATGACTAGGCCGTCGGACTTCCTGGCTCGTTCGTCGAAAGCCGCGGCCCGCGTCCATACTACGTCGCACATCCCAGCTCTTTCTATTCGCATCATTGCTAGACCTCGCAGACACATCGCTTATACTGGTCCGTCCCGCATGAGGTGCCGGCAAAGGTGAAAGCGTAGCCCGAACGTTCTCGTGAATGTGTGGTGTCTCGGTACTAATAGTCGGTGTTGCTACTGGTGTAGACGCTTCGCCGTCACCACCCTGCTGCTGCAGAGCCTGGTGGTGCTCGTTATCGTTGATCATGATGCGCAGAACATTCAGCGCATCCTGGCCTTTGTTGAAAAAGGAGAAGAAATACTGTCATAATTAGCATGAATGTCGTTCATACGAAGCAACTCATTTCTGTTGTGTTGTAGGGTCCCACAAGATGTCGGACGGACCCTACAACTCAACATAAATAAGCTCCTCTTGTTTGTCAGCTCAACGTACCTCATCAATAGCAAACGTCTCATCATTATCCACAACCCTCACTCGCACCGTCTGTGCCAAATCCAACATCTTGCTCTCCTCAATCTCAATCACATTGCCAATCGGCAAGCAAATCTTCACACTGCCCCCCTCATTATGCGTCCTGAAGATGACTTTTTGGATAGCACGCGTCCATTCCTTGGCACTAGCTGCGGAATCCGCTTTGAACAGGTAGCGCCGCTCGTCCGTAGTGATGGCGAAGCTGGTCTCTTCTTCCCCTTTCTTGGTATTGGCGGAGGAGGGATCGATGACCTCGGCAGAAATCGCGTACTGCAAATTGATCCGGTTCCGGGGATAGTACAATTCGGCGGGGTTGGTGTAGTAACCTAGGACATCCCCCTTCAATACGAACCAATACCGATTAAACTTGCTCCGGCCGCGCTTCGACAGATAGCCCGTCTTGCTGACATCGTGATGTTTCTTAGGGATATAGGCGTAGAAGCATATATGCTTCTGCGTAACGTACATGTACCCCTGCAGCAAGATGCTCTGAAGCAGCCAGCATGCGTATTCGGAAATGACTTCTTCCACCTCTTCGAATTCAAATATCTGCTGTATCCTCTGCGCGAGCGTGACGGGCGTTTTGCTCTTAGCTAGCCCGGCGCTGCTTCCATGTCTGCTCTTGCGACTAGAGGCCTGTGCTTTGTCTACCGCCATGTCCTCGCCGGCGCCGATGTCTTTCTTGTCTTTGTCCTTGGTCTTGGTCTTGGTCGGCGTCGCGCTCGGCGGCGGTGGACTCGCAAGGTCGTCTGGCGACGGCTTCGGCGGCAAGAACTGGCTGCTTGACATCTGGTTCTGATCGCTGCGGTTCGACGTCCGCCCTTGCGCTTGTCCCTCTTTCCTGCTCGATAACTTCAACTTGGGCAAGTTGCGCAAGTATTTATTCTCAGAAAGCGTCCGTCTATGCTTTCCCTTGTCCAACTTATCATCTGCGTCTTGCTCCGCACTCTGGAAGTCGTTTGCGGAACTCAGTCGACTCAATCGTGCTGCGCCGTCGAGGTTCCTGTATGTTTTCCGCTTCCCACCTCCATCATCGCTATCCCCCGAGTCAACCTCAGCCATCGTACCCAGGTCTGTTTGTGATTGTTGCCCTGCACGTGCTATCATGGAGAAGAGCGACTGGTTCATCGACATGGTGTTGTTGCGCTTCGGCGCCGTAACGTCTTCTTGTGCATCGTCTCCATCTCGAAAACGCTCTGGCACGTCGAGCGACATACCGCGTGCTTCTCGCGCCGAGTTTCTTCGCTTGCGGCTCAGACGGCGACTTGTCCTGTCACGGCCTCTGTCTTGTGAGGTTGCCATGGTTGGGCGAGGGGGTGGTGGAGTGCGCGGGCGCTCAACAGTTTATTGGTGAGGTGAGGTTGCGGGCGTCTGTGTTGGCGGATGTACCGCGGCGAAGGCGAGGCAGATTTACGCAAAGGTTGGAGTGAGTCCAGACGTGTATTTCGTGATTCTTGCTGCAAGGCAGTTGACAGGTTCTGTTAACAGTCACATATTGGGGGCGTTCGCGTTTGCCGGAATGACTTGTACGTCTGCGAGCTATGCACGCTCGTCAGCCACGAGATCCACGCTCCGGGGTACCTGCTAGCGTGACACGATAAGGTTACCCACGCACACCTCTAGGCAACAACAGTGACCGGTAGCAGTGGAGTGAAGTGAATAGCGTATTAATTCTAATGTCCTCCTCCAAGCCGTTATCATCCCACATGCTTCTAGGATGCCTGAGCTGCAAGCCATCCGTATCCGTCGCGGCCGTCCCGAAGACGTCATTGGTTGAGCTTATCGATAGGTGCACGTGTAAACGCCTGGGGACCGACCGTAGCCGTCCGTCTAGCGCAGACTATAATAGCTTACGCGTTGACAGCTGGGGGCGCGACAATCAGCCAGGTCCGTCGACTCGACATGTATTCACCACATCACGATGCACGACAGTTTTACTTTATTCTTCGCATTTGCTGTTGTGCTACTGTAGAACCGATACCCAAGTCATTATACCCAACTACAATTTGATCCAAACGCCGTCATAACCATGACGTTCCTGAAGCTGTATCGTATCCACACTCGACAACCGCTGTCTTACTTGGACTTGGCAAGTCCGACAGCAGAGTTACCGAGGTCGTATACCGAGTACCACTTCCTGAGGAAAGCATCACCGAGGATAGCAAGAGGTCCTACTGGCTCGGGGAAGTCCATACCCATGAGGGCAGAGATGCAAGATCCCTGAACCTCGAGGATGTAGTCGAAAGCGCTGATGGTGAAGTTGTGGCCGGTAAGAGTGAAGGTGAGGTCGGGCAGACTGTCACGCTTGTCGCACTCAACCGAGTACTGGCCGTTGAAGCCCTTCTTGGCACCGATCTCCTTGTTCAAGAGCTCGGCGATGGTGGAAGGAAGGGCAATCAGAGATGTACCGGTGTCAAGAATAACACCAGTGCTGTCCATCTCGGCCGTCTCCTTGCCGAAGGTGATGGCATCGAGATCAACCTCCCAGTAGGCCTTGCGCCTGAGGGGAAGCTTGACCATCTTGCCAGTGTAGTGGCTCTCGTCGATGCCACCAAAGGTAGCCTCGGACTCCTGGCCCTCGTTGGTGTCGCCAAGGTAGAAGGCGAAAACAGGCTCGTCCAAGAGACCCTGGTCAAGCATGTTGTAGAAGGGAGGGACTATGCCCTTGACACTGATAGTGTCGTAGCCAAGACCCATGATGCCGTCGAACCTACCAAAGGCGAAGGCAAGACCGGGCTCGGACGTCGCCTCAGCGAAGTCCTGGTGCTTGACCTTGAGGTCGCCAATCTGGAAGACGTCCTGAGAGACAAAGCCGCTGAGCGAGCCGGATCCGTAGCGGATCTCGAAGTCGGTGCCGTTCTTCTTGTATGTCGATGACGCTGAAGAGTCGTACTTGGTGTGAAGGTAGCAGGCAATCGAGTTGCAGCTCTGCGAGGGGACCCAGAGGTTGGAGCTTCCAGTGTCGAGAACGACCTTGAAGGTCTGAGGAGGAGTGCCGAGCGAGATCTCGGAGAAGTCTGCGTCTGTTAGTCGCCACTCGAGACTGGTAGCTATTGACACGTACACTGCGCGTTCAAGAAGTTGCTGACGGGCACGGGGTGGGTTCCGTCGGCAATGTAGGGTGCCTTCAACGCCGCCTCCATGTGAGACTGCGACTGCGACTTGAGGTCGGTCATGTGCTGCTGAGAGTACTTCTGCTTGAGGCCAGCCATTTGGGTCTCGATGTTGGCAAATTCCTACTTGTCGTTAGACTGCGACCTCGCGCATTTGGTTGCGATGATGGCTTACCAGCTGCTCAGACAGAGAGACCTTCTTGAGCGGCGTCTTGTAGACGGCCGCAGAGGCCGAGGTGGCTGCTGCGAGAAGCACCGCCGTCTTCATGATGGCGGACGGTTAATGGATTCGGATGGTTATAGAAGGGGAAAGGTTGGATGGATGGATGATGGATGGGGGAGTGGGAGAGATGGAGTGAGTGAATGTCAGGTGTGTTGGGGATGGAGCTCAAGCTGCAGCTATCTATGGGGCTGGGGAAGGCGCGGCGGGCGAATGACGAATGTGATCAGTGCTGCCTGGCCGCCGTGCGACTAGCGTGACACGTTCCCTGTTCGAGGTCCGTTGGCGCAGGTACCGGATCCGCCGTCACTGTGGGAACCGAGGTCGACCAGCAAGGCAAGACACGACAATATGGTACTGCACCAGCTGACCGAGTCGATTGGGCAATAGACTGACAGTTGACAATTCACGCCTTTTGCTTTGTCCACACATCGTGGCAGCATGCAAATCTTGCAACCATCGCGCGAAACCTTCCCGTGATCACGCGCGTCAAGCTTCAATGACCTCAGCACTCCGATCATCTGGGGACCTGAGCAACAACCTGCTAGCTCAAACATTGATGCTATACTGTCTTCCAGTCGGTGAGTTCCGAACAGCTAGATAAGATTATGCGGTGTACTATCATACACCCGCGTCAGGCTCGTCCGTGTACTGCGGCGCTTGCGCCAGGTTCGCCTCCTGCTCCCTCCTCGCCCTCTCCAAGTCCCCCGCCCACAACGCCGAGCTGGCTGGCGCCGTCATGAGAAAGAACATGCTGAGCGGCGGCACGTATTGTAGAACCAAATACACAGTGCCATACCTGTTTATGTTAGCCTTATTCTGATCAACCCATCGAGGCGTTTGACCTACCAAGTATACTGCCATCTCCTCTTCCTAATCGCAGCATTCCTCTGCTTCTTGTCGTATCCCAAAAGCTGAAAGTACCGCCAGTGCTGGAACGGGCCTGCGCGATATCCCGTCAACAAAAGAAATATTGGCACTCCGACATAGGGTATAAAGTTCATAGGCAGCAGTATCACAAACTCAGCGATCTGGCGGAACGAAAAGGGCGCATAGACAGATGAGCGTATGGGCTTGCCGAGGCGGCGTACGGGGTCGTTGAGGGAATCTTCGCTGACGGGGCGATGTTTGCGAACGAGGTCTTCGTAACCTTTGTAGATGAGGACGGCGTCGAAGACGTCGACTTGGGACTCGTCCTAAGGGTATGAATGTTAGTGCCTGTAGGATATGCGTGTTAGATATGAGAGGGTGTACGAACCACCAAGAAGGACTCGAAGAGTAATGCGACGACCGCGGCCCCTTCTCCCAAGACGAGGAATACGGCGTTGACCCAGGCACTACCTGCTGTGTGGAACAGCTTGAGGAAGAGAACCTGTGGCAGCAATGTCCACACAAAGAGGTTGGTAAGCACGAAGATGCTGAGAAGGACTGCGGGGAGTAACCGCGCCTTGAGCAGAGGGTATAGAAACGGGTGCGCGAGGAAGAAGACGATGCCCTGTTGCCTATTAGCATATGCACAAGCACAGCAGAATTCCTTCGAATACCTTGACGAGGTACGTGGACGCTATAACATTATCCACTGTCGGTTGCACTACAACTCTTGATATGTTCCCCAGCGCTGCATGCACTCCTTGCTGTGACATTGTCGTGGTTTGTCGTCGCAGGTGCTGGAGTATGCTGTGAAACACATGCGCAAAGGCAGCTGCGTAAAGAGCCTCGGGGATGACGTACGTGGGCCGGACCCTGAACAGCTACTTGGTCCCACACCCCCACGATTAGCCCTAACCAAGTTGACCAACTTGAGCGTTTCCCGTCGGAAGAGACGCGCATGTTATTCGTGATGGCTTGCAGTAATGTACAGAACTTACACCATGTAGACGCCCACCCAGCAATCAGGCTGGGCACGCCCTGCGAACGATTCATGGACTATACATGAAAGCGCTGCTCCAGAAAGGTTGGATGGAAGTAATCTTCCAACTGATATCATTTCAAATGTATGCTTGAACACTAAATCCATCACCTCATATTCCTTTCCTCTGTCACCATGTTCCACAACCCATCGGCAGCCTCTTGGGAGTACCCTGGACCCTCTGCAAACCCAACAGTTGAGCCCTTCCACCGCACCCTCCCAGATTACTCCGTCACTCCCCTCATCCCCCTACCAGACCTAGCCAAACAACTCGGCCTGCGTCATGTCCTCTTAAAAGACGAATCCAACCGTCTCGGTCTTCCAGCCTTCAAGATCCTAGGCGCGTCGTGGGCCATCCACAAGGCTATTGCATCAAAATGCCACCTCCCACTGTCTGCTACCCTAGATGAACTTGGCACTGCAGCAAGAGAAGCGGGTATCGAACTAGTTGCGTGTACGGAAGGGAACTGGGGTAGAGCTGTTTCGCGAATGGCAAAGTATCTGGAGATCAAAGCCGTCGTCTTCGTTCCTGGTTTCATGGACGAAGCGACGCAAGAGAAGATCAGGAGCGAAGGCGCAGAAGTGAGAGTGGTAGACGGAGACTACGACGACTCCATTGCAAAAGCTAGAGAAGAAGCAGAAGGCAAGGGAGCCATGTTAGTCATGGATGTATCTTGGGAAGGATACGAAGAGATACCCCAGGTGCGTGATTACCCAACTAGCTACGCAACCCACATCACCATCTACCAAACTTTACACGGTTTCGATCAGAACTGCAGACTAACGGGAAGCAGTGGGTAGTAGAAGGCTACACTACCATGCTCACCGAAACAGACGCCCAGCTCAAAGCCATGCACATCCCCCCTGTAACCCACGCCATAGCCGCCTGCGGAGTAGGTTCCTGGGCGCAAGCCGTAACCATGCACTACAAGGCCCCCTCCAACTCCCCACCCGCCTCTGTCATCACAGTCGAACCCTCCACAGCAGCCAGTCTTCTCGCTTCCCTCTCCGCCGGAAAAATCACACCCATTCAAACTGGCCATACGATATGCAACGGGATGAACTGTGGAACCACATCCACGACGGCATGGGACGTGCTGAGAAAAGGGGTGGATTTAAGTGTTACGGTAGAGGATATCCATGTTCACAATGATTTGTTGGAGTTGCATGAAACTGGGGTCAGGAATGGGCCGTGTGGAGCTGCGACGTTGACGGCGTTGAAGAAAGTTTGTGGGGATGGGGAGACGAAAAGAGTGCTGGGCTTAGGGGAGGAGAGTGTGGTGGTGTTGTTTAGTACAGAGGGGGAGAGGGAGTATGAAGTTCCAGTGGATGCTTAAAAGTGTGTGTTTCAGGGATGGGATATAGTGTAGTATATACATGGCGGTCAGATTAGGGAGAGTTTTACGATAAAGAGCGATGAATGTAGGAGATAGTACAATACTTAGCTCGCAATATAGGCAACGGAATATGTGAAATTGTGTGTTTTGACTCGACGTTTTCCATTCTGTCGTACTACGCAAAGACTCGAAAACGCCTGATGAAGATAAAACATGAGATCGGGTATCATATCGAACATTGTGACCTTTTTTTTCCTTCCAAAACGCCCAACCCTGACTCCTACAAGAAGTGAGCTCTGTAAGAACTGCTACACTATCACCATACCTGACGCATACCAAGGGTAGTAGACACCACTCTGCCCCAAACCTTATACATGTCGGCCGACGACATAACCCCAGGATTCCTCAACTCCAAGAACAAGGAGAGAGAGAGAGAGAGAGAGTAAATTCCGCTACCATGACCTACTTCTGGCCCATGGGCATCCCACTCTTGATCGTCGTGTTGTGACCAGCGCTGGTCTTCGACCTCTCCTGCAGCGCCTTTGGCATCTTCTTGTTATCGCCGAGCTTGGAGATTGAGCTCTCGGTGTGCATGTGAGGTGCTACCTCGACCAGCCAATCTGGCTCTATAGGTGCACAGGTCATCATCCACTCTTTCGAGGTTGCCTGCAGAGAAGCGAATATGCACCACTTCGGTCGGCTTTCGTTGAGGGGAGAGGAGGGGTGAATGTGGACGGTCAAACCGCTGTTTGCCAGGACACGGTAGGTCTGCCCATCTCTCTGCAGCCTCGCTGCATTTGTGAAGAACGCGGCGGTAAGGCACTTTCGAATGGCGATATGATCCGTACCACATGACGACTCCGGCACCTCGACGCGGTCGGCCAGTCGCTCCAATTGGTCACGAACGTCTCGCACACGTGTAAGAACCCTTCCTTGAAGATAGTTCTCACGTGCCCACCCTGGGTCGTAACCACTTTCAACGAATTCGTTCCAGATGTTGAGATACGTTATGAAGTCACCCCCTTCTAACGATGTGAACCTTTTGCGTGCAGCGTCAGCCGCAACCTTCTTGTCTTTGGGCCGAAGGAACAGGGTCGCAGATTCTCCCGTCATACTAACGATCGAGAGGATTTCCTCTCTACAACCGTACTTTTCGGACTCAATGATAGCCTTCGATAGCTTGATATCCAAAGGTAACTCCGCCATTCTTCGACCTAATCGAGTTAAAGCTCCTGTGGAGTCCAAAGCTCCCAGGGCGTACAAGTTCTCAAGAGACTTGATCATCGACGTGCTCGAAGGGCTGTCCAGGAACTCAAACTCAAGCAAGTTAGTTATCCCGAGTTGCTTGAGGCTTAACACGACCTCATCGAGGTTTGTACGTTGGATCTCGGGTATGTTCTCAGGCTGTAACTCGTTGTAGTAGGCGGCTCGAGTATACAATCGATAGCACCAGCCAGATGACGTACGACCCGCTCTTCCTTTTCTCTGGTCTGCGTTGGCACGCGAAATTGGTGTTATGACCAGTGATGACAATCCTCGAACACTGTCCCAAGTATTTTCTTTGCTGTAGCCTGTGTCGACAACATGCCTCACACCTTCGAAGGTCACACTGGTCTCAGCGATGTTGGTAGCTAAGATAACCTTGCGTCCATTAGGAGGGGCTGGCTCGAACGCCTTTTGTTGCAAATCTTGCGGGAGGGCAGAGTAGATAGGGCACACGACGAGCTCTCTAATTCTTGATCCAAGCTTTTTCTTCGTTTCCTCTATGCTCTCCGCAGCCGCTAGGATCTCTTCCTCACCTGTCAAGAAGACTAAAATGTCCCCTTTTGGCTCTGCAGAAATATGTATCTGCATCACAGTCGTGATGCTTGCTGCAAGATAATTTGCTTCTGGTGCTTTAGAATACAAAACTTCCACGGGAAAGGTTCGACCAGGAATTGAGAAGATAGGACAGTTGTGGAAGTACTGTGAGAAGTGCGCAGCGTTGATAGTAGCACTAAGGATGAGGAGTTTGAAGTCTGGTCGAGCATGGCAAACTTCCCTGCAGAGAACCAGTAGCAAGTCGGATTGTAGGGACCGTTCGTGGGCCTCGTCAATCATGATGCAAGAGTAGTTCGAGAGTAGCGGATCGGACTTCGCCTCCTGTAGCAATACACCGTCTGTGGCGAATTTGATCTTTGTCTTCGGCCCAGTCTTGTCCTCGAAACGAATGCTGTAACCCACTTCGTTCCCAAGCTTACAGCCAAACTCTTCTGCTACACGCTTGGCAACGCTCATAGCCGCAACTCGTCGTGGTTGTGTGACAGCAATCATACCGCTCGAATCAAGAGCAGAATGGACGTATTGCGGGATTTGAGTCGACTTTCCGGATCCAGTTTCACCGACGACAACGATAACCTGATGCTGATCCACGGCGGCGAGTAGTTCGTCCCGGAACTTGTAGACCGGCAAACTTCGTCGGACGTCCTCAATACTAGAAGCCCTTTTCTCTGCTTCATCTAGCTGGCGCTGCAACATCTGCTTGTCCACATCCACACGAGTCGAGGCATCCACCTGAAACTGTACTTCGTTGGATGTGTCGAAGACGTACTCATAGTCCTCCTCTTGAACACGATCCGATGCCTTGGGCTTAGGCTGACTCTTGATCTTCTTCATCTGCTCCTCTTCCCATAGTTGAACCTCGCTCTTCTCATAGACCTTGTCTTTGTGTCGTTTGGTAAGGGCCTCATGCTTATTCGAATAGTCCGCATCGGGCAGTATGTAGCCTTCTCCCGAATCATCGATAGCATTACGCGCCTCTGCCAACTCCAGAGTTTTCCTGTTGTTTCTAAACTCCTGACGTTCCCTTGCTGATAATTTGTCCCCTAATCTCTCCTCCTCTTCTGCTTCCTCTGCAACCTGGCGGCGAAGTAGGGCGAGTTGTTGCGCTTCTCGTTCGGCAAGGTATTTCTGGCGCGACGCAAGCCTCAGCGCGCTGATGTCTTGGTCGCCGGTCTTGCGGCGTTTCGAATCCATGCTGTGTGGTGCGCGCGAGGGTTCGGTAGGTATCGTGTCGAGAATATTGGGGTGTGCGAAGTTTGTGGTGTGGAGGTCGTGACGGACGGTGGAGCTGTCTACGAAATGTTGAAGCTCAGACCAAGTGGCGCTAGTGTGCTCGGAATGGTTCATTCGGGACCACCTTTTGGAACCTGAGCCAAAAAGTATTCGCACATGAAAATTCTCAGATTCGCAGGTGCCGAAACCCTTGTAGGTCTCGCGCTCGATAGTGTTCGGACGGATTCTTCATATTTTTGACCTTGGTTTGCGGCAAGATGATGGTGACGGTGGAGCTGTTTTCAGTGTTGATATGGGTGCGCGTGTGACGGACTGGTAAAGGTAGGTGAGCATGTAACGGAACGGTACCAGTGGTAGTCTAATTGCTCCGAGTTTTGCGCATGGTGGGAGTATGGTACGTATCGGTGTGATAGTCATCTCATATCCTGGAAGTATGACTAACATGGTGGCTCTCATTCGGCCTTGCTTTCATAACAATAGACCAAACATCTCGGTCGGATGCGAGCAGTGTCTGTTTGTTGATACACCGTAGGCCGAGATGTTATATCAGCACTCATTCTGTAGGTACCAGAGAAAAGCACCGTGATAGCGAACGACAAGACGGCCATGGTACCAAACAGCACCTTCTGCACATGGTGTCAGACCCTTCCAAGCTTAACATAAAGATGTCATATTCATTATCATCAAACACTAAGCAACAACGCCTTTCGCGATGCCACGCTTCCCGAACGCTAAAAAAAAACTCTCAGACAAAATGCAAACAACCTCCACCACTCAGTGACTGATATACTGAAACACAGCACTAACATCCTTCAAATCGTTCGCCGTTTCCTGCCTAAGCAACAAGTCCTGAATCTTACCCAACGGCCCCGTCTCCCCATCGTTAACAAAATGATTCCACGTACTCGTATCACCATACAACATAGCCGGCGCCTTGATGACCTGCCTTCCATCTTCCTTCCTACACCTCTTGCACTTGAAAGTATCGTGCGTGTCGCTCGTAGTGTTGTCGCGATACTGGAAGAGTTCGCGAAGGGAGTCGAGAGAGAAGTGGCGCTCAACATCTTCCGCAGAATCAACGACACAGTTCGATAAAGCCTGTTTATGGGATTGGCGCTGGAAGACCTTTTCTTCAATGGTGCCTGTGGTGATGAAGCGGTATACGAAACAATCCTTCTTTTGGCCGTCACGCCATACACGCGCGAGTGCTTGTTGATCAGCAGCTGGATTCCAATCTGGGTCGAAGAGGACAAGGCGATTGGCGCCGATGAGATTGAGACCGCATCCACCAGCTTTCGAGGAAAGGAGGAAGACGAATTCGGGGGACTCGGGGTCGTTGAATTTGTCGACGAGCTTTTGCCGTTTAGATACATTCATTGTGCCGTCAAGGCGGAAACAGCCGTAGCCGCGGGACCGACAGAGCATGGCGAAGATGTCGAGGGTTTGCGTGTAGTTGGAAATCAGCACGATCTTGTCGTTTGTCTCCGCACGGATGCGAGCCAGCATACGATCCAGGACAGCCATCTTTCCAGAGTACCAGACCTTGACTTCGCGATCTCTGCCTCTCGCATCCTTCTGCACGAAGTCGTCGGGTAGCTTATCTTCGCAGCCGGGCAAATCTTCGGGAAGGTTGAGAAGGTCGGGGTGGTTGCAGAGTTTCTTGAGCATGCCGATGACTTTGAGTGGCTGTGAGCCCTTGCCACGGAGGAGACTCTGGACGTCGGGTGACTTAATGAAGTGGTTGTATAGATCCTTCTGGAAAGGCGCGAGGTTGCAGAATACAACGTGCTCATACTTGACTGGTAGGTATTTGGAGAGGATGTCGTTGGTTCGCCGAATGATGAACTTATTGACCAAGCCAAGAAGCTCGTTGAGCCGTTCAGTGCCCTTCTTGACATCCTCGTCTGTACCGTTGGCATCGCGACCTTTCAAAATGGGGATTTCGTATTGCTTGCGGAACTCCATACGTGTCCCGAGGTAGTTTGGGTTGGCAAAGTTGAGTAGAGCGAAGTACTCTGATAGATCGTTTTGAATGGGTGTACCCGATAGGATGACTCGCCTCTGCACGTTCAAGTTGTTGAGCGCAGTAAATGTCAAACTGTCACCGTTCTTCAGTCGATGCCCTTCATCACAAAGCATCAAACCGATAGGTGTTTGTCCAAACTCGTCGGCGTAGAGGCGCAGGGTTTCGTATGATACAATGAGGACAGGTCTGACAACTGCGCGTCCGGATGCGATCGACCATTGTCGTATTTGCTGGATAAGCTCCTCTTTCGATGCCTTGCCGTCAATGGCGAAAGGGGTGACAGCGTCCTTTCCAAGCCATTTGACAAGCTCGTTCGCCCAATTCCTCACTAAACTCGACGGACAAGCGATGACGCACTTTTGTATCGTCGACTTGCCAGCATCGGGTGACTGTTTCAGCAGCGTCCACATGAGAGCGATGCACTGTAGCGTCTTTCCGAGACCCATCTCGTCTGCCATGATACATCCGTTCGCCTTGGGATCGATCATACCTGTTGTGGCGCGGTACAGGAACTTTACACCTTCGACTTGATGGGGTCGAAGAACTTTAGCAAGCCTTGGATCTATGACGACTGGCACGCGTGGCCGTTCATTGTCTACCTTCTTCTTCAAACCCAGTATCTCGGCCAAACTCTTGTGCACTAGCGGAGCTTCCATCTCCTGCTTCTCTGTTTGGCTCAATTTTGGCTCCACTTCTTCCTTCTCTACTGGCTTGTCGTCGACTGTCGGGTCGTAGAGTACAATCGCAAACTCTCCGCTAGGGTCGTGCAGTGGTCGCGCAACAAAGACGGTTCCTGTTCGCATACCAAGCAGTGGCGCTGGTCGATTCGGATTATAGGCTCCCACATCCTTGTTGACCAGAGGTACGATGAACTTGGTCCTGAATGCGGTGTCTTTGTCTTTTGGCTTGAAGACGGGAAATCGGTTTGCATCTCGAGTGGCGAGAGCTAATCGGTCTTCATTCGAATATGGCTTGTCGCTCTCTCCATCTTCACCGCCAGCACCAGAGTAATCGACCTTCCTCCTCTTCCGTGCAGGTTTTGTAGAAACACTGGATACTGTTGCTGAGCCGGGACACCGAAAGGGTTTGATGAGACGGTCGGTTGACTGCGGAGTGCCACCGTACAGACGCGCCGCGGGCTTCGCAGGGGTGGCCTCGCCGGCTGCGAGGGTTTTCGGACGATGCATGAGAAATTGGCACTTCTGGTGTGTCGTCCGAAGTTTTATTGCCTATGTTCGGTCGATATGGTGAGAGTTGGAAGGAGAGCGAGTGTAGTGTGGAAATGCTGATCAGTGCTCGCAGGTGGCGGAATTGCGACGCGTCGACTACTAGCTTCATCACGTCATCACGTGGGATGGCAGGCAGCATCATCATTCTGCCAACATCCGAAAATGCATTTTTACTGCGAAATAGCATCTTTGTTACTGCAATATACGTTCCTTGCCCTCCAGATACGTTTGACGCGTCAATTCGTTCACTCGAATTTGCGCTGAAAACCCTGTGACCGACACCTCCGAGCCCTCTCCGCAAATTCCCCAGCATAGCGCACCCACCCCATCACCAAACCAAACCCCCACTCACAACATGGCGCGAAAAGCAATAGCAAAAGACCAAATCGTCAAACTGATTGTAGGCGCAGGGCAAGCGTCGCCCTCGCCGCCTGTCGGTCCAGCGCTAGGAAGCAAAGGTGTAAAGAGCATGGATTTCTGCAAAGTACGTTCATCATCTCCAACTGTCGCATGCCCTATGCAGCATCCCTACACCTACAATCTCTGTCCCATTATTAGTACAAAGTTCTTATGATACGAACTACTAAATCTTCATGACGCCCCATCCTTGCCTACATGCCATTTCCAATAGCTCACCCTCCATACCCACCACACCTACACAACATGTATGTCCTAACAAACCACCCCAGGAATTCAACGCCCGCACCGCCCACTACACAGTCGGCACCCCGATTCCCGCACGCATAACAGTCCGCCCAGACCGCTCCTTCCACTTCCAATTGCGCACACCACCCACCGCAACCCTGCTCCTCTCCGCTGCCGGCGTCGCGCCCCAAAAGAACAAAATCCGGGGTGCTGGTAACGTGCCCGGACCCATGAACAACCACGATGGGCAGAAGGGCAAGACATCGACGAGTAGTCCCACTGTGGGGAACGCGGTCAAGGGCACCGTGGGCACAGTGTCTTTGAAGCATGTCTATGAGATTGCGAAGATCAAGCATAGCGAGACTAGGCTGAGTGGGCTGAGTTTGGAGGGCGTGGCGAGGAGCGTTGTGGGTCAGGCGGGGAGTATAGGAGTTGTTGTTGTGCCGTAGAATGGGGGTGTAGGGTGCGGATTAATGAATCCGAGGATGTGCTGTGCCGTGGAGAATACCTGCTATCATGAGAAGAAACATTATGAAAAAGGGCAAGAAGTGCAAGAACACACAGGATATCATGAAGGATTGCATGCAATGGGCGTTATACGACGTGGCTTGGGGATGCCGTGCGATTGGAGTATGTGCACACGTCTTGTGGAGGAAGAGCTTGTACAACTACTGTATACCTGTTGAAGACTCATGATGCATGATCAGTTCTGACATTACGTCAACTCGGATGATGTGACTTGCGATTATCTTGTGCAATTGATCGACTGCAATACTAAACGCATAAGCTCCCATGACTAACCCCAATCACGATAACCCACTAACGACCCTCCCAACAAGTATCTTGCATAGATTCGGTGCTCTGCGCTGCGACTCCTTCCAACTCTGCTCATACGCCCGTCTGTTACGAAAACCCATAAACGCCTCCTTGTTCCTGAAACCTCAACTGATGGTCCCTCAAGTCCGCCCATAGTCTCAACTCACTCTCTTCGTCCAACGCACCTCCACCATTCGGCTCACTCCCCTCCGGACTCACCCTCTCCAACTTACTCAATATATCGAGGAACTTGTAAAGGTAGTCTTGGTGCTGTAGTGCAACACTGCCACGCCGCTCTTTGGGGACTTCCAAGAGGGTACTGGCAATACTGCGTATCTTCTGAGTCTGCGCAGGGAAGAACCGTAAGCTTGCGATCGGACTGATTGTATTTTTGCGAAAGAAGTCGTGGGTTGACATGGAGAGAATAAACTCGTTGTCGTCTGAAGGTTGATATAGGAAATCTGAATTCTGCAAGTAAACGTATAAACTTACAAAGGAGTCGCCGTTTGGCTCCATGTTGACCATGTCGATGCTGCCCAGTACTACCAGGAGGTCTTTGACCACTTGTTCGCGTTCTTCTGACATTGCTTTTTCGAGGACTTCCGCGTTGGTGGTGGTTCCGGATACAAACCTATCGATTCCTGCCGCGAGAGCGTTGGTGCTGGGTTGTGCAGGAGCCTGGCCCATCGATCTTTGGTACTTGTCTAGTTGGAGAAAGCACTTTTCCACAAGGTGTGAGCGAGTAGACAGGTGGCTGGCGTATATATTTGCTTTCTGAATTTCGTAGCGTCGCATGTCGTGGCTATCTGTCTTTTGGTAACTGTCCAAGGTAGGATCTCGCATTCCAGAGTACTCTGGCATGGGTGGGTAGTAGGGTTTTTGTTGTTCGAGACCGCTGTCTTTGCTGGATTTCGGTTGCACTTTGAGGACTTCGGGGAGGCTCTCTAGGATCTGCCGGCAGCGCTGCAAGCTCTGTGCGAAGATTTGTTGTTGTCGGTCCCAGTCGAATATCTCGTCTATGCCGAATGCCATCTCCGCCGTTGCTAGCGATGAGTAGGAGAGGTAGATGCGCACGTTGACGTTGAAACCAGTGATCATGGAGACGACTCCTTCGCGCTGTGGTTGAATCTCGTTTGGGAAGATGTGTACGTCGTCGACTTCGCGGGGCAGTGGTGGGAGAGGCTCGGTAGGTGTCGCGGGCGGAATCATCAACTCTCCGAACGAAGCGCCTAGTTGTTGTATGGTTCTGGTCAAAGTCAGCATTGTCGACCCTGAAGAAGAAGTATTATGAGAACCTACCGCACGCCCACAAACACCGTCCAGAACACACGTCGGCCAATCTCCTCGGTGATATAGTCTACTTTGAACTCTCTCGAGCCATCGTAGTTGGGTCCATTCGAGCCCCACGCATGCGGCATGCCACCAAGATAGGTATAACCCTGAGCCTCGTGTTTATGGAGACCCAATGACCGTATGATAGTTAGGCACTCGGCCAAATAAAGCCGTAGTTGCCGCCACTGGAATACGTAGGCTCCAGTCAAGCCCAGGAAGTAGCTGGTACACGCGTCGTATACATTCAAAGACGGCCGATCAAGATAGCCTGGCCCGCGCGCCCGCGCGCACACATCTCTACACTTGTCGACCAAGGAGAGATGATTTGGGTATTCGCGTCGCGTCTGTGTATTGAGGTGTAGGCGTGGTTTTCGAGGGAAGGAAGCGACCAGGACGGCGATCATGGACGCCAGCAGCGCCAGGAACGAGGGATTCGACAAGTCCTCTCTCTGGCCCCATGCTTCGCGAAACGACGGCTCGTGAGGAAAGGGACATAACGGGTGTATGTATGTGAAGAAATCGTCGATGAGGGCGTTGAGTGTGGGGAGGGCGCATATCTCTTCGGCGGAGAGCTGGGTCGGATGCGACGACTGCAGCTGGGCCAGCGCATGGGCGGCATTGGTGGGAGACTGCGGATTCGACGAGCCAGAGTCTACATCGCCAATCCTTCGCTTCTTGATCGCTTCGGCATGTCTGTTAGGCGGACCGCGTCGTCGGCTCGGGCGCTCAAAAGTACACGGGATTTCTAGAGCTAGGCAAGCTCTACACGGCGGCCCCGATTCATCGCACTACCGAGGTCAGTGTTGCCGACTACAGTGCTAGAACAAAGCAGTTACCTTGACCTTGCGTATGCTGCATGAATCGCAGGCTTTGCGCAGGCGGTTCGGCTTTGATTGTTGGGGCAGCGGAGGATTCAGGACATGATTCGCTTGGAGAGCCTGTTGCGCCTGGAGCACCTCGTTGATATTCTCGAGCTTCGGGTAGGCGGCTTCTTGCGGGTAAGCGATGCGCGGTGGTGCCTGACCGTCCAGAACCTGCCCGTTGGGATACAAGGGCGTGTAATTATGCGGGTCCTGGCCGTCTGGTGGTGCAGCATACTGCGACGCATGCGGAGAAGAAGTCATGGCGTAGCCGTAGTTCTACCGCGACGAGGGAAGGACGTTGGCTGATGTCCCGTTAGCTTCCGGATAAAGAAACGTCTGCAAGGTAGGGTCCAGATGTATTTCATTCGACGAGGCGCATTCCTGCCTGACAGCCAGTGACAGATCTCAGAGATTCTCGAGTCTAGAGGGCTTACTTGCATATAAGTTTCGCGGTCCGATCACACGCGGCAATTACCGATGCGATCAGATACAGGGCCGGGGGAGATGATCTGAGCCTGGGTAGACGCGTATACGGGTTTCGGTAGCAAGAGACGGATAACAATTGGCATGTTAACAATCCAGAGTCGAGTTGACGTTGCTAGACATTGTGTGCTCAGTGACTTGAAAATTTGGCAGTTGTTTCAAGCTACAGATGATGTTAGGCAGGAGCGATCCGCCATGGCATCCGCAAGGACGAAAACATTTTCGCCCGTCACTCCGCTCAACGTAGTACTTATTCCTACTTGGATGGAGACGCGGTGCTAGACATTGTCGCGTCCCGATTTACATGTCCATCAATGACGCATCTCGTATGATCTTCTAGCGACGTCGATCTTGTCCAAAGGAGTATACTCCGAGCGGGAACCCGTGTTCCTGGTCTGCTTGAGTCGCGTGGGTCTGACAGGCCATGTCGTGGGCGTATTCTTCATACCAATTTGGTCGCAAAACTTCATGTCGCAAAGAATGTATTGTAGATGCCAACGCCCGCTGAACTCTTCAAATTGGTATAAATGCTGGTCGTGACCTGTTCAGCCCATTCCAGCCCTCGGTCAATATCACTACGACATACCCCTGTAGGTTGAGAACCGAAGCGCAGGCTGCCAACCAATACCTGCTGATACCTCTTCCATGCCCTACCACTCCAACCGTACCTGTCAGAGATCACTATCATCACTCCCTGGCTCGCTTCTACTCGGTGGCCTCGAACTCCTACTCAGCGAGAAATCCAAGATATCAGACTTTGATCCTGCATCGATGAATTTGCGCAAACACCATCCGATTTGTACCGCCGTTGAAGTCTCATTGCCTAGGGGATCGATTTGGCGGCCTTTGACAAAGACTAAATGATTGAGATAGGTTAGCAAGAGTCATGTTATGAGGTTGGGGGAAAGGGGAGCGAGGAGAGAAAACAGGTGAATACGTACTGATCTGGTTCTCACTATCCTCCCGATCATAAACCTTATCACTCGACCCGAACGCAATAATGCCCAACTTACTACTCCCGCTCTTCTCCTTCGCATTACTTGCGCTCCTCTCAAATCCCTGCTGTGCCAACCCAGCAAGCAAATGTTCGTAAATCTTGCGTGGCAGCTTAGTCGATGAAGGACTGTTGGTAGGCCAGGTAGTGATGTTCAAAGTTGCTAATTGTGGTAGATCACCCAGACAGTTCTCAAAGTTGACAAAACTATCGTTTTTACTGCGGATGACGCTGACGCTGGGGAAGGCGACAGAGATTTGTTCGAGGAGGGTGCATTCTTTGCAAATGGAAGAAAACGAGGCGTAGTCGTAGATGAGTTCTTCGTCGCACATGTCTGGGCCGGTGCTCGCGTGGACGTTGAGGCTCTTTAGTGTCTTGCTGTGGCGCACGATACCTGCGGCGGCCGGTAGAGCTTTGACGTACGTGAGGTCGAGAGTAAGGGTCTTGATGCCTGAAACGAGGCAAAGGAATCCGTCGATAGCGCCTAGACCGTCATTCTCGGCGTTATCGTCATGTTTGAACTCGAGGGTTTCTAGCTTATCAGGGAGCTTTGTGCTCTTGCTGAGTTCGGCGAAGAGAGCGTCAGCACCGGAGCAGCCAAAGATACGGATGCTCTTGATGGACTGGAAGTCAATCAACTTGCAGTATGTCTCTGCTGCGTAGCGCAAATGTAGCTTCTGCAGCGTGATCTCGTTAAGTGCGATTGGAGTGCACTTCGCGAACGGCTGCATGTGGCTGAACATGGTCGAAGTTATGAGTCCAGGTTCATTGACGGTATCGTTTAGTTCGCGCGTCGTGACGGTCGGATCCATCTCATCGAAGCTCGCATGCAGCGTAATCTTCTCCAGTTTGCGACCAGCCACGTTCTTCAGCAAGAAGTGACAAAAGTCTAGCACCTCCCGTGAATCCGGGTACAATCCAAGCTTGCGCACTTCCTTGAAGCACCCCTCAATGTTCGGCAGCTTCTGGAGTTCGGGAAGAACATTGCGGTCGAGCGAAATGCTCTCCAGCCATCGCATGCGCTTCTGTTTCCTGTACAGTAACACCAGGTTGTCACCCGAAAACGGAGACCACGGATGCCACGAGAACTTCTCTAGCTGGTTCTCCGGAAGCAGTTCCAAGATCATGCGGATAGCAAAGTTGGCTTGTTGCTGCTGATTGCATTTATCCAGAACGTCCGCGAGGTAGAGGTCCAGTTTCCGAACATGTTGTAGGCCAATGTTCTTAGGGTTGAGGAAGGCCGCAAGGCGGGTATCGTGGGATGAACCGACATCGAGGGTCACTTCGTAGTAGAGTTGACGAACGGCGATCTCGTGGAGTTGCTTGCAGGTGAGGCAGACGTTCTTGAGGTCGGTTGGGCGGTTGATCTGGAGAATGTAGTGTCAGCCGTGCTTTTCTTATAGCTACGAACCTCGCCCCGGAGATGAATTCAGGACATATTCGAGTCGTCCGAATGCGCCAAAACACCCATTCGAGAGGTATGCCAGAAGGTCCTCATGCTCATCTACCCCACGGCGCGACCCCTCCCCCAGCCTCGCGAACCAACCGCCCATCAACCCAAACACTTACATGCTGGACGATCAACGTCTTGATATCGACCGAAAGGTCCATGAAAGCCAGTCGCGGTGCCATGCTGTAAACTCCCCTCTAAATCTTGCCCTCTCGTGATATCGCAAGGAGTACTCCGTAGTATGTTCGTGTTGTTGCCTTTATCGATACGTGCGACGGTCCACGTAATCACAACGGCCGTGTTCGCAGCTCTCCCGGATTATTATTCTTCCTTTCTGCTGCCTAATCGCCAGCAAAACACACAGCTGCAGTAGTTCCCAAGATGACCGGCGGGCTGACCGGTAGGAGTGGAGTAACGAAGCGTGAACAGCTGGCGGGCAACAAAAAGAAAGCAAGCAAGCCGTTCAGCCTCACTTGTGTCCCGCCAAAGGGGACCCACACATCGTATTAACTCCGCGCAAGCAAGGGTCCACGCGGGACGAAAAAGGGCGCTAATGCAGCCGATAAACTGGGGTAAGCGCCGCCTGAGCTCCAGTGGCGAGCCCTACAAGACTATGAAGACGCTCATTATGGATAGTTTTCAAGGCGAACTAAAGCACCCCCTATGGATACACTGTTGCTACGTTTGAGCTCCTGTGATTGGAACATTGGGTGGATACCTTCTAGGTTAGTTTTCGGGTTCAACCCATAAGAAACGAGCTCCATCGTACATCTGAACTCAGAAGATTTCGTTATTCCTGCCTTTCATAACATTTATATGAACACCCTACTTCCTCACCCTCTAGCGCCGCAAAGTACTCTGTACTCCAGCAATAGCCCAGCCCAGTCGCTTTGTCACATCTCTCATAGTTGTCTCACCTCCCACTGCACCACACCCAAGACCATCACCCCCTATCATCCAGCTCCATAACCCGTCCCAGCCGCTCCCCCCGCCATTCCATACCCCATTCCACCAGCAGTCCTTCCCGTCTTAGCCATCTCTCTCCCTGCTGCCGCCGCATCGTATTTCCCGTTTTCATCGAGGAAATCAGGCGGCCTGGCTGTGGTCCTGGTATTCTCATTCTCGTTATGAGCTTCTAGGGCAGCAGGGTTTTTGGGGGTAAGTGATGACATGGAGAGGCAGGAACCCATTTTCAGGATCGACTTGGCGAGCTAAGTAGAGTGGTAGTGTGGTGGTGATGCACCTGGCGTTCAATTGAAGTTGTCGTGGTTAGTGTAGTTGGTTTACGAAGTAAATGGTCAAAGTTGGAATCAGTTGTTGCAACGATTATGAGGACTTCATCTCTTTTAGAGGAGGCACATGCTTTCTTACTATTAGTCCTCAGAAACAAAGGCAAAGATAGAAGCTTATGTAGCATAGTACGCTTGTAGTCCTCAAGTGGTGGTGATGTTTAAGCGATTTACCCGGTAAATCAACCCCGTGGCTGAGCAAGGCGAACATGAGGTCACGAGCACATGGGCAGTGCACACTTGCTATATGTCGATCTCACCATTCTTGAGCAACGAACACAGTGACGTCCATCAAGTTGTTAATAACAATGGCTCATCGTTTCCGTATGCTGTCTTGATCCTCTGCACTACCAACTGAGGTCCTGCTCAGCCACCGATGTCGCCACCACCACCACCACCACCATCTCGCCTGAAGAAAAGGTCGGGTAGTATGTGAGAGTTGCGTCCATTTGGCTACCTGTCGCCAGCACAGCCAGGCAACAGCGCTCAATCATACCGCTAATCCTGAATGCTCAAACAGCCTCATACACTACATCACGCAAACAATAATGAAAAAGGGTATCAAGCCTTCCATTTCATAGGAGCTTCGCTCCCTTGTGATAATCTGATCTTGACCCAAACCATGTCCCACGCCTTCAAAAGGCAGAATATTCCCAAGAATGCCAGTCATGTTGTAAAAACGCCAGACAGCCAAACACCTCGCTATGCATGCCTCATACAAAGTCCTTCGGTAACAGAAGTCCTACTCCTCGTCACTATCCCCAAAACCAGCCAATAGCTCCGCTTCAAGACCATCATCATAGTCGTCTTGGAGATCTGGCGCCGCACCATCCACGCCTTCAACCCCATTTATTTTCTCATCCGCATCGTTTGCCTCATCTCCCATATCCTCCTCCGGCCCCGTCGTCTCCGGACTAGGCAACCCGGATGACTTGCTCTCTGCAAGAACGACGTTGGTCAGACTAGTCACCCTCTCCATCGTCCTCTTCTTCCGCCGTTGCAGCCGCGACGTCGTGCTGTTGACACTGCTATCGCTCCTATCGCTCTCCCCATCGTTTTCAGCTTCACTTCCTTCCGTCGAGTTGGTGCTGGTACGTTTCCGCTTCTTCTTTCCGCCGTTCTGTCTCGACTCGGTTCCTGTAGAGGCGGTGCTGTTTTCTGACCGGACGCTATCAGTATCTGACTCGCTGGCCTCTGAATCCGTCGCGTTCATGAAATCAGCCAATTCATCGTCTAGTTGCGCCCAGTCGTCATTTGACATTTCGACAATTGGTGAGTGTGGTACATCGTCTGGTGCTTCATCACCCGTACCATCAATACTCTCGTCCTCGAGGTCAGCGACGGGTGACCCCGCTGCTTCTGTCTCGATGATATAAGGCGTCTCGTCTACATGCTCCCATCGGGTACAGCACTGGAACATCCATTCCGGATTGACAATCTTTATGTGGGAATACCGGGCTGCGCGCTTTACTTTTGTGGTCTTGCGGTCAGGATTGGCGATGACGTGTGTGGTGCGGCGGGTTACGTTCAACGTTACTTCAGCGCCGAAGGAGGAGATCCAGAGGGCGAAATCGGATCTGAGATGGGTCAGCTCTGCTCAAGGGGATTTGAAGTGGGGAACTTACGTTAGGACGTCTACACCAAGCGGTATGATGCCAGAGAAGACGACCACGGTACCGTCGAGCACCTCGTTCTTGATCCGAGGCATTATCTCGGCAACGTCGGGGATGAAGTCTTCCATAGAGCGTTTCTTGGGGCTCTTTTCGCCTTTCAATGCGGCGACGCGACCATCTGCAGGCGCCTTTCCTCTGGCTTTCCTGTACTCATCGTAAAATGTGCGGTGAACAAGGTTGAGGTTCTGTTCAATGACATCAAGTCCTCTATCGTCATTGTTGAGGATACTATGTCGTGCCTTGGGATGCTCGATCTGCCGGGAGTCCTCGATGACCGACTCAGTATCGTCCGCCTCTTCATCCTCCTTGTCCTGCATAAGCTGTTGTTGTAAGAGAGGCCGCTCGGTTTGTTGCGCAATGATGAGTTTTTCTTGCTCTTTGGCCTGCTCCTCCAGGTCCTCGGTTGCGGCCAAGGATATAAGTTGCTGTCCCAACTCGTTCAGATCGCCATTCGCAGCGTCGATTGGGGTTGTTTCCAGCGGTTTGCCTGCCACAGACACAATGTTCGTAGGCGCAGCTTCAGCCGTAGCCTTTTTGGGCGTCGGGGGGGATTTGTCTTTTGCGAATGTAACCAGCTCCTGCTGCTTAGGCAGGAAGCTCGCGTTGATGTCGCCAGCGCCGGGGAAGAAGTTGAATACGGGTACGCGGACGAGGTGGGGGCTGTATTGCCAGACGTCTGCTCTGTCGTCAATGATGACACACATTGCTGTGTTCTGGTAGAAGAGCCGCGTCAGACTCTTCAGCTTGTCGGTGTAGTTTTCGTCGCGACTGAGGATGCGGTCGCCAAAGTATTTGCGCTCGGGATCGATGATCTTTGCGACAGCTTGCGCATAGGCTCGGGTGGCCATGGTATAGACGTGCATCTCATAGAGCTTTGAGACGCGATCGAAGAAGTCCTTGAGACCTGGGCGCATCTTGACATAGTACCAGTTTGCGGCCACATTGGAAACATTATCATCGGCCAATTGGAAACCTTCCACATCTTTGACGGCGTCGTGGTTTGGGTTCTCCGGGTCGTTCTTCCACTCTGCAATGGTGCGCTCGCAGGTAGTGTGGATGACGGTCTGGTCCAAGTCAACAATCAAGGTCAGCTTTCGCGCGCTCAAGAGTCGCTTCTTCGCGTCTTCCTCCGCAGCTACCGCCTCTTTGTGGCTGACGAGGAGCGCAGTGTTGTCGTGCGCCATGTTCACCGTCGCGCGTCCCGTGCCGAGCTCCTTGGTGAGATAGTCAACTTGCGTCATGTCTTTGCCGCAGTCGACGCAGAGGCCACCGAATTGTGTTTCGTGAGTGCAGGGCTCTTCAATTTCAAGAAGTGGTGTTCTGGAGAGTTGTCAGCATGTCGCGCCTGCAGCAGGCGCGCGGTGGATGGGCCTACCCATGTCTCTCAATGATAGTGCCCGGCTTGATGAACCATCGCGTAATCTTTCCCTCGGTGCTCGCAGCAAACGTCTGCCTAAACTTCTTCATGACCGTCTTCTCGCCTCCCCACTTGTCGCCCTCGGTGACGCGACTGTCATAGCTGTAGTTGAACAGCTTCCCAGACCGCTGTACATCTTCATCGCGCTTCTTGAGGAGATCGACGACGGTGACGGGATAATTCAAATCTCGGGGTGAAAGGACCTTCATTCCGAGTGGAGGCAGCCCATGCGACTGGCGACGTGGTGGTGTTGATGGCGGGCGCGTTGTGCTTGGAGTTGGCGCATTCGGGACTTCCGCGGCGATGCAAGGGAACGAGCTCGAGCTAGGCGCCTGCAATGACGTGGGAAATCTTTCGCGGTACGCGCTGGATTGGGGTTGGAGGTGATATTGCTGTCGTGGGTGGTTGTGTCGCGCGACTGGGGTTGACGTAGGCGTCGCGGCTCGTTTACCATATTTTGGAGCGAGGGGCGGCTACCTTTATACCTTTCAGCCACCAAAACTAGCGTGCACCGCCAGTACCTCAAACATGGCAGCAACAAAGAGCCCCATGAAGGATACCGCGTCTGTCACGAAGACCTGTTACGAATGCATCCGAGGTTGCCTAATATTGGCATCGTTATAATGCTTTTTTACAATGACTTTACGTGGGAGTTGAGTAGTAGCCTAGACGCGTCGAGCCCCTCGGCGAGTACTGCCAAGACATGACTGTTGCGAACATCAGGCTGCGATAAAGCACAACCTCCATGTCGCATACAACTGATCTTGATTGCTCTGTGGTCTCGTCATTGCGAGGGAGCTCGCTTCTTCTGTTACGCACCGAACTAGAACAGACCTTCAAGGCATACGTAATGTATCACGTTAGAAATCCAACGGGACGTCGACAGTGTATAGCTTTAGAGTGAGAAAGAGTGCTCAGGGTACGAGTTACAGGAAACAGGCTCCTTCGTAATGTACTTCTGCTGCTCATACTGGTGCATGCTCTCGAGCTTCAAGTGACTACATAGTCCTAGCACTGCCGAGGCCCGTCACATGACTCTACCAAGACTGGCTAGTGCCATGGTATGTGGGCCTCATCCAATCTTAGCTTAGTGTGGGAGACTCAAATCTACTGCATGTGTACACTCGCTCGAGGGGCACAACTTCCATAATGAACACCAGCGACAACACATCCTATCACTGTTGGTAGTCCTCCTGACTTAATTCCCCTCGGGCCATTCTTTGACCCAATCAACCAATTGCTTCAACACTCGATCCTGCACCTCTTTCACCCCAGCATTCACTTTCCCATTCTTAGTGCTTAAATCAGTCACATGACCACCACCAGGGACGACCTCGACAGGAACCTGCTCAGTGCTCTGCAGCGGACCTCCAGGCCTCCCTTTCGCCGAAACGCTGATTTCTCGCCATGGATCGTACTCGCCATTTACATAGATCAGTCGGCTTGTATTAGTGATATTCCAGCCTCCCAAGTACGCATTAACTTGCTCTGCGGTTCTCCCTGCTGCGATGCCGTATGTTTCGCCATTCGGTCCAGGAGGGAAGTATAGTCCGCATTGGCGAACCCAGTAGTCTGTTGTTATGAGGCGGGAAATGAGCGACGGACGTCCTGGGGGAGCGCCAACTTTCCAGTTTCCAAATGGTTCATTGCAAGTCATCCAGACCCATTGACGGCTCATGGCATTGCCCAGCGTCGTATCAGTGAAGAGCGGGGAGCTCGCGTTGTAGGTGTCGAAGCAGCCAGTATTGTCCGTGGTGTTGAAATCAGGGTACTCATATGAGGCGCAGTGATTCGGGAGTCTGGTCTCTTTCCACCATTTTGCGTATCCTTCGAGCGCTTTGTCGAGACCAACACCATCTTCGGACGGAAGGTTGGTGGGGGTGGCGTTTACGGCGTTTTCAATGTAGTCGCAAAAAGTGAAGAAGCCCGTGTTGTAGGAAAACTGATTACCCAGCCAGAGATAAGGCCCATGCGCCAGAGCAGCCATGAAGTCGTCATTATGAGCGACGTCTTGCATGCTAAACCTAGCCTTGAGTGCGTATTGCTCGTCCCGAGAGCCAGTGGTCAGGATGCTATCCATGTGGTCGATAACAAGAGAGATGTCTTTACTACAGTTCTTCGGCATGCCCTCTTGTGTAGGGAGGAAGTAGGCCCAATAGTCGTCAACAGCTTGAACTGATGCACTTGAGGCGTAGTAGGCCCATATAGTGCCTGGATCGAGGTTTGCAATCCATGCTAACAGTGCACCAAAGTAGCTACCGCCTATACCTATCCATGGAACATCTTTAGCGTTACTGCTAGCGTTCTCATGGGTAGCAAAAGGCAGTTGAACTTCACGTGCGAAATATGTTACATCCTTCATGCTGTTCTCGAAAGTAAGGTACTTCATATTCTCGGTGCTGAGGTTGGAAAAAGGTGTGCTAGTACCCCAGTACCGGTGTTCGAGAAGAATGGTAGCTGCTCCAATCTGCTCAGCCAGGACTCCAGGCGAGCCACTCTTGGTTAGAAAGCTGTAGTACATAGAAATATTAACTTCTCCAGGCGAAAAAAAGATCACTGGCGAGCCGGGGCCCCTCCAGTACGTCGTGTCGTAGTAGTAAAATTGATCAAAAGTCCCGAGACTAGGGTTGTTGTGATCTATCAATTGTTTGAAAGTGCTGTTCTTGTGGTAATGCATTTTCGGCGGCGGCTCGCTGTCTGTCATGGATTGGGCACAGCCCCAGCCTTGACAAGACGTTAACAACTGTATTCCAGGCTGTATCAGTAAAAAAAATAAAGCTCACCTCCATAAGGACCGCAGTCATACCAGTCCTCGCCGTAGTATTTGTCGACATAGTCGATGTTGTCATGTTGCTTCCGAGCTCGAGTAAATATAGAAAAGGCTGCTAATGTCAATAGGCTCTTCATGATACCTCTAGGGCTAGGTAATCAAGATATGGGAACAAGCACGATGTCGTCAATAGGAGAATGATGTGCAAATCTTCTTACATAAGTTCTAGCTTAAAAACCGCTTATCGAAAGCCCCATGATGACTGCACATGTCTTTATCTCCATGGTGTACATCTCACCGCATTACGGAGTAATCAACCATGTACTCCGGATGTTGTCAGCCCCTGTACCCCATCATCGCCCTCTACCGCTTCCGCCCAACGCCGCTCGGCCCGTCTCCAAGACGATCTTTCCAAGGTTGTTTGTCATGCGGATCCGATAATTGTTTTCAACATCCCGCTCAACTCTGCTTACCAGGCAAAGAACAAAGAAAACGGCCCGTTGCTCTAACGTGGGCTTCCTATTCAATTCTAATGATCCTGAGAAGGGGTCGATGTGAAGCGTTAGAGCCAACAACCTCGGTTACCTAGGTACACGGTTAGGCTTACGTCAGGAGCGGTTACACAGCATTCGGTGATAAGCAATCGATGGTCAGTGTAGAAGTTACTAGATATGGTGTTTTCCGTCTGCAGTCGCAGGATCGCAACATCATTTATCCGTCCCGAAGTCTAGTCGATAAGTGACTACAGCTAATGCCTGTTCCGACGTACGTAAGGATTTACCCTACACGTCGCTCGAACCCTTTTCTCAAAAAGACTACTTACATATCGTTCCGCTCGCATAACAAGTGCCTTCTTTCATCCACTACTCTCGCATACTCTAACAACAGCCGTAACCAGTATAACTCCATGTCTGCCTTACGGAGGACTCTGCGGCTCCAGATGGCTGCGCCTACACCGATTGCTTCAGCGTGCCTCTCGTGATTCTCACAACCGTCTCCTCGACAACATCCGCCGATAAAGAAGCAGAGTTTGTGCCAAAGATCAGGAAGACTGCCGAGATCAAAGGGAACAAAATGTTTGTACGGTACAAGCCGCGATCGGTGCCATTCGTCGAAAACAGTGCCCTTCAACACCACGGAGCCCGTCATGAGCAATGCGCGGAAACGAGCTGTGACTGATGTTATACAGCGAATACCATCCACGAGAACAAAAGAACTTACCGCTGTACGCATTACCATCAATATCTGGCAAGTACTTGTACGTGGCCATATCAGCCATAGATGTATGCGCTGCAGTTCGAAACTGGTGATCGAGGTAGCTGCAGGCATCTCCTACGTCCCAACCTCGCTCAGCACACCGCAGCTGTGTGAAGGCACAGTCCAAATGCTCGTCCATCCATTTAGAGTGCGGCGGTTCGAGTGTTGCTGGGTTCCCTAGAGAAGCATTCGTCCAGTCGATTTGACCACTGCTGATAGCCTCAAGAAAAGAGGAATTCATTGACGCTACAAAACGATGGCGATGAGATCTCATCCAGGTCAAGGAATTATGCCTGCCCCCGGTGTTAGAGCCCCGCCAGATGGCCTTGTTGTGCTTCTCTGACCACGCTACACCCACGGGTGAGTTGATCAAGTGTTCGGGGAGACTAAAACTGGGATCGTCCACCCACGTCCATAAGTCAGGGACTGTTATTTCAGCGCTCACGTGTCGTATGTGCGTTGAGGAGAAAATGGGTAGAAGGGTAGATGATGTCGACACCATGTGAGGCGCCAACATCGTGCCGTGGCTACCGGCCAACTCTGGTTGAGCGCACACATCTTGAACGGCAGAATTCGCAGGTGGTACGTGATCGGACGATGCGTTTTGTGGGGGGCAGACAATGCCGTGGAAAAGGTACGGAGGGATATCTGCGCGTAGTCCAAACGTCAACCGGAGAAGCTTCACACATGGCCATACTGCAGCTTACCTCGATTCCATCCGTTCACGACATCTTCCTCTCCAGCATGAAGAGCCCTATTGATGCCCCCGTGAACATGGATCTGGGCGCCTGCTGAGCGTGACACTAATAGGCTATGCTGGCGTGCCTGCAGTCGGGCTTGCTCCATCACAGACCAGGGAACGAGCACACGAGGTGAGGCATGCACACTTACCGCCACGTCAATATCTGGCAGCAGCGGGGCGATTCTCCTCAGCAAGCTCAATTGATCATCGCAAGTCATGTCCTCTTTCGGGCAGTTAGCTCGAACTACTCCGCGTCGAAAAGAGAATCCCTGGAGTCGTTCGATAGGCTTCTGAGATCTGGCGAGAGAGACGAGTGAGGCCGCAGCATTCTGTGTGGTCTGTGCTGGGATGCCCCAGAATGGCTCCAAGTCGTCATAGATTTGATCCCAGAATGGCTCGATCGAGATACCTCCTGACTGTTGAAGGCGCTGGTAAAAGACTCGAAAGCCTGGCGGTGGACATCTTCCTCGCCGTTGTCGGTATGATTCTACCGCTTGTGTGTATGTGTGTGTTTCTTGGGTCACCAAAGACTGGAAGTGGTGCTCGGCATCAGCAATAGAACGCTCAAGAGGATGTAATGGAGTATGGATTCTTGAATATACGATCGAGACTCCATACGCTACAACCACACTGAGAATGCATGTCATGAGCAGGCGGTGTTGCATGATTATAGCGAGTGCGAGCACAGTGAAAAGTTCAATGCGAAAACAGTAAGTCTGACATTCGTTCACATCCTTTTATATGCCTCTCTCCAACACCGCCCTTGTCCTCGATATTCTCTTCTACTAATCGAACGGCCCGATCATTCCTTACTCTCGGCTTCCTCTTCAGGAGCGGGTGCAGGCCCCTCATCTCTGAATAAGTCAATATAGGTGGCACGCTTCTTCTCCTTCATTTCGCCCTCTTCTTCCGGCGCGGGTGCGGGCCACTCATCTTTGAATAAATCGATGTATGTTGCGCGCTTCTCTTCTTTCGTCTCGCCTTCCTCTTCTTCTGGTGCAGGAGCTGGCCCTTCATCTTTGAACAAATCGATGTAGGTGGCACGCTTCTTCTCCTTATATTCTTCTACATCCTCTTCCGGCGCCGGAGCCGGCCCCTCATCTTTAAACAAATCAATATAGGTGGCACGCTTCTTCAAATTCTTAGGTTCTTCTGCATCAGCTTCAACAATTAGTACGGTTGTTGTCCTATCATGGGGCTGAAAGGAAACCTACGAGAAGCGGTTGCTACCGATAAGCCAACCAAAGCGATGAGGAGGAGGAAGCTCTTTTGCATCTCGGGCTTTGCGTACGGATAAGAATGTAAGATTTGATTTGTGGGTTTGTCTTCACACGATTCAACTGTGTTCGTGTAGCAAGAGACGAATATCTACGTGCGTTTCTGCGCAGCTATTTGTACGTCTCTCTGCTCGTAAAGATGAAGACGGTCTAATGCTCTTCTGGTCATGTAAACCCATTCGAGTTACGAATTTCGTACCAATGCTCGGTCATCTCCGGTACATGAGTTTGACTTCTGCAAAGTACACGCGGCCTACAGGAGGTATGACTGTACGGCAGAGTTGAACGAATAGCAACGCATGTCTCGAAAGTTTAACGAACTGCCGTCAAAATGTACCCTCCACTCTGAGTTACCGTACTTGTACTGTGTACTTGCTCGGTAGCTTGGCAATGGTTCGCCGAGCCGCGTCCTGATAGTTACGTACGTATCCAACTCGTCGCCACTCATCTCTTCTCACACTTGCGATCAACGATCGTCCACGTCGCTTCTCAAAAGACTATCCCCGCTTGCTCGATGGGTTCTGCGGAGGTACGTCCTAATTAAGCGTGGCCAAGCTGGATGCTTTGAGAACGGTCCGTTATCGGGGACGGGACGATGCCGCATACATTTCGTGAGCGCTAATCGCTCGTTGACTAAAGCTTCAGCTAACCCAACTACACTTCAGAAGGGTACACCAGCTTCGTACGTCTCTCCTCCAAGCTAGCGTTAAGCATGAACATTTCACCACAATGTCTGATATGTCCCTCGTCTGATGCCGTTGTAGGCATCACAATGCCTGTGAACTGCTGCCGGAACTGCTTTCTCCATGCAAAGACGCAGTGCGCAACATGCTGCTCGTAGGTGAACCATATGGTTCTCCCGGGCTCAATAAGCATTGATAGCTCGGTTCCGTTGATCAGGCGCTGCTTGCCATCCAGCTCCGTTTGGTATAGCCAAACACCCCCCGGGTCGGAACGAGAAGCCGTGGTGAACTCACGAGTGAGCTCGGAATCGATACATTCCGGTCTCAACCAGCACAGCTCGATCTCATCGAACTTGCAGTTCTGCGAGATTCCTTCGGCAGTTGTAACGCCGCACACGCATGAGGCATCATCTCGTATTAGTGTTGCGAGAGTTTGAGATCCGGCCGCGTAAGCTCCATAAACAGCCAAAATGGTAACAAGAACGGCAATAGCTACTCGTAAGATGAGATTCCTTCGCGGCTTGAGATCGTCGTTGTTGTATTTTGTGGATAGTGAAGTAAGCCCGACTCGCTCCTCTGCGGGTCCGGCTTCTACACCCATGCTCGATGATTTGAGGAAAGCGAAGAAGCGGCGAAACATCGGTTTTGTATATGTGTGAGATGTACTGTATGGTGTAAGGTGGGGTCTAGGGTAGATTTGTAATGGAGTACCTACTTTGGCTCCTCGTTCGATTGATGCGGCCTCACACCTCTTTTCCTAACTCATTGACTTGAGCAGCGAGGAATGGTATGGTTTGTAAAGCAGAAATGTACGCGTGTAGTCGAAGAGTGCATAGTATCATTGTTTGGCTGCAAGGTGGAGACTCTTATCTTTGGTGGAACGTCTTTTAGCTGACTTCAGCTGACATCATCTTGATCGAGGAGCAGAATTTGACCGAAAAGCGCGCAGTCTTTCTATTAAGCTTTCGATATTGAAGGTCTACAGTGATAGCGCCCGACAGGGCCGGCCCGCAGATGTACCGGAGCAAGGCCGTACGCACCTGGTGGAATAGCTTATTCTGCCCCAAACGCATGCAGCTTTGTAATGACACATACATCTACCCCTCAGTGACGAAGTTCCGAAGGTTCCGTCCTGCGATGAGGTAGTTCGTAAGCGTCTTGTTATGGAATTCATCGTCGTAGTTGATCGCAACAACGTGCAGCAAGTTTGATGGGCTTTCGATGACTTTGTACCTGTGCAAAAGGTATCGGACATAACAAGTTTCTCCTACTGAGCCATTGTGTGCTAAACACCATGGATCACTCGTGGCGTAAGCTACCTCAAAACGAAGACGCTGAGGAGTCAGAGGACCTGTTGCCATCAGGGGTTCCACACGGTGGAGTTCGCAGCAAACCTGTCCTGTCTCTCCAGCTGCTTTGCTCCTTCTTGAAGTACGCTGTGGTGGCTACCGTGTTCTTCGTTTTTGGCTTGATGTTCCAATATTCGCGAATAGAACAAGCTCTATCTGGTACGTCATCTTCCTGTCGCTAGAACCATTGCTAACACAGCATGACATTAGAGCCATCGTTCCTAAAGAACATCAATCGAAGTACACACCTCAATCACACAAACATTCCCCTCTTTGCAGAAAGTAATGGCGTCATCTGGCAGCAATCGCCTAGCCCAAAAGTCGATGCAGCATGGCATGCGCTGACCACGGGATATCCATTCCTGATAACAGAGGACGACATGCGCATCCTCGGGAAAGATCCAGATCGCTATATTAGCGTCCCCAAAGACTTCGGCTATGGCGAAAAAACGTTCATCACCCGATTCGCACATACGCATAACATCCACTGCCTAGACCACATCCGAAAACGGCTCTATCGTGAGCATTATGGTTATCCAAACGATACGATGGATTGGATCCACACGAAGCACTGTCTCCACGCTTTGCTAGATCATCTGACGTGCCACGTCGAGTACGATGTCATGAATTACATTTGGGTCGAAGGGGAGCCTACGGCGGATCCTGAGCTCACTTATAACCGTCAGTGCCGAGATCTGGACGCCATGATACGCTTTAGTGAGGATAATCGTGTTGATAAAGACCTGCGAGTATTTTATATTCAGCCAGCGGAAGGAGACCATATCTTCCCACCAAATTCAGAGTTCCGCATGTTAGAGAAGGAGTTCGATGAGAGCCATCCCAACCGTCCGTCAATGGAGGAGCGACGGAAGACTTACCGTAAAGCCTACGATGATGCGATAAGTTACTGGCAGGAAACGGGAGAAGTGCCTATCGAGGAGAGGCAATGGTAGATATCTACGAAAACATTCAACAATACCTGATATGGGGAAGTGCTTTTTCTCGCGAAGGCTTTACCTGGTAGAGGGGTAACAGCCTGGATGCATCCAGAGGTTGACAGGAGATTTTTCTAAAACATGTAAATCAATACCAAAGGTCTAAACAGCCCATGACATGAGACAAAGATCACTACCGGATATGCCTGAATGGTTTGCGAAGAAAAGACATTGACTAGACAACGTTGTCACACACACGGTATGTACAACATTGAGACCTCGAAGCATCAGCAAGCGCCGTCTCCAAATTCCTCAAGTTCCTTACTGCTCGGAGACTATGAAGTTTTCTGGGTCTAGACCAAGTGGCGAGTCAGCAGGCTAGTCTTCAACGGAGTCGTCATTTCCTACCAGACGCTCTAACAAAGCGATTCTCTCACTATCGCCGTGTAGGCCCTGACCTTCTAGAAGTTGCCTAAGTTCCTCGTCTGTCTTCGAATCCGAGGCGTTAAGCTAAGCTTCCTGAAGTTCTTGCTCATCATCAAGGATCTCGTCGTTCACGATACCCTATCTATCATCTCGCCGTCTAGGACATCATCAATCAAGATTCTGTTACAAGTAGAGGTAAACTTCGATTAGACGCTGAACATCTCAATCGTGGCAGACATTGGTAAAGAAGTTGACGATCTGGATGAGCATCTGGAGGTCGGCATTTGCGGTACGCGCGCGCTAAGAGTACCTAGGTACGGTTTGCTCGAGAAAGAGAATATTGAATAGATTGCTCAGATGAGGCCATGATGGTTAGAGGACAAGAGTCCGACTTCATTGGTAGGACCTAGGCTGACAAGGGGAGGCGCGCGCAAATGCGCGCTTGTGCAATATTGACCTGCCTAAGTAAGCTGGCAGTTTTGCAGACTGCAGCACGCCCTTGTCGTGAAGGAGGGTTATCCTAGATAATCGCGATCGTTCCTGTCACGTAGCTTGAGTCACGTCGCGTTCGAAAACGTATTAGCGTTCACGCGTGAGCTGTACGTCAGACCTCTCTTCCCAAGACAGAAGCAATATTGGCGCACCCGCCCAGCTTCTATAAATGAGGGAATGTACGTAAGAACAAAGATGCCGGGGCCGAGCTGCCGATTGTTTATTATGTCTGGGAGAAGGGTGACGCGTTTTGGCGTTCGCCGGATGAATGTGTCGCCAGAAGCGGATGAATGGGTTGGGGGCCAGATGCCGTGCTGCAGGGTAAGGCGGCCAGTGCAATTTCCTGGGTCAGGGTCTCAGGGGCACCCAACGCCTGTTCACGAACGATCATCATCAGGGTAATGGAAAAGCAAGAAACATGGGCTTGACGACATGGCATGGATGGTTTCTGTATGCAGTGATTGCGAGAGCTGCACGTTGGAAAGTAGGGAACTCAATTGTAGAAAGTGTCGATTTAACTCCATTCATGCCAAAGTATGTACAAACAAGGGTATCGGACGTTGAATAGTCAGATCGTGAAGTAGAGGTGGAAATCATGTCATTAAGTAGCCGACTCTTCTCAAGAAAGGGCAAAGAATCTAGGAACAAGAAGACCACCGGGACCACACGACTCCCTCCATAGGGCCAGTAAGCATTCCAACCAAGGCGTATTACAATACCAAGTATATTAACCATCGAAATGCTGCTGCGACTGTTATTGCGCAAGGAAGCAAGAGTCCGTACCGCCAACACCGCGCTCCCAATCCTAGACTGAATCGTGATGCAGAGTTGAAGTCGTAACCCGTGAAGCCATGTTTTATTTCCTCCTCTTTCCAAAACTCGAGAAGAGACTAGCAGAGACATGGAGAACCATATCCCGACAAATCACTCAAGAGCGAACCGCTTACAAGAAAGCAGCGACGGCACCAGCGATGGCGAAGAAGCCAACGGTGGCCTTGCCAGCGGCACCAGTGAACTCAGGGGTGGCAGGCTTGGTGGAGGTGGGCATGGCACCAGTGCCAGTGGGGTAGGGAGCGCCAGTTCCGGCAGGGACGTGGGGAACGGTGCCGTTGGAGCTGGGGTACATGGGAGCGGGAGGAGCAGCCGAGTATCCAGGGGCAGTGTGGGAAGCCTCAGGGACGGAAGGCTTCTCAGAGGAGACAGTGGGCATGGGGACAGCCGGAATCTCGGGGGTAGGGGTGTGGACGTAGGTAGCAGTGTACTCAGGGATGCTGAGGGTGGTGCTGCTGGAGATGGTGTAGGTGGAGGCACCGTAGGTGATGGTGGTGGGCTCAGGGCAGACGTAGCTGGTGGCGTGGACAACCTCGGTGGTGGTGTAAGCGGGCTTGGAGGCGCTGTAGACGGGGGCAGCGGAGCTGGCCTCGTAGGCAGGCTTGGAGGCCTCGTAGGCGGGCTTGGAAGCCTCGTATCCAGCGGAGGAGGTCTCAGCGGGGTAGGCTGGGTACTCAGCAGCGGAGGAGGCAGCCTCGTAGGCAGGGGCCGAAGAGGTCTCGGCGGGGTAGGCCGGGTACTCAGCGGCAGCCGAGGAAGAGGCAGGGACAGCAGGGTAAGCCTCGTACTGGGGAGCAGCAAGGGCAACGGCGGCGAAGCCAGCAATGACGGCGAAGGAACGCATCTTGATTGTTGGTTTGGGGGGTGGTATTAAAATACGGAAGGTATTAAGTTATAAGGCGTTGGAGGTCGTTGGAAACGAGTGTGATCGGTGATAACCGTGTATTAGTGAGTGTAATGAGTGTGTGGTAGAGAATCAACTGAGGAGCAGCTGGCGAAGACATTATATAGAACTATACACGAGCTGGCCTTACCAAGAAAGCCAGCATCTATGAACAGGGGCGCTTTGGCATAGTTTCGCTCGTTTGGCAGAATCGCGAAAGCTCTGGCGTGCCGGTGGCGCCGTTTGGTGGACTGTGCCTGGCGATAGTACGGGATAGGGGAACCTGTGGAAAGGTTCGACATGGGCCGTTGTGAGCTGTTTATTGATGGATGTCGAACGGACCAATGAAATGGTAGACGACGCGCAGAAACGAAATGAGCTTGACAATTTCCCCTGCCAAGGGGGCCTTGCCGCCTCAACACATCGCCCGTCGTCCTAACCGCTTTCGCTTCAAGTGTTCGACTTGTGCACGCAGAACATGTTCAATCGCCCGGTAGATACCTATCTCCGGTCTGTGATCCGCACCTGCATATCAGCTCGGAACATAGGAAAGGTCGCGCGACCACGTCAAAGTGTAGTTTGCATTGGGATAGGTGTAGAGCCACTGACTGTGACCGTCACAATGAACACCTGAACAAAGCGATGATTAGGGGCTCCTTGCTAGTCAGCATCGAAATATCGATCACAGTGGAGATGGCTAATCGTGACAACATCTGGAGCAATCCCCGCGCCCGAGCAAAAATAGCTTCCAGTGCTGATAGGAGAAGGGCCAAATTGGAGCGGTCTGCTGGTGTCGAGGTCGTTGTTCAACGATGGAGCGGGGACGTGCGGGTTCCTGCATTGTCCTTGCATCTAGACCTGGGACTAGATCTAGCGAAGGGCCGACAGCCCGTCCAGTGTCGCACGAATTGGCAGCCATCGAAGATGTCGCGGAAAGTTACTGCCGAAGTTTCTGTGATGTCTTGGAGGCTGATCAGTTTCCAGCTCTTTCTCAGCTCTTGTCACACCCGGGCTCGTCTTACGAGAGCCATCCAGCGTGTAGGTACGCACTCGTTGACGAAACGGTAACAGCGCAATCTCGCCTCCAGTATTCCCAAGGAGAGGCGCATGAACTAAGTGAGCGCCACAATAGTAGTCTCAGGTTACGCATTAGGCGCGGCACCTACTTGGGCATGAGTGTTTTACTGGAGAGCAAATGACGTGCCGCACAACACGAAGGAATCCCAATTTGTTCGCATTATCATATTCCACAAATGGCTGTTATTTCCGGGTAATCGCTAGAGGATAATTGAGTCGGTAAACGGTGAGGCGTAGTGTAAAATTAGGGAGGAAGCTACGGTGAGGGAAATGGGTGTTCTTGTCGCTTCTAGCCCGTCGTGCCGGAGTGACGCCGGCCACGCGAGAGCCCCTCGATAACGCAAGACCGACTTTGACTTCACCACCAACTCCAGGACTCCACGATTTGAGCACACCACCGCGCTATTCGATACCTGTACCGCAGGATTTTCCGGACCTGTATACCTTTCTTGCGGGGTGCCAAAGATCTGCTTACTTGTTAAGCTCACATCCTTAATCCCACTCTAGTTGCATCGACTGCATGGACTGTAGGAGCAAGCGGTGCATATTCAAGCATTTTCGACAGTAGAATGCCGAAACCATCAGGTGCAGTGCCAAAGGGATGGGATGGGCAAACCATCTACCTCCACGCACCTTCCTACTCGAAGAAGCTTGGTGGTGACAAGCTCAGCGCACTGATACTGCCAAAGTCCAATCTAGCGCCCGATACACAGGTTTATAAGCCTAAAGGACCATACTCAAATGTCAAGATCACATCAGTGACAGACTCTACACACCCTGCACATGGACAGCATGCGCTATATGCTAACCAGCATCTACCACCAGACTCGTTCATCCTGCCATACTTGGGCTATGTGCACGACCAGACTGACACTGACGAAGCATCCGACTACGACTTATCACTCGACCGCGAACTAAGCATCGGCGTAGATGCGTCAAAGATGGGCAACGAAGCGCGATTCATCAACGACTACCGGGGTGTCTGCCCCGCACCGAGCGCCGAATTCCGCGATATATTTGTGGACATCGGGAACGGGAAGGTGGAGAGGAGAGTCGGTGTCTTCGTGCTGAGTGCTGGCAAAAGTGGAAAGAGAGCGAAGGGTATCGGGCGTGGACAGGAGATCCTCGTCAGCTATGGCAAAGGATTCTGGTCAGATCGACAATCGACTGAAGAATGACATGCCTGTGCAGCTGCTTTCTCCAAATGTCGCAATACGTCCCATCACTTTGATGTTTCTTAGCCGAACACTGGTACACGTTTGCTTTTCGGAAAATTTCTTGTCGTACAACGGGAGTTCGAGCAACGACGTTAAATGATCAGCGCGTTTAGGCCTTTGATCATCTGAGACCAAACCATCCCGAACAATACCACCGTGTACGTATCATGCGAAGTCCATAGTTGGACCATGACGCTTACTTGAGGATCTGCGAATACCGGAATGGCAGAATGTACAGTTGCGGCACGTCCGGACGATGATAAGCCATGGTCTTATTTCCGCTTTCAATGATTAGGCTATACTGGACACGGGCATCGTAAGCCTTGGAGTACGCATGCCGACGTGGCACTTGAGCGCAACGCTCCCCTGTGGCGCGAAGGATCAAGGGTCTGTTCTAGAAGCCTTGTCGTGGTGCTTTCCGTGAACCTGATACGCTATATGCGACGATCATATTTCGAACAGCCCTGTTATGCCCATGTCTTTAGTTTAAGGCTTGCACAGGGACGTCACACCAAGCCGAAACCCGGATACACGTGGGACTGAGCCACTAATGTGGCGTCAAACCTGATTTTTTGTCTTGTGCTAAGTCTGGCTTTTAGCCTCTAGCCACGCGGATCGAGAGACTACGAGCAATCAAACGCAGCGCCTATTTTTCTTTTGGGATTTCTCCAGGAGAGCCACATCTGTGACATTGTTGGGCACTGTGATTGCGCCCTGGGCTGCAGCATAGTCGACCAATGTTAGCACCATGCTGATGTGACGTCGGAGGACACCTCCGCGCCGCCCCAGGAAGTTTTCGCACCTATTGTTAGGAGTCATTTTTATTTCAGCAGAACGTCATTTTGTGTCATGCATGGTATTTTCGCATCATGATGGGATTCTGATGGAGGGTTGAAAATTCGCATGCGAAAATATCCCGCCTCGGGTCTAGTGACCATTGCTACCCACAAGTGGAAGGCAGAGTTTGCAGGCCAGATTATTCACGAAAACGCAGGTACCCTGTGCTATCACATTGTTCAAGGCCAGTTGTGTACGATCTTGCTACTGGATCGCGATCCTGCACCATGGCCCTTATTTCAGGTTCTTACCAGTGACGTTATGTCGCTTAGTTTACCTTTCAGAGCGACATGGAGATCAGCAAGGGGGGCCAGCTCCGCCAATCACAACAGGACATTCGCGCAACCCCTGGCTATCCCGACAGGGTTTTGCGAAACGGCCCCGTTACCCAAAGGTGTCTGGACACACTGACCGCGGAAAGACGGATTCAGCCACGCTGTGTTTCGGAGCAGGTATGCTACTCGCACGTCATGGCCTATTCCGGGATGTGAATGCGTGGCCCCATCGCAAACTGGTTAAGTTGCCAGACATTCCCCAGACCGAGTGGGCATACTTTACTCGACCGCAACACTCTGGAATATTCTGTCACCGTCATCCGTCGTAACAACCGCATCTCAGCCATCACCGGTTTCTCACGATACCATCACCTTATCAATCAGCAATTCTCCACTTGGTTCCACCACCAAGAACTTTTACGTACCCACACTTCTGGGGCTCCGCCGATCTCTTAGCACCTACGCACCTTACGCACTTGGCATTGTCAACTGGTATTTCTATCAAGACCCCGAAAACCCCACATCAACAGGAATCAAATATCCCTCCCCGTCTAACGACACGAGCACCAAACAACACCACACCAGACTACACCATGGCACCCATGTCGAGACCCACATTATGTAGAGTGAGTTTCTCCGAAGTACATCCCCCCTAACATATACTAACATGCTCATGTAGAACGAGTCGATGCAAAAGTACATGCTTCTCTCAGCCCAGAAAGAAGCTCTCCAGCGCCGCATGGCTATGGAGATTCCTTTCAACGCACCTATGGCTGCCACTTCCCCGGAGTTTCAATCTCTTTCGTCATCGCCTACCTCACCAACAAAGTACTCAACGCCGTTCCCCGCAGCCAGTGAACCCGTTACCGTCAGCTCAAGGACCGGCGGAACCCCGCGCAACAGCATCGACGACATGCACACTGAAGAATCCCACAAGCTCGCGGAGATCAACCAACAAATCGTCGCTACACTCACCGAACTCATGAATACAGAATGTATCCGCAACGACGAGAAGCAGCGTGCCTGGGTCCAAGGCCGCCTCATGGAAGCCGAACACCAAATACGTCGTGAACGTCGCCGTCACTCGTCAAACGCTGGCGGCGACTTTGCAGACGCCATCGCACAGCATCTCGAGCTTGGTCTCAACACTTCCAAGACTTGGGCGTAAACTCCCGCCTTGACGCACGTCTGTATGAAGCGATGACGTGAGGCTTACGATGATTACGATCGTTCTCAAATCTTGTACTTGCGATGGGCGCTTGCTTTTTGGCTGGCAATGGCGCAATGGTTCTGAAATGAAGTGCTCAAATCAGACACAGATACCCCCTTCGGTGCATAGCATCAGTTCGATGGAACTGCTAGGTTCCCGAATCACACTCTGTATAGTTAGTTTACGAATTCACGATCACTATATTTGTCATCATCACTGTTCTTCATGCTGTCATGCTGTCCCGTGCTTTTACGCCATAATTATTGCGGTTCCCGCAATGTTTCTTGTATAGTTTGTTTTAGGTCACCCCAAAATAACCCTTTGCAAGCGTACCGGAGAATTCGCCGGTACAAGATGTCCTATCCAATTGGAAGTGTTCGCGGCGGACTGGTGCGCGGTCCCTGCATCTCCTCGTGCAGCGTGCTTTTTTGTGAGTTCTCTCCACACGGAACGCTGACGCGTGATGGTTATGCTCGACAGTTAGGATAATATCAAACTGCATTTTCCAGCGGGGTCGCCCCTTGCTTCTGTTATCTCAACCACTACAGCTGATGCATAGACATCGATAACGCGGATGTCATCCACCAAGCATGCTCCTTCTCGTTTCTTCTAATGGGTGCCTCTGACGTCACACCACGCTTCCCCTCAATAAGCAGCACCAGACGCGACACACCCTCCAAAACGCATCCTAACGCCCAGCAACCTGCCGTATTCTGGTTCGAAGCCGTTCATACTCCTCAACAGAAATTCAAGCAGCGAACATGAGCGGTTCGATCTCGCTCTGGGGCTAGAGAGTCTGCATTATCGGTCCGTATACATGCAGCATGGGATCGACATCGCAGCAGCAGGCTTGCGCAAGATTATCTGGCCTCTACCCCTCATTTAGGAAGGGAGATGTATGGGTGTGGTTCGGATGCGGGGCTGTTGGCTTTAGTTGGCCGTTTTGAGGGGGCTGGGAGAAGAGGCTTAGGGTTGGCAGGGTCTAGGCGTGGTTTGGTGGTGTGGTGGTGTGATGTGGTGTGCTGCGATATGGCGTGGAAGAACGTTCTCGAGCTGGATGCACAGTCGGAGAATCTCGATGGATTGTGAGTTGAGCCTGTGCTGGGGCGATATTGTGTTACCGTTGGTACGTAAGCTTTACAGGCTCGTGTAATGATATGAGATAGTATCTGCGTTGCGCGATGATGGATGAGTCTTGTCCAATGAGGTATGCATCTGCGATGCCAGTATCGAGGCTGGAATTTGCTCGCTGGATATAAGGCTGAACCTTCATCGTTGACACTGGAAGCAGCGCCCAATTCCTTGACCATGGCTCACCGTTTTCCGCTATCCGATGACGAAGCTCTGTTCTGCATCACTACTCTCAGATGCTATATCACAATGTTGCTTCTTTTTATATAGCTAGATAATATGAAATAGAGGCTCTCCGTGCGGTTAATTGATAGGCTGTCGTTGCACAGCCTGCCTGTTAGAAGGCGCTCTTTCTTGGCATAGGCAGCACTCAGAACGCATCTACAGCCCCTCACTCTCAGCCTTTCGCAGTCTTCTCATCTAGAACAAACTCCTCTATTTCTCTATTGTTAGCTTGCGACAGCTGTCTTGGTAGTCTTTGTCCCTTGTCTTTCGTTTCAAATACCGACAGGCTTTATTGTCGATCGCAAAGCCCCTCACAACTGTACAGTTGCCGCTCGTAACCACATAGGTGGCCTAAGCTTATGACTCACTCTATTCGCGTAAGGTGCTGGATCTCGTGAGTATGGGCGAGAGCGTTAAAACTACACTACTACAGTCTTCGTGGTCACCGAATCCAGATGCGCTATACTGCGAACAGTGCTTGCAGGTGGACAGATCCTTCAACGATATACCGAGCCTAGTGGTGAGTGATCAGACTCACAGAGTGATCTGGTCCTTGAAAGAGGATGCAGACCACGCCAAGAAAGATACGACATGTCCGTCATGTAAAGCTTTCCTTGACATAGTGGAAACAGAGGATATCGGAACTAAGGATATCATACTATGGTTCGACTTTGAAGAGGCAATACTCTCAGGATTCAAAGGCAGTGTAAACCCTTATCTGCTCCAGCGCTCCGAATATCCTTTGCGGCTTCGGAACGATCCTCCCGCTTCTACTAAAGCCGCGAATCTTCCAATTGAAACGATCAAAGCATGGATACGGACGTGCGAGCTTTCGCACATAAGCTGCAACGCCCAAGAAACCACAATGTCGCTCTATCTGGTTGATGTGGTCGCGGAGTGTATCAAGTTTATGCCAACAGCACGGACAAACTACGTTGCTCTGAGTTATGTCTGGGGCAACGTTGAGTGCACCAAATTGAATCGCGAAAACTTGAACGCTCTCCAGGCCGCTGGGAGCCTGTCATCCGAATCAGATATCGCTATAATTCCGCACACGATAAGGGATGCGATGCGTCTAACAGCAGAACTAGATATACGCTACCTATGGGTAGACTCCCTATGTCTAAGGCAGGACGATCCTCTTCTTAGTCGATACTTGAACCAGATGCATAACATCTACCATAATGCATATTTGACAGTTGTGGTGGCAGACGAAGATAACGCAGACGGTGGTATCACTGGATACGAAACCTCTTCCACTGGCCGCCAATTCGCTGATCAAGTGGTGAACTATCCGAACTACGTGCTTGGCCTTAGCAGGAAGACATCGCCCGATCGTCTCGAACTTCCATGGTTTTCGCGAGGTTGGACCCTACAAGAAGGCTTTTTTTCTCGACGGGCGCTAGTAATCAGCGATCGCATCCAATTTAGATGTGCAGAAAGTTATTCAAGAGAGGGTACAATCGTGGGACACAATGCCTTCCTGCCGTCGAAAGAAATGAGAACAATCCTGGAGTCTATTTGCCAATCGCCTACTGATGTTCATTCCATGGGAAGTTGGTCTTCTCGACTTTCAAGCTTCAATAGATGGCAAACGTATTCAAAACTAGTACAAACCTTCTCTTCCCGAGAATTTTCGTATGATAACGACATCATGAAAGCATTTTCAGGTGTTGTAAGCTTTTTCACGAATTCCAACAATAGCAACCATGCCTTCAGTACAGAGTTGCTATATGGCCATCCGGTACATATCCTTCCAAAAACGCTCTTATGGATCACGCAGGAGTTCAACATAAGAAGGAGGAATTTATCTCCACGTCACGATGGATCGCCTGCCATCCCAAGCTGGTCTTGGTTGGCCTGGCAACATAAAGCTGAGCCAGAACTGTCGGAACTGTCTGAGCATTTCTCGCTGGAGGAATGGGACCACTTTATAGACCTCGACCTACCTACAATCATCCAGGCACAATGCAGCACTTGTATACAAACGCATAAGATGGAGATGAGAAGATGCAGTAACAGAGCAGCTCTGGAACGTATGGACCCAGATCGCCTGGATCCGTACCTGTATATCAAAGCACAAAGAGCACATTTCAGCTTACTAGAGTATTCAGAAGGAGATGAAGAAGAAGGCGTCCTGGTACGTTTGGGTGACGTGAAGAATGAGGATGAAGAACCCAATGCCGTAGGAATGATTGTTTTCGACATCTGGCCTCCAGAACAGTCGTTGGATAGAGACGGTGCTTTCTATTTCATTGGGATGTTTTGTCAAGATGACATCTATGAAGTTCTCCAAGTGAAGGCACTTTGTATCAAACCAGTTGGCAATCGCCCATTTGTATTTGAGAGGCTTGGTGTCGCTGAGATACGCAAAGACGAGTGGGATTCTATTGCTTGGTACGACGAGAGCATAATACTAGGCTAGCTGATAATATATCACTTCCTCAATCACTGGTACTTCGTACCATTCGAATTTGGGACGAATAATTCATGGTCATCAAAAGCTTCGTTCCCTCAAGATGTAGATGGTTTCGCAAATGAAGAAGGCCACGTGGTCTCCGCGTGACTTTCAATCACTCGAATTACCGTCGTATATATATACTGCATTCCAGAAACAAGCGAAGGGCTGTATTTTTTTGACATTTCTCAATGTAGCGGACAACAAGAACTTTGTCTCATAAGACTTCCCAACATGCACATTCAAATGAGCGTACTCCTTGACCTAACAACAATACGTCCCCTTAGTAGACATCTCCCATCTCATGAAAATCGCTCCGTGAGCGCCCACTGTTGGGGCGGTGTCTACTTGCACCTATAGTAAGAGGTGCAAAACCCTCCTTGGAAGCAGATAGAAGTATCATACTTGCACGATCCGCAATTGCAGATCTTATAGGGGCCCTGGTAAAGGATATCAGTAAGTTTTGCTGGAATCGCGTGCGGCCACTGTTTACCTGTGAAGAGTTGCAAACAGCGCCGCAACCCACAGTATCCTGACGAGCCATCATCTTGGCGCTGCGCGGTGTAATAGCTGCGCGTTCCTGCACAGGCGCAGCAGAAAGGTACTCAAGGCCAGCATCAGCCTCAGGTATCTTGCTCAGAAGTGCGTGTGTGTTGGCGATAAAGCCGTGATAATCAGCTGGGTTGGTAGTGGCAAAATCCCCATTTGCAGTTGCGTCAACGTAAATGCATTGTCCAGCGGTGGAGGAAGAGTACAGGCCTTTTGGGCCAAACTGAGGATACTTGTCCTGTACGCTGGTGCTGTTGAAGGTGTTGTAGGACACAGCAGTGCAAGAGTCGAAACTGCCAGCGGTAACCACCGGAACAGCGAGGAGGGTAGCGAGACCGATAGTAATGGCTTTGGACAGAGTCATGATTGGGTTGGGATGAGGTGGTATGGATAAGAAGCAGTGAGAGTCCTTTGAGGAGAAGAGAGTACTGTTGGCTGATTGCTTAACGACTGCTAACAACGAGCACGAAGCCCTTCTTATACGTCAACTCGACGACAGCAACCACGAATGATCGTACCACCGCGTCTTTTCCCCTCATCTTGAGTTGGCGATGTTGGTCAAGCTTCATTGGAAGTTCCAGACGAAGTCAGTCTACTTGATTGCGAAGGATCTGGTTCCCAGTATTACCGTCAAACCCGTGCGTGTAGAAGCAGCGCCGTCGGCGTGAAGCAGCTCATTCATTCGACCGGCCGTATCTCGATCTCTTCTTGGCTAACAACAAACTCATATTGCAACTGCATAGTCTTAGATCCTTCTCTCACACAGTACAGCCTCGGGTGAATGTATACGGCTAGATTTGCGATAAATGTCGGGCGTAAATCGGGCGTAAACCCAAGACGGATGTGAGAAATCAAGATCCGATCCGGGTGTATTCAGACCATGGGCCGAACCGCTCACATGCGGAAGTCTGGATCTATATAGGAACGACCTTAACTCCAAGGGGGTAGGCTAGACATACATAGAGCCCGGTCGTAGCTTGGGGTCGGGCCGTCAATTCCCGCTCCCTACTCCAATGATCGCTTCGAAGGCACAGCACTTGTTGGTAGCTTACTTGCTCCTTGTGTTCCGGTGAGTCTTGTAACGCATGCGCGACATGGTGTTTTTCAGCTTTTCATAGAAAGCATCCATTCCACTCGAAGCGACGTAGAGAGAGATGCTTTTAGGCAGCATTATGGAATGCGCTGTAGTTTTATTTCCGTCAAGCATAATGCTGCAGCTCGTTTTTCCATCTTTGCAACGACCAAGTGGAAAAGGCTAGCTCTCATCCTTTATCGCTTTTCGCTTTTGTGTAAGATCGGAGCTTCTGACTGCGATTTGGCGAAGATACACAATGCCTAGGTTAAGATTTCCTGAAATGTGGTGAAATCGTGTAGAAGGAGTTGTACGACTGTTCTTGGACGCATCGGAGCGTGCCCTTCATCCATACAATCCCCGTCGTTTGGCCTCGTATGTGCTGACTTGCAGGGCGCAGAGCCAAGACCAACTAGAAGCGCAATTGACATGGACGGAACAGGAACGGCAACATGACTTTGAGTAATCCTAGACTCAGCGTCGAGATTTGTGACAACTATTGAGAAGTCATAACGTCAACGATACTGCATGATCGCGCCTTATGTCATATCCGGCTGCCCAGGCAGAGCGGCGCCATGAGTACTGTAACCACCATCGAAGTTGCTCTCGTCTACTGCACTAAACCACGAATGTTCAGCCAATCCATCATCCCCTAGCAGTGTTTCGCTTATTCCTTGACCGAGATATGCGACAGGCGAATTCGAGCCATTTGGTACGGATCTAGAGTTTTGGGAGCGACCTGCATCAGCACCGTAACGTGTTTCATTGCCTATTCTGCTCTGATGACCGTTCGCGGCCGAAGACGGAACATTGTCATCAGGAACGGCCTTCATCAGCGTACTTGAAGTTAGATCTAATGATATCAGCGCTCTCTCGAGGAAGTCGGCCGATTTGCTAGAGAGACGTATGATCCATCTATATTCATCCAGATGGGCTCGATATTTCACTGATTCTTCTCTATCGGGAGATGTCACCCACAGAAGCGAGATGAAAGAGCCAATGAGTACGAAGTTGTATGTGGATGATGAGTACCAAAAGGATTGGAGATGTTCTGGTCGGAGCGATTGAACGAAGGCGAAAGCAGATGTGAGTCGGCTTTGTGCAGCCTGGCGGCATATAGCGCGGATTTCCGGACCGTCTGATGGAGACAATGAGCGAATGATACGTCGGTGCAAGGTCATTTCAACTGCGTAGTAGCCAAGGTGGAGGTAACCGACGCTAGAGAGCTTCCTTGGAGCTATGTCCTGCATCTTGAGCGCAGACGGCATGTTGGCGTACCATTGACGTAGTGTAAGCTGTAAAGGCTTGGCTGCTTCAAGTAGCGATCTAACGCCTTCCTGAGTACGGCTGGCGAAGTCGCGCTCAGCCTTCAGAGTGTAGAAAGTCGATAGGATCTGTGCCAGAATTTGTGTGAGTTCTACCATGTAACAAAACATGATTCGTCCTTTTTCCACCTCGGTACTTCCGTCTTCGTCATCCTCATCGGCGGCGTTCTCTGGAAAGTCGTCTTCAGTCAGGGGCTGCACATCCCAGTCTGTTGGCGTGACGTGTGAGGGGCGACCGTGTATAAGAGAACCCCATTTGTCCTGCATAAATATGGCCCAGGCCAGACGCTTGCGCAGACCACGCTCCCAGTCCGGTATGTGCCAGTTCGTACAGTCGAGTTGGAGACCCATGTCCTGCCCGAGACCGACGAGCTGGCATGTCAGCGCCCAATTGTTACCCTCTGGCCGCTGGAGGAGCAACAAGCCTGCCTGTATAGTCGAAAGTTTAGGCCTATGGACAATGTTGCTGAACGACTTCATTGCTAATCCTTCCAGATGCGAAACATTCGGTTTGAGTTGCAATGCCAACTCACTAGAATACGACCACCAGTTCAGAGCCAGGAGATATACTGCTGCCAGAAGCGGGGGCGAGAACTCTCGGTGGGTTCGCTCATACTTCTCTAAGAACACTTTCTTGTGCAAGATTGGGAAGCTGGGATGTACGATTCTAAAAAAGAGACGTATCAACGCGGAGCCATGTGGTGCTACGGCCATCTCGATAGCGTCAAGATCTGGAATGTCATTATGACTGTTGAGCGTGCCGGCATCAGGTGATAAGACGAATATTGTTGGGTCGGTATCATCAACTTTTCTTAATATTGGATGGCCAACCAAAGAATCAACGCCAGCAATCGATTGAAGTGGCTCGAGTGCCAACAACAGACGTTCGTACTCGGAAGTAGAACCGACAAAACGACTGTGCCTATTAGTCTGCAGGCCGAGCGTTTTCTTTAGGAGCGAAGGCCCGCGTAGATTTGCATAGTCATCGATTGGCGGATCCTGTCGGATCCTGGCTGCAATCTCTTGAGGAGATGTAGAAGCTGCAGTACTAATTCCATGATCGTTTACAAGAGGTAGCTGGCCGCGAATGGTCCCAATGGGCTCAGAACCCTCGCTGATAGCGACAGCGCGCCGTTTCCGCGGTTGCGGATTTTCGTTGAAGGTGCATTCCTGATCATGGAACTGACAAAGAACACATGGTGGCCCGCTTTCTGATATTTCGCACCGTGACTTTCGTCGACGGCACGGATCACATGGGCGGCGCGATTTGGACTTGGTAGTCTGGGCGTTGGTTACACGTGGGAAGTGGTTTGGCGGCGAGTTCTCAACAGGCATGAAGTTCATGCTTGCATCTCAGCATGCAGTGTTCGTCCGTCTCGACAACAGACGGACGACGCCAAGTCGTTGTTATTGGAGTCGCGGTCCTGGAGACGCGTCTGCGTGACTACTTCGTAAAGTGGCTGGCCAGGGTGTTCTCTCCATGGATCCAATGCATCACACTACGGCCCTGGCTTGATGCATGTTGAACGTAGCTGCTAGCTCCACTGGGAAGTCACCTATGATGTGGATGCGATGGGCGCTGAGGTACCGGCAGGGAGGGTGAAGAGTCAAGCTGAACAAGAGGCAGCCGAGGTCTAGCGCGAGAGAGCACTGACCAAGCGGAAATTAATCAGCGGCATCGCTAAGAGAACACCAGATCTTCGCTACTCATCCACAACGTCATACACGGAAAGGCAGAAGCAGATATGAATTGGTCTCTATTGAAACTTCTAACACGACATTACTTAAGCCATATCAGCTACTCCCTTCTCCTTGGACACAAGTGTCTCCTCATTCAATGGTTCTTCACCTTCCAGGATTGGCGCAATCGCCTCCTTTTGCGGCGGATACACCGCACTTTCTACCAACGACCCTGTTGCTGGCGAAATATACATGCAGATGATGTAGTGCGTTACTAGCGAAAGGCAAAACCCAAAGATCCATGCGAATGTGTATACTTTCCATGCGCCACCGATATCTAGAGTATTGTCGATACTCTTCGCAAAGCCAGGGAGAAGGGGAGCAAATCCTACAACAAATGACACATATGCTCTCCAGTTCCAACCGCGGTTGTACCAATAAATGCCACGATCGGTATATAGCTGATCCACATCAAGCTTGCCCTTCTTCACGAGGTAATAGTCGCTGACCATGGTACCTGCGAGAGGACCCATGAGACATGAGTAGCCACTCAGGAACGAGAGCAAGCCAGACGCACTCTTAATGATATTCCATGGAGTGGATACAATGCAAAAGACGGAGATGATGATAGTAGCCCGGAAGATGTTGACGTATTTTGGTAGCATACCAGCAACATCGTTTGCGAACGGATACGTATCTGCTGCGATTTGGTTTCCGATGGTGGCAAGGAGGAAGCTGGCAGATACAAAGAATTTCGCAGCTCTGGAGTCGAATTTGGCGATGACGTCTGGCATATACCACTCAAAGTCGCCCCATATATAGGAATGAGCATCAGTGACGAAGATGGGTGTCAGCGCTCCTAATGTTCCAATGATGGGTAAAGCGAGGAACTGGTGGTAACCCGCGAGTTGGTTCTTGGAGAACCTGCCGAAGTCTGGCATGTTGACGGCTAGGGACGAGAAGAGTCCAACGACGGCATTGAGTCCAGTAAGGACTGAGTAGGTCGTGTTCATGTAAGTTGAGGTAATCTCCACTTTTCCCTTGATGAGGGGACCACCACTGGATATGAAGTCAGCGCTATCTAAAGGTGCATTATGCTCAGAAACACTCACCCCTTGGTCACAATCACGGCCCAAAGGAACAATGCGAAGAACGTTGGCGGCACGACGATGCCCTTGATCCAAAAGAGAACGCGCAACTTCGAGATCGGCATAAGGGCAAGCGCGGTCTGGAGAAACCAGTATAAGAACAAGCAAAGCAAACCAGCCGCTACGGGACTATCAGCAACACGCATGGATATATAGAGATTGATGAGACATACAGTTTATACCAGCGCTCTCGGGAAAATGATTCGGAAAAGTGATAAAGCTTGGCCAAATCGCCTCAAGGCAACGTTGCAGGAAGTTGCTTGCCTGCACTGTGAGAATAGCAGCCCACATCATCGCAACGAAGGCTCGAATGCAGATCGCTGGAAACGAGCCATACATGCCAAAGACACTTCGGATGACAACGGGGAATGATACAGCGTACGTGGCGCCCATCTTCCCAGTGAGTGTTATGACCACACTGCAAATGGCGAACCCAAAGAAGACGATGGGTATCGTTTCTCTAGCCGTGAAACCCAGCGCCATGACACTGCTGACGGTGGACGCCAAAGGAGGGGCGAGCATATCCGAGCACCAGTACGCCCAGTAGTCAAGCCCACCCCAGGTACGCTGTTGAGGAGGAACCGGATCAAGATCTATTGTTCACCTGAGGGTTAGCCTGGCTCTGATATATACATGTACCATCAACTACATACCTTTGTTTGACCAGCGCGACCCATATTTACCGCTCTCAAAGGGTACCCTCAGGTGAAGATGAGGTGCAAGCCTTGCTTTAAGCACAGACATGGTCATAAGTAAGATAATACAACGAATGCATTGGATTTCATTTGAACAGAGCTACATTCGGCCTTTATGGAGCTCCACAGTCTCGATTGCTGAATCGCGACAGCTACATGGCTGTACCATGATCGCCCCCAGCTTGATAACTATATCAGTTCCTATCTCGGAGGTATTCGCCGTTGGCGCGGCGGGGTGCATGCGGAGACGGGAAAGGTTTGGCATAACTATCAAGGAGGGCAGTACTCCAATCTTGATATGTAGACAGGCATCAATAAGTGTCAGCCGCTGGGCAGAGCGGAGGCTTCTTATCGGTGAGGCACGCTAGGCTGTTTTTTGCTAGTGCCTTTTCGATAGCCGTCGCCCAAACTCGGGCCGTAGGCTCGTTGCATATTCCGTTATTCCGTTCGCGGCCAGTCTTGGACTCCCCACGTTCATCTGATGAGTTCGATATCGGACGCTGGTATGGAGTGCCGGCCTTCTCTCCTGGATTTTTGTATATCTTTCTTTCCTGTTTGATCTCGAAGAGATCAGGCAAGTTTAGCATACGCACAGCCCTTCAACCATCGCGTCTTTGTAGCCTTACGCTATTGCGAACGACGGCAAACATGCCTCTCAATACCACGATGCTCTCCTTTGACGCAAAGCCATACGCGTTTTCCTTCCCTTTGGAACATACTGCGTTGCTCATAATCGACATGCAGCGCGATTTCCTGCTCACCAAAGGTTTCGGCGAAATCCAAGGAGGAAACCTAGAGGCTGTTCAAGCTTCGATTGCTCCAACTAAGAAATTGTTGGAAGCGTGCCGGAGCGCCGGTCTGACTGTGTTGCACACTCGCGAGGGCCATAAACCAGACCTCTCCGACTGCCCATCATCAAAGTTGATCAGACAAGAAGCTGCACCAGGCAACACCCAACACAAACTAGTCATAGGTGACAAGGGAGAGCTTGGTCGCCTACTTACCCGTGGAGAATATGGACATGATATTATCGAAGAGCTGAAGCCGTTGCCTGGAGAGGTTATCATCGATAAACCAGGCAAAGGCTCGTTTTGGAATACAACCATTCTGCATCAACTCAAGGCGAGAGCCATCACACACCTCATCGTCTCTGGTGTCACTACGGAATGCTGCTTTGCTACTACCATCCGGGAAGCGAACGATCGGGGCTTCGAATGCTGTGGTATTGAAGAGGCCACCAGCGGATACAATGATGCTTGCTTCAAGAAGTCGACTTTGGATATGATACATTGGTCGCAAGGCCTGTTCGGATACATTGGTAGCCTGGATCCTTTACTAGACGCCCTCGCACCAGTATCAAGCAAGAGCGTCGAAGCCGATTCAACGCCTCCTCAAACACCGCCGATATTCGACGGCGATCTCACGATACCCGCTCTTCAGCGAGCGTATAAGAACGGTCTTTCGCCCCTAACAGTCGTTGACGCGGTCTACGACAAAATCGAAGCGTACAAGAAGATAGATCCGGCAGTATGGATACACCTGCCGCCACGCGTAGTGACTCTAGACGCCGCAAGACAGTTGATATCGACTTTTCCTGATCGAAACGCTCTTCCACCTCTATTTGGCGTTCCGTTCAGCGTCAAAGACAGTATCGATATCGCTGGTCTTCCTACCACAACTGCATGTCCGCCACTTGCTCATGTACCTTCCTCGTCTGCTCCTGTGTACGAGAAGGTCATCGCTGCAGGTGCTTTGTTTGTCGGAAAGGCCAACTTAGATCAACTCGCTACCGGACTTGTAGGCTGTCGCAGTCCATACGGTATCACTCATTCAGTATACCACGAAGACTATATCAGCGGCGGTTCGAGCAGCGGCAGCACAGTATCTGTAGGAGCTAACCTCGTCTCATTCTCCCTAGCAACGGATACAGCCGGTTCAGGCAGAGTACCTGCTGGTTTCAACGGCATCGTCGGATACAAGCCCACACGAGGAACAATCTCCTTCCGAGGCATTACACCGGCATGTCTGTCACTAGACTGCATCGCACTCTCCACCAAAACCATATCCGACGCGCGAACTCTCTGGCAAATCCTCGAAGGCCACGACCCACTCGACCCCTACGCGAAACCCGAGATAACATTCGAACGCCACGTAAACAGTATCGGACCCCAATCGCGCAAATTCAAATTCGGCATTCCACCACCCGAAGCACTCGCCATCTGCTCAACACCAGCTCGGCGCATGTTCAACGAGACGGTATCGAAACTACAAGCAATCGGCGGCGTTCTCACACCAATCGACTGGTCGCCCTTTCAAAAGGCGGGTCAACTCCTCTACGATGGCACTTTCGTTTCCGAACGCCTGGCCTCTCTTCCAGATGACTTCCTCAAGAAGAACCGCTCTGCACTACATCCTGTAACCGCCCAGCTCATGGACGCTGTTGTTGCGCGGAAGAGCTCGGCCGTAGATGTATACCGCGACCTACAAGCGCAAGCTCTCTATACCCGCCAAGCAGAGAAAGTTTTCGCATACTCCGCTTCTGGCGTTGACGTAGTGGTTGTACCAACGACGCCTACGCACTGGAAGATAGACGAGGTGCTGGCGGACCCAATCAAGAAGAATAGTATCTTGGGCGAGTTCACGCATTGTGGGAATGTGCTGGATTTGTGTGGTGTGGCTGTTCCGGCGGGGACATATCCTGTTAAGGAACTGAGTGGGAAGGAGGAAGATGGTGGTGTGTTGCCATTCAGCGTAACATTTTTGAGCGGCTCGAGACTTGATGCTGAGATGCTGGAGATTGCTAGAAGGTTTGAGGAGAGTATGAGCGTTTGAGATGGCTATCTGGTTGTTCATCCAGGACTTACGGTTGTGCGTATGAGATATCGATATCGTATCTGATGGGGTGTCTCAAGACATTCGAGGATGAACTCAAAACATCTTAAGACGTCTAGAGATATCCATTGCAATGTATCACCCATGGTCACCTGTTTGTCGACCCAGTGTCTTTAAACTTCGTTTGCTAGACCATACATACTTAGGCAGCTCTTACAGTCCTCCACTGGAAGAAGTAATTAAGCCCATCATCCAACGTTAGTGCCCAGCCTACCCAGGCATGTAATCACAGCTATAACTCCCACTTCCAAAATAGAAACATGGATCAGAATACTGACCGTCGCGACTCAGCTGTGGTGGACGACGATCCAAATCAGCACCTAGTTTTCCATCAGCGCAACTCTATATCTGAATCATACAGCTCAGATGATTCCGAAATCTCCCACTCTCCTTCACTCCCATCCCTAAAGCGCCCCTACTCTCCCTCTCAAAGCGCTGGCTTCCCAGACATCTTACGCGCCAATAAGTTCACACCAACTCAACATGCGTATAATAATAATAGAGACACCCGCAAATACAAACCAGTTGAACAGCCAGAGAAGGTGAAATGAACTAAGGCTGTCAACTCCAGGATGGGAGCCACTAAAGAAAACAAAGCGCCAAAGTGCAGGTATGGTCACCGGAAACTTGATCAGAAGGGAGATGATATAAAGAATAAAGTGTGCTGGTTTCACGGGGGTAAGCTAGGTGAGGATAAGAAGGATGCGCCGTGTCAAACGAAGTAGAGAACAATTTCAGTAGCACATGCCCATACATACACATAGAACGTAAAATTCAATCGTGACAATCTGATAATTGTACCCATGATAAAAATGACTATGAACAAGAAGACCCAAATCAAAAAGCAGATCATGCCGCTATGCCAAAACTCAATATTAATGAGGAAAAAAAAAGAGAGAAACAAGCAAACAACGTATCTCGTATACATTCATCTCAACCTAGCCATATCCGTCCCCTCTACAACGACAACGCAACAGCAGCGAAAAGCGCAACCACGAAGCCAATCGTAGCCCCACTGTTCAACTTGCCACCCGCACTATCGCCATGAATTCCCAAAATCTCCGCCTGCCTCGAGAAAGTAACATTTTGCTGAATCGTCTCATTCAAGCACTGTCCGTTAACGATATCCAGTCCAGCCAAATCATTTGGCTCACGGAAGAACATGTAGCTCCTGTTGTTCAGACCCTTGAAGCCCTCGGTGTTGTACGGGAACCACATGGTGTCGTCGGTGGCAGAGGTATTGCGGAGGAAGATACATTGGACTTGGTTCGGGAAGTCGTGAGCGAGCTGGGGGTAGTCCTTCATGACGTCGCTGTTTGAAGTGTCGGCCACGAGGACGAATTTGCGCTGAGGGAAGGTGGCAAAGACTTTCTGGAGGAGGAACATGCGGATGGAGAGGGTAGCGGATACGTCTGAGAAGTTGAGCGGGCGCGTGTCGAAAGAGCCACCGGGGTAGGTCTTGTAGATGAAGTCCATGTAGAGACGGGTGGCCTGCTCGGGGGTGGTGGTCAGGTAGTGGAAGTGCGTGTTGTTGGGGAGGGTCTGCGACCAGTTTGCGTAGATCTCGGGCATGTTCATCCAGGGGGTGAAGGGACGGGCAAAGGAGTTTAGAAGGCCTTCCTTGGGGTCGTAGATCTTGGTTACACGCAGGATGTCGTCAATGTCGGAGATGAAGGTGATACCCTCAGATGGCACGAGGAAGGCAGTGGCATTGCCGCTCATGGTGCCGTTGGTGTAGACGTTCAGGCGTTGGACGTTGTTGGTCTCGTTGCCGGGGAGGAGGCCGTTGGACTGGATCGGTACGAAGACGTCAAAGTCGCCCTCTACGGTCGTCTCGTAGGGGAGGGTGAGGTTCTGGACGCCGCCAGGTGCCTCGACAGAGTTGCCGCCTCCGGGCTCACCATCACCACCCTGCATGGGCGCGGGCTCGAGCGACATGGAGACATTCTCACCGCCTTGCTGGACGACGAAGATGGATCGCGTGAGGTTGCGTGCCTGAGCCTTCTGGTTGTCAGGCAGCTGGTCAACACTGGTGTCGATCAGGAAGACGTTGGCCAAGTCGTCGACCTTGCTCTGCGAGATGTCCGGGAACTTGTAGACATTGCCGTGGAAGCGAACGTTCCAGCCCTGGTCGGTCCAGTTGGCATAGGGAGGAATGTTGAGGACTTCGGTGGGCTTCGCAGCCAAATCGTCGTCGTTAATGCCGAGACTTGAGAGGACTTGGCTGCCGGTAGGCAGGTCCTCGAACCAGCCGGGGATGCCTAGTGACGAAGTGTCAGCACAAGCCTTACTAGCGCAAGGCTTGCCTTGGATGCATTTGCTTACCCTCTGTGAAGAAGCTGGGCAGGTCTGTTCCCAGAACGCTGCCTATCGAGTTTGCATAGTTCTCTACGCCACTCTTGATGTCGTCGATGATATCCCTCTTCTGCACATAGCTGTGTCGCCCATCGAACCGGATGGCCGCGGGAGTCACAACAGGCGCCCGAACTTCGACCTTGGCGGGAACAGCTGTCGGCTCTGGCACGGCGACTGCACCAGCGAGACCAAGTGTCGCGCTGAGTAGCAGAGCTCGCTGAGATGCGCGTTGATGCACCATCTTGTTGGTGTTGTTGTGATGACAAGGATTGAGGTCTAAAGGGGCCCTCGCGTGCAAGTCGCGTGTAGGGAAATTACAAGTCGAAGCGACAGACTGAAAGGGAAGAGTGGAAGGAAATGCACAAGGAAAAGAGGAGAAGGTGGCGGAGAAACCTTGGAAGATGGCGATGTGCAAACCGCGCTTGTCGTGTTTCGTCTCGGGCTAACAGCAGGTTTACAGCGAAATTGATGGTGTTGGTTGCTGCAGGTACAGCTAGCATGATGTCATTGTGGCTGTTGGTGCATGGGGCTGTGCTTAGGGGCTGCGCTAGCGCAGTTGATCGCCTCCCGGGATCGATCCACTGCGATTTCACTCCATAACTCAAACACTCCTTCGGAACTCGGCAGACGGATAAACGGAGAGACGTATTTGCAGGCATGAGAAGCTGATGATTGTTCCTTATGTCATTGGTAGGAGTATGTTGCCAGTGGAAGATACGGTACCTACGGACCTATTCGCAACCTACCAACGCCAACCCGAGGCTTCAACGGCGTCATCCTCTGTAGCGATTTTCCCATGTCCTGATATCCCCCCCTCAGCGGCCAACACATACCCGGAGGGCCTAAATCACTCAAGCCACAACGTCTCCGTGAATCGTCCCATGCTTCGCGTAGTATGCCGTGCACCTCGTCGTCAGGCGCCATAGAGTCGAAGAGATGGCAGAATGCCCTCATACTGTCTTCGAACGGCTCTTCGTTATTAGATGAATACCGGTACGGGGCTCTCTCCCAAAATCCGGGGATGGTAGATGCCCAGGATGTGCCAGACGGCGATCGCACTTCTTCGCCGTACCATCCTATCATGTCCAAAGAGTACCAAGGTATTGTGAAGTTGCCTGCTGGGTTGAGGCTATCCACAGGTTTGGTGATGGTTGCGAGGATTTTCTCTTCGTCCTTTCGATCTATCCTCGTCTTTTCATTGTCTAGGAAGCGCTTGTGGACCTTGCGGACGAGGCTGGACAGGGAGAGGAGATTTGCGCGCTCGTCGTCGCAAAGGATTGTGTTCGTGCCGGTTGGTATAGGAATGTCGTGGAGAGCTGCGTTCAGCTCGTCGAAGTTGGCGCCAAGAGTAATCGCAACAATCTCGATAAGGAACCGACGCAACTGCTCTATCTTGCATTCTGGTGGCTGGGCTTGCGATGGAGCGTGGAACTTGGTTTCATTCTCGGCGATTTTGGTGTACTCTGGTGGAGGACTGGAAGGTAAATCATGCTGCTTTATTGGCGACGAGGTGTTTGGAGGAGGAAGACGAGATATTTGGAAGCGACCTAGACGGCCTAGACTGAAGGTTGGCATGATGGCAATATTCCAGTACAGCTGAAGAGATTTGGAGAAACTGGGAGATACATGGAGATTGAGAGAACGTGAGGAAGATTTTATACATCTAATGAGAGCGTACTAGTAAAACCAGGGTTTACGATCGCTTGGGTCAGCAAAGAGGGGTTTTGTACCAAGGCAAAGGACATGCACGGTTTCAATCAAATAAAAGTAAGCGAGAAGTGACTGGATGAGAATCTTGTTGGTCTTTTTCGAATGGTACGAGCTACGTATACTATCTATACTATCTTTGCTATCTATACTATCTATGCTACCTATTCTATCTAGTGATTACATACATGATCCAGAGATGAGCACCGATCTCGTACTAGGGTTTTTGGAATGAAGTCTTGGTTTCTGATGCGTTGACCAGAGTAAGTGTGAAGGCTTTGCAACGACTATGTGCCAGACAGCAGCCAGCAGCGTCAACATCTGAAGTATTTGGATATCGAGGCGCGATACTGACTGTTGGTATAGATGGTGCGACTTGCATGCGAGCCAGTGAAACAGCTGGAGGTTGTTGTGGCTGTAGTACAAAGGCGCTGGGAGTGTTGGTTGTACGAACAGTTTGAGTTGCATGTAAGCCATTGGAAGAGCGCTGTGGCTGTGGTTGCGGTGGTCGCGGAAGTGAGGTAGTGAAGGCTTTGACCAAGTATGAAGCTGTGTTGCATTCTTCCACAGCTCATTTGATGTGCTTTCGCTGCTGGTACGGGTTTGGAAGTCTGCTATTTCGAGACGACATGGTCGCTGAGAAGCATTGAGTGTTCAAACACAGGCCATGGCTGGAGACGACAACGCCTGTGAGGAGGAGCTTTCCCGGAAGGTTTGTAGCCTCGGGAGTTGACATGGTGGATGGCGAAGGCTGAGAAAGGTGGTTCAGCTGCTGCTGAAGGGTACAACAGCTTCGCGGATAGGCCTGCTGATTGCGTATCCTGAATGTCTCCGCCAAACCGGAAGAAGTGAGGTACGAACTGAGACGAGCTGCGCTCTCGGATGTATGGTAGATGGTGAGTAAGAATAGCCCCCGTTTGCACCACTCCCTTTCATCCTTGGGAGTGGCCCCAGGCCTAACCGCGGGGAGGTGGGAGACAAGGCCCATAAGAATGACAATTGTAAGAGATGTAAGGGATACAGAAAGAAGATGTTACATGTTATAAAAGGGAAATGGTAAAAGATATAAGGGATACAAAAGATAGGTGATACATGCGATGAAGGGAAAATATACTCAGGACGGATTGCGCTTTCGGAGGGTCGATGGGCCAGCGGCCCCAAGCCCGGATGCCGAGACAAAGCCCATGGCTTTCGCCTCTTCCAACTCTTTTTGAAGATCAGAGATCTTCTTCTCCTCGGCCCGCAGCACCACCTCCTCCCCCAACCTCCTCTGCGCCACCCTCAACCTCCGCCCCTCCTCCGTCTTTGCCAACTTGGCATTGGCCGCCTCGAGGTCCTCTATCAAGGCCTTTTTCTCGGCCCTCTTCCACGGCCAGCTCCAGCCGAACCGCCAGACACACACTGTGACTAAAAGGCACAGGCAGAAGAAGATGCTATCACTAGCAAGGTTGACCCATATCCCGGACTATTGTGGCCCCGAACCACAATCGCGAGCACAATCGCAAACAGACATCTTTAATGGGAACTAGCTATAACAACCTTGTACAAATTAGCATTTTGAAGCAGCATCAACGTTTTGATGTAGTGTATCTTGCTTGATAGGGCATGGGTAGTGAAGGGAGAGAAACGTTGACATACCTTTGTTCCGTCGCCTTTAGCTGAAGAAAAGAAGAGAGAACACCACGGGCAGAAATCAATATATCACATCTCTAGAGTTGGCAGCCACTGCTGAGCAGCTGCTACGTTACTTACTTGCAATTGAGTGACTATGACAACAGGCAGTAAGGCCTTCTACTCGCATGTTCAACGTGGAAGTAGTTGCCCTGCATATCTATTATACCTTCGATTGTTCCTGTAGCTGTCCCGGTAGTTGCCTCACTATTGTTTATCACTGACACATGCACTCCCACACTGACAAGTACATTCCGCAAGCAAGCAGGACAGGCTGCGACAATAAGCCACAAAGAGAACTATCAACATCACCAATGTAGATGTAGTTACCCTGCACGTCTATCAGATCCACAAATGCTCTCGTGGATATCTTAGTAGTTGCCATGCCAGCGTCTACGTCTACCTACCGACGGCTAATGCGAATGCGATGTGAACTTGCGTAATTAATCATCTACGAGTACCATCTATGTCTATCCCCCAATCAAAGGCCTAAAGAACTCCACAAATCGAAACAAGCTTACAAAAGCGTATCACCAAGCGCGCAACGAACAATCGAAACACCCGCGCGGACCGTGTCTCCAGCACCCTCAGCGTCAAGACTGGGGTTGACCTCGACGAGATCCAACGCGATGAGCTGACCAGTCTCGGCAACACACTCGGCGATGAAGTCACCCTCGCGGAGAGTCAGACCGCCGCGGACAGGAGTACCGGTGCTAGGCGCCCACATGGGGTCGAGAGCGTCGACGTCAAACGAGAGATGAATGGGCGTGTCGCTACCAATCCAACCCAACGCCATATCCATGACTTTGCCGATACCGTGCCTATCGATGTCGTGCATGGAAAAGGCCTTGATGCCATGGTCCCTCAGAATCTTCTTCTCTCCCCGATCAATATCCCGAAGACCTGCAAGGTGTCAGTCTCCCATCTCACATGAACTCCATACCAGGGACGAGGAACTCACCAATGTAAACCAGTTTCTTCGTGCTCAGCCTGTGCTCCTCCTTAATCCAGCCAAACACATCTTCCCGCTCCTCCGTCGCCAGTCCCGTCAAGAACGACACGGGCATACCATGAATGTTGCCTGAATCGCTCGTCTCAGGCGTGTTAATATCGGCATGTGCGTCGACCCAAATAACCGCAATATCCTTGCCCAGTCTCTCCCTCACAGCCTTGGCGGTACCAGAAACGGTGCCAATGGCAATCGAGTGGTCACCACCGAGCGTCAGCACCAATTTTCCCGACGAGGCGTGAGCGTAGACTTGATCGCTGACTTGCTTTGTGACTGCCGAGGCGAACTTTGGTCGCTTCATACCGCGGTAGTCTGGGTCGTCTGAGGGTTGCAGCTCCGTGTAGTTGTGCACTTGGCCGTCGTAGGTGACTTTGAATTCCAGGTCTTCTTCCAGTTGCTTGATGAGGCCGTTTTCAATGAGGGCCATGGGGGCGGCGTCCACGCCGGCTTTGGGCTGGTGGAATGCATTGTTGGTTGTTTGGTCTAGGTAAGATGGGTGCGGTGGGAAGGCTGGCTTACCTGGCCGCCGCTGAAGCCGACTGCGACGATGCCTAGGTCATGCCTGTTTGGCAGGAACTTGGGCTGTATTGTGGGCGCGGAAGTCATTGTGCTGTAAATGGCGTTAGTATTATTATTCGCAAGCGGGTTTGTTGCATGAGGTGGTGCAGAGAAAGGGCTTTGTTTGTGCGTCGTTGGTCGCAGAAGTGCGACTTCCAGATAACCAACCACCAAATGGCGAACCACGTCATAAAAAGCAACTGCTGTCATCTCTTACCTTTTGTGATTAACCTCTATAGCGATTGTCAAAGTAACAGGCTTAGCTAGCAGTGCAGAAAAGGTGCTTATATCGCAATGCGTACAATATACACGCTCAACTCAATTCGGTCGGGTATCGAATCGAGGAAAAATTATGGAAATACAAAACTACAGAATGGGTGCAGGCGGTCTGGCTTTTATCTCTGGAGCGCGCAAGCTCTTAGGTAATTGTGTGTCGCTGAATTTTCGTTCCATCGTGTACACCTGTACTTAAGGGAAACATCGATGAGGCTCTCGTCAAATTTATCACTTAGGGGAAGTAGTCTTTATCTTAGGGGACTGGTACCGTAAGAAAGCCCCCACTACCGCAACTTGCCGCCATGTCGCTTTAGGTAGGTCGGACGGGGTCATCGGTAGCAACGTGGCATTTTCGGATTCCCTAGAACTGGAGAAATGCTTCCGTGTCTGGAGACTGTGAGTAGGTATGCAGTGTGTGTTCTGTTCTCGCAGGTGTTACAGTTGGCAGGTGTTTGGGCAAGCCACTCGGGGGCGCGATTGGTCGGCTGCAATCGGCTTTGGGCAGCACGTTCAGCCGCGTCACCTACCTAGACGCGAAGCCAGCTGACCATTCTTACACACCCGCCATCGCAGTCACATGCGCTCCATCTCGTCTTAATCCCGACGCCGTCCATGTCCGTTCCCGCGATCCGTTTCGCGGCTAAAAAGTCCGCGAGGGACTGCACAGGCACTGTCCAGTTGCTGTGTCATGTCAAGCCTGGGGTCAGTGCAGGGCGCGAGGGCATCGCAGCGGTATCAGATGAGCGCATCGACATATGCGTTGCGGCTCAACCAAAAGACGGCGAGGCAAACAAGGCAGTGAGGGAAGTTATTGCTGATGCGCTTCGAGTCCCAAAGTCCGACGTTGAAGTCGTAAAGGGGATGAAGAGCAGGGACAAGACCGTGGCTGTTCAGGTGAGCGTCAAAGGCACGACTGAGCAAGAAGTCAATCGCATCAGAGCGGTGTTGGAGAGCACGATATGAGCAAACGACGAGTTTACCAAAGCATTACTATTATATTAAAGTCATTAAGGAGCGTCGTATATACACCATAAACATATCCGTCCATCGCATGATTGTTCATTATCCCATCCCATTACATCAAATAGACATTACCAACTCGTCTTCACCATAACCAGTGTTGACGATGAGTCTAGTACTGCCACGCACCAGGCTGGTCAACCGCAACGGTAAGTGCGCTGAAGCCCAAGCAGTCGTCACCAAATGTGGCACCCGAGGCAACCTGGCCAAAGACCTGGTATCCGTCCGCTGTGACATTGGCAGCCGGGCAAGCAACAAAGCCAGTGTCAAAGTTGAGGTACCCGAACGCATTGCCGTTTGCGGGAGCAGTCCGGCTGAAGCCTGTTTGTTCGCTGCCCGCGGGGATGGCCGCGCTGTGTGCAGTGGTGTAGCTCAGCGCACCGTCAGGCGCAACATAGACCTGCTGGCCACCGGGGACCACGACACCGAGAGAGAGGGTCTGGTCGCCGCCAGCGAGGACAGTGGTGTTGCCCGGTGGGCAGTTGGCCGCGCCGACCGACTCGACCGGGCAGTAGGAGCTGGGTGGTCCGCCGCCGAGGTAGAACTTGTTGCCGCGTGCGGTGAGGGGGAGAAGGTGGATGGGCGAGGCAGAGCGTGACGAGATGACGCCAAAGTAGCCGTTGTCGTTGGCGGGTGGGGTGGGTGTCGCAGAGGGTTGGCCGACGGTGACGGTCGTCGTGTGCTCGGGCTTGGGGCAGGCAGAGGACTTGTGCTCCCATGCCATGGCGCTGGCAGCGAGGGCGGAGAGGGCGACTGTGTACTTCATCTTGGTGGTTGTTTGGGGGAGCAGAGTTGAGGAACCGAGTGTTTTGGTTGAAAAGGGAGGTTTTTTAGTAGTAGTAGTAGTAATTGCTTTTGGGAGTTTGCTGAGAGTGATGTCCCTTTGTGAGCGCCGTTCGCAGACTCCTTTATACAACACGGATGGTGAGGGGTTTGTTCTGCCCGTCTTCCAAATTCCTACTAATCTGCTAAGTAAAGTAACACGACTATTTTTCCCCACCGTCATTCCTCGTATGCAAGCTGCAGATGCAGCGCTGCACAGTCCCTGCAGTTCCGTTAACCATACCTTTCGCAGTAATGTCCCGCCCGTTTAAAGCCCGCCCTAAGCATGTTTCAGGCGATGATCAACCCAATCAATATCGCTGGAAACAGTGACGCGAGAGGGACCGGACTAGCCGGCAGCGTTGCATCAACACGCATTCGAGCGATTGAAAGCTTGTCCGACAAGGGAACGTCATATTCTGACCCTGACGTACCGTTACCGTATTCCGTAGCATATGCATCTTCTCGTTGTCGGTCGTGACCTCGTGTCTCAATGTCAGAGGATGCAAGGTTGGGGGAGTTATGGCTGGTTGTGTGACTGAATACGGTCGTTCCATGTCGGGTGCAGGCTTCCCCTCCATCAGCCACTTGCATCTTGCTTGCTTAAGCGATAACGGGCGGCGGTATGCACAAGTTGAGGCGGTGGCATTGGAATAACTCCGCACTCCGGTACCGATAGTCATAGCACTTGTTTGCTTGCGCGTTTGGTGAAGACGAACTGAATAGCTGCTTCTACCATCGTATTCGCACCACACACGTGATGCACGACGGAGCCTCTCCGCGTGGCGGTGGCTACAGTCTACCTAGGTATACGACACCGATGAACAAGTACCATGGTACCAACATCGTGGCGCAGTACCACGAAAGTACCTAGTTCACACGGCGAACGCTCATCACAGCAGGAGGACCTCCGCCAGCCTCGTTTTGCCGTAGGATTGCACGATCCCCGCTGTTGGTGCCACTCCCGCTACCTTAGTGCTCCTACACTACCGTCCCCATCGCCGCATCCGGAGATACGAGATCCACCAAATCTCGTATTGCCTCCAGCAGCTTCCTTTGGGGTAAACGTTAGTCGATACGACCGGTTATTTAGGAGTCGCATGAACAGAAGGCGCGAAAAGGGAAAGCGGTAGGTAGGGTTACGTTCCAGTAGCAGCTTGATGATGGCTTTGTGTTACAATGACGGAGCGTTATTAAGCTTATAGCTTCTCCGGAGAATTTAGGTCGAGTCGCAGTACCTGACATATGGAGATGGTACCTGACATTTCTCACAGCAGCGAACAGAAGACTGCTCATGGCAGGCACGCGGCTACCGTACTTTGAGTTTTGCATGGGCCGATCCTCCGCCCCCGGTCGATACTATGGAGATACTGCTCAATTCGGCCGAAAAAAATAGCACCGCAGTACAAATACCACGGTATTCCAAAAACAATAGATCGAATACATGCATGTATCGCACAAAATCGATATTCCGATGATGCAATAATTCACTAAGCTATTACGACTCACGCATGAGAGGCATTTACTCGGAGTACGTTCGCAGACCGTAGCGTCGGACGAGAACAGAGAGTGGAGTAACACAACTAATGTGGAGACGACCCAAGAAAATAGGCAGCGTGTAACTAGGAAAGATCTTGTGGACGTCAAGTAATGGAATGGGCACATCCGGACGTTCCAGCAAAAGACGCCAAAGCCGTCACAACCATTCCGCAGATCAAAGTACGACTCTAATGATCAGAGAACAGAAGCACCTAGGCAGTCTGAGCTAAGGGTCTTTACTTTTCTTCGCAACGAAACACAGCTTACATGGACATTTCCAAGCATCGAAGAATTCTAGTAAGCACGCAATAGGAAACACTGCGGGAGACTTGTAAGCTCACTGCGACGAGGAAGATCAAGCAACGAAGAAGAACACGATCATGAGCCATTGCACGACTTATCACCACGAACCTGAAGTTAACATACTCTCTTATCTGTATGGAGGGGTTTGGTAAAACGTGGTGACGATAGTGGAGCTGCAGGTGCATTATTTGCATTCACCATTCCTAAGGCAATCAAGTATGAAGATGACTACTTGAGACAACGATCCTAGACGCGCGGCCTGGCAAGTTACCTTTAACCCAACATTCAGAAGAGCAGCCCAAGTACCCCAGCCGAAACTACCGTGATAGAACTATCATGGCTCAAGCGTAAAGAATAAAAGGAGATGCAACGAGACGAGCAAGTGCAACTACAAAGACCTCTAGGGTATCAAAAACGACGAAACATGAACCCAAAAATAACCAGCATTCACTCTTGTAAATCAAAATGCAAGTCTCGTCTTCCCCTTCTGTTCCCTTTTTTCGCATTTCTACTCCTCTCCGTCTTCCTTCACATCCACAGACACAGCTTTCCGCTCGCAGTACCAGCAGCCACCCAATCAACAGTAGGGTGAAACTTTGCAACAGCCGGCACCGCTGTGATACCCTCGCCCCCCAGCTGAGCCAACTGCTGTCCTTTCGCCGTGTAAATATCAACGAAACGGTTCATATTGCCAATGCAGAAGCGCTGGACGTTGTCTTGAGGCGACTGCTGCCACTGGGCTCGTAATCTAACAGTTCTTGTTAGCAAAAAAAAGTACTTTTCAAAGGGTAGCCGGGCAACTTACATGGTAACCCATCGTCCAGTCTGGTTATTATGCGGTACAACAACACTCGGTTCCATCTCCTCCTCCCCCATCTCCACCCCGACCTTCCAGTCTGCACAGTTACCAAAATCATGGATCTTAATCGTATCGTCATAAGAAGCGGTAGCTACCTGCCCCGCAGAATTCCACGCAGCATGCGACACGGACAACTTGCTCGTATGCTCTCCGACGAGTGCGGGCGACCGATTCTCCCCTTTACCACTAATCTTCCTCAGGTCCCAGATCTTGAGCGTGCGGTCTAGAGACGCCGTGGCAACGAGGTGAGGGTGCAGGGGGTGCAGCGTGAACCCTCCAATCTTCTTGTCGCTCAATTGGAAGATTTGCAAGCCCGCTGCCTTTTCCTTGGGCGTGCGCATATCGTATATGCCAAATTGGCCGTCTAGTGTGGAAAAGTAGAGCGTGTTTGCATCGTCTTTTGATATTTCGAGTCCAGACAAGGGCGCCTCTTCGTCCTTGTCAGACGGCGCGTATACTTCCACCGCCACACCCTTGGCAAGGTCTAGTTTCCGCACACTGGAATCGTACGAGGCCGTGTAAAGCGCATTCGCATCGTGGGGACTGAATTGGAAGGTGTGAATGGTTCTTGTGTGTGGTTTCAACGTGGTGATGGTGGGACCCTCCCTCTCCGCATCTTCGTCATCTTCCACTTTGACTTCTGCCACCTTCTGGCTCGCATCACAGATACCTAGGTTGCCTAGCTTGTCGCCAGCAAAGACTAGGGGCTTGTCTGTTGTAGGGTGGAGACCCATGGAGTATATACGCTCCGGTGTAATCTTTATCTCATTCGGCTCAAAGTCTTCCCATAGTGTCAGACCACTCATGCGTTCTCTGAGGGCACGCAGTTCCTTATCCGTAGTCTCCTTCACGTCATTGTAGTCGAATGTCCGCGCATATGGATCCGCAGGGCCGACTGAAAGGAAGTTTCCACTCTTATCCCAGTCCTTGCCTGCGACGACTATGTCGCTGAAATTGAACGCATCACTAACGCGTTGTCGCTTTGCACGATCCGCGGCTTGCAATGCGACATATTCATCCTCTGCTTTCCGCTTTGCGACCTCACTGTCTGCCACTATGCCTTTTAATCGGGAAGATGTTCTACGGGGCGCAACTTCTTCTTGCTTGATCTTCTTCGGCGCGGGTTTCTTCACTTTTGGTCTTGAAGGTACAGAGGTTTTGGCTTTGCCGGTAGGACCTAGGCCTGCTTCCGCTGCCTCCATCTCTAGGTTGCGCAGCAGCGCCTGCGTCTTTGCGATATTCTCCTGCCGTTTCCGCTCATACTCGCTGATCTCGACATTCTTTCCACGCACCATTGTAAATCGTATACAATTCTTGTTTGGACAAAGGCAAGGGGTTGCTTTCCAACCTGTGGCGAAACGATCGACCGAGAGGTGCGGTAGAACGCGTGAGGCGCGATGCGCGTGCGATTCGTGGGGTCGCGAGAATCGCGTTTTCGGTCGTTGGATGTCGCCTCCAAGATTTGCGGGGTAACCGATGGGTTCCTGAAGATCGGATGGCGAAGGCTGTACGCAATGTCAGGGGATTTGTGGACTGTCAGGCAGATGCTAGATGGGATTTCTAGGTGTTGCCACTAGCGTACGCGGGCAGACGCGCTCGACGCGTGTGTCACGTGTTGACGTGTAAATCGAGAACTTGCCCTGTAAGAAGCCACACAGCTCGCTAATCTCCTAGGTCCAGGAACAGTAACTAATTTCCACGTGGAGCAATATCTTTGCCGTCGAGGTCTATCCCTACACACGTCCCGATGCAGATCGATGTTGAAACTCGACGTTGTAATTGATCGACTACCGACGTCAGAGAGGTTAGCGTGGAGATCTGATCGATTTCAGTCTTGGCAGATTTGCGGAGAAGAGAGCACTCGTTCGCATCGGATGATCCGAACAACTTCAATTGCACCTCAAACATGCCACCCGCACGACTAGCCAACGGGCTGCTCGGGACTTTCCGAACAGCCTCACTTCGAACAACATGTGTTCGTCCAGCAGCCACCTCAACACAGCAGTGCCTATACCATTCGTATGACTACGCTCAACCGCCGCCGTTTCCTCCCGCCGAATCTGCGATACTTTCTTCCGCATACGCGCACGTACCAAATCATGGGTTTACTATAGATGCGCTCAAGCTCGGTGCAAGAGATGCGGGATATCTCGATGTTTCTACCAATTTGCTCCCCAGAGGTGTTTTTGATTTGATCAATTACCATCTCGTCACTCAGCGGCTGGCTCTACAAAACAATGTTCAGTTCCCAGAACAAGGAGAGCAAGGAAAGAAAATGGGCGTCGGCGCCAAAGTCAGGACCTTGACGTTGGCGCGACTGCGAGCAAATGAACCCGTCATACATCGATGGCAGGAGGTAGGAGGATGGGTAGAAGAGAATCAAGGTCAGCCAGCTGATACTTGATAGGCACTTGCAATTATGGCCCAACCTACATACGTCCCGGCATCCTTGGCCGAACTTGCAAGACTCGCGGACGAGGTCTGGTTCCTGTCTGGCGACCAGAGCGTGGATAGCAGCTGGTACACCAAGCGCGCGACCCTCTCTGCCATCTACTCTTCGACTGAGATGTACATGACGCAGGACAAGTCGGCCAACTTTGTCGAGACGGAACAGTTTCTAGACAATAGACTACAAGATCTCACCAAGGTTGGTGGGTTCATGGGTGGACTGGGCGAATGGCTCAATTACACGGGTCACTCTGCCGTCAACGTACTAAGGAGTAAGGGTGCGCGCATCTGATTTTGTAAATGCAATCGACGGGTGTTTGACCCGTGTGCTCGGCGCGCTTCACCGAGCCTACTTTTTATATCATATATTTCGGTGCGCTTCACCGAGCCTCCTTTCTATGTTATATGTTTCTACTTTTTTTTTTTCCCTCGCTACACTAGCGACGACGTCATTGCACAATCGATCTCGATGAGATGTCAGATGTTGCAATTACTGTACGAACATGTCCTCCAACTTTCCCATATCTTCCAAAACCGTCGAACTATGGGGACACTAAGTCTGTAACTAGTGTCGGTGATGCTGTGGTGCACCTGATAGACTTACGAAACGATATTTGGGTTTCAAAATGGTGATTTGACCGGACGGTGTTTCCGGAGCGGCCCTGCCTTGGGGTTACTGTAACAAGTAATCTGCGATCCGAGCTCAATCGGTGATCTTAGATAGAAAGTGGCATCACCCCACCCGTGAGAGCAGAAAAATATTCGCGGCGCACTCTGGGATACGGGCAGCAGTCATGGTCAGTAGCTCGGTCAAGACGGCAAACGGCTGGGGATCCAGACGTATCCAGGCAGGACGAGACCCGTTTGCAACGTATGCGTGAGAGGGAAGGATTGGCGCAGCGGTGCAGCTGGACCCTTGATTTGTGACCAGCCGCTCGATGGGCGATGCCGACAGCGATTGAGCAGGCGCATTCGATTGAAGTGCAGTAGCAGAGACGCCAATCAAACACGCGAGGCTCAGGAAGCCGAACAACCAAGGTCAGATCAGGGTCCAGGGAATCGATGTGCGCGTCCCAGCCGTTGCAAAAGTGACCTCATTTTTGGAGGGGATAGGCGGAGCTAGTTGTGTGCAATCTCGATGGAGGCAGGGCATTTTGTGCTGTTGTGTTCAGAGTGCCAGATGCGGGTCTAGTACCCGTCGCATGGACGCGCAGTGCAGTTGCTTGACGGGGCAATGTATACAGGTGTCAGCATCAAGCCACGGCCATCAGCGATTGGGAGATGAATCAGCGATGTCGAGGGGCATCGAGGCATCGAGAGCTGGCAAAGGGTCTCAGTTGGCAGTTTCTGGGTTAGGAGAGTCGATGCAATCGGCGATTGCGCGGGCGGTAGTCGCTTGCTTCTAGCCCCGGGAGCGCCACATGCTGCCTCTCTCCCAGGTACACTCGATCCCCATGCAGTTTCTTGGCATCGTGGAAATCGAGAGCATCGAAACGGGCGTCCACATGAAGATGTATGCCCATCATGGCCTCGAACTCACTAACCTACAATCTCCCCAGCCAACTTTGCTATTCGACAGCCCCGCCCAGCACTCGAGCAGCATTCACACTCACCACCTAGCGCACATGGAGAACATCCTCCCCGAGTAGACCCGCCCAACCTTTGCACCGCAGCCATGATGAACGAGCGTCCAGGAACCATTCCTGCCGCTGCGCGATCCCATCCACGCCGCCCACCAGCCCACCAGTCCGTCTCCCTCCGCCACAGCCCGCCCGCCTCGTCCAAGCGGAAAGCCAAAGCCTCGACCACAACACAGAGCTCGCCAAACCTCGCCAGCGACAAGGCCAATCCGCCGTCAAGCGTCTCGCCACAACTGCTCTCCAACAAGACCAGTTCCGGTGAGAGCAGCGACGCCGGCCAGTGGTTCGAGAAGACCAACAACACAGCCAGCCACGGCAAGTCGTCGTTTGTCGACAGTGAGTCTTGAGCCACCCACCTCGCTGCCGAGCGATGCCTAACTGTGAGGTCTAGATGAACCGCCTTTCTTCCTCCAGAACTCGTCCTCGTCAGAGACACCGCCCGAAAACTCGCAGTATGCCCACGCACACCCCGCCATCCCATACCGCCCCGGCCTTGGCCAGATGGGCACCGACGGCAGCAGCACCGAGGACTTCCGAAGCGTCATCGACGACTTGACCGTTGCCAACAAGAAGCTCAAGCAGAAACTGCGCAAGTACGAGAAGCTCTACGATGCCCACCTGCAAGAAGAGAAGCTGTTCGAGGTGAGGTTCCACGGTCTGCCAGACCACAAGAAGAAGGAACTCGAGGAGACTCTACGCAAGTTCGCTTCCGAGCTCGACGAAGGCACCGCCAACGAGTACGCCGACATCTCTGCCTACACCCCGGCCCTCCAAACACACAACACGGCTTCTTCGACTTCCCGCTTCGCCGAGTCGGGCTATGCCTCCCTCTCCGCCTCTGGCCACAACTCGTCCGCAACCAACCAAGACTCCGACCGCCGCAAGATGACCAAGTCCGCATACAGCCGCCAACAGCAAACCATCCAGTCGTACCTTCACGACATCCCCATGGGCTTGCTACCAAACACCAAGAGCGTTCCAATGACAGACAAGTCCAAGAAGAAGATGGTCGTACGTCGTTTGGAGCAAATCTTCGCTGGCAAGCGATCCGCAGCCGGCTCTCACCCCCAGCAGATGCAGCAGCAGGAGGTAGCTCAGTCGGCAGCTACCGCGGACCGTGAGCAGCGCGAAGCAACTGGACAAAACTTCAAGCCCGAGGGCCAGCGCGAAGCACGTATCAGGAACGACAAAAGTGCCGATGCTGCTGCCGAGGACAACGATACGCCCCAGGACGAGGTTATCCACGGATTCCGCCCCAGTCTACATATCGAGGAACACGACTTTGCCGGCTCCGGTTCATCTCCCGATCAACGACCCACGCGACCACTCGACTTGGATCCTTACCGTGCTCAGGTGCCTGCCGAGAACATGAACTACATCCGCCATCTTGGATTCTCCCCACCAGACATGAATTCCGGAGATGCACCTCTCGGCCACGGGTGGATATACCTCAACCTGCTTATCAACATGGCGCAACTGCACACGCTCAACGTCACCCCCGAGTTTGTCAAGGATGCCTTGCACGAGTACAGCAGCCATCTCGAAATGTCTCGCGATGGACGCAAGATTCGATGGAAGGGCGGTCTCGACGTCACCAAGCACAGCAGTGGCAGCTCGTCCGAGCATTGGAGCGGTGCCTCACCAAACGACACAGGCTCCCTTTCGCCGTTCAAGCGAATGAAGACGGGCACCAGCGGCACCAGCAGCGACATGCTCGACGAATCCGAAAAAGCAAAAAGACAGGCTCGGGTGCAGCGCGAGAAGGAGCAGAACAAGTTCGCCTACAAGCCTCTCTTCTTCCACAAGGACGAATCGGAGAACGAGGACGACTATTACGCTTTCGATGCGGAATCTTCAGCCAATTATTCTTATCAGCCACATCCTGCTGGAAACTCTTCTGGCTTTAGTAGTTCGATTATGCAGAGCTCGAGTCCAAAGCCGAGGAGACGCGACGACGGACCTATGATCTTTTACACCAAGGCCAAGTTTTGCACGGATCTGAGTGGAGACCGTAACGGTGCTTTCCTCACTATGCCTGGTAATTACCAACCCATCACAACCCAGCCTCTTGGCGCCAAACAGACCACGTCCCCACAGACCAAGACATCCATGGATCTATCTGAGCCCCGAGGCCCTCTGGACGCTACGCCCATGGACGTTGATTCCGTGGCTGGTTCACGCACCGTTTCAAGTGGCGACGACCTAGGCTTTTCGCCTGAGGCTTTGAGGGACGACAGCGGGAACACTTCCCCTGAACTCATGGATTTCGAAGCCTCTGGTCTGGGCGGCGTACAACCAGAAGATAATTTTTCTATCCATGTGAGAAGATCACAAGTTCCTACCGCGCCATCGCATGGCGCTGCAAGGAGGATGTCACACTTGTACCCCAAGGCCATCCAAGATGCACTCAACTCCCGCCTACAATCTGAATCCCCCGAAGTCGAATCCCCGCGATCGAGCCCGCACAGGGTAATTGAAGAAAAGATTCTTTCGGCATCTCGCAAAAACCTGCCTTCGTCCACACTCCCACCTGCATCGTTCCTGCCCCTCGATTCCTGCTCCTCTGGCGACGTAGACAGCGATTTTGCATCCGATGCGTCTTCGGAGCCCGACAGCGACAGCGATTCTGGGGGGCCCGCGACGGCTATGCAGATTTTGAACATTGCGCCCATTGCTTCTGATGTATCAGAGGGCAGCGAATCAGACTACGAAGACAGTGATGACGGGTCCGTTGACTTGTTGGCGACGGCGAGAAAGCAGGATCCTACGGCCGTCAGGGCGAGCGAGCGAGAGTACGACGCTGCACTTGCGGATCGCCTTGCTGAGGAGATTCAGGCGGGCAGTAGCGCGGCGACGGCGGGTGGTGGAAGTGGATTCAACTCTCCTGTGACGGGCGTCCGCGAGGCGGCCAGACTTGCAAAGAAGGCGAGTATGGCGGGTAGTAGCGCGGCGAGCCAAAGCAGCATGGGTGCTACTGGAACGGGAGGACAAGGACAACATCATAATCCTCAGGGCAATTTGAAGAGGGCGAGGACGAGCGATGGGTTTAATAATCAGCAGCCGCCCAAGAAGAGTCCCAAGACGAGGAGAATGGGGGAGTGAAGAAGAGAAGGAAAGAAACAGGGAAATAAAGATTTTGAGCGTTCACGTTTGGGAGAGAAAAAAATCCCACATATGAGATGAAAAGGAGTTTGGATTGGGCGGTCACACAAGGGTCGCTTTTTTCACATCTGGGTCTTTATTCTCCATAGTTGTGGATGATTTCGCCATTTTGATACCCCCTTTTCGTTTTGGTTTTTTTCAAAGTAGGTTATAGCTTTTCTTTACGACATATTTTTGTTTGACTATATATATGTATATATTTACAGAACAGAGTATTAATAGTACTTATCAATGACAAGTGTCTACACAATATGAGGTTTAGTTCGACAACACCCGACATCTCCACGAGCGTGCAATCATCTCGAATGCAAGCGTGCGCTTTACAAAAGCTCACATCGGCGACGGTATCCCGGAGACAATGCTGCTGAGAGCATGCGTGCACAGAGCAGTATTTCGCTGGCGTAGACTTGGTTGGTGTCACAATGTTTGAACAGAGTCGGGTGCGGCAAGTATCTGAGTAGGTACATGTTAGATGATGCAGCTTCAGAGGTAGTGCAAGTGACCTACGGAAAGCACACGTTCGAATGCCCTCGACTCGAAGCTTAACGCGGTTGCGGATCAGGCAAACGTGATCGCAGCAGAATCTGGACCTCGGTTCCGCCCACTTGTCGCATGGGTTGTTGTTGTGAGTATTGCCTTTGCACCTCTTGAAGTACCCACGAAAATGCATCTTTGTGGTTGCGTGACCGTGAGATTGAATTTGGAACGGTGTTGGTTTGATGTTGTTTGAAAGGTAGCAACGTCAAGGTATTATACCTTGACACTGCAGTCCATACATAAGTCATAGCATAGTTACCATGTACCATCGTCCTGTTCTTTACTACCAGGCACAAGCTGGAGCCGTCTTTCAAAACCATTCTACTGGTTGATCTGATCAACGGGTAGTTGTAACAACGCAGTATGTACCATGACACGTCCTGAGCGCTGCGTTAACAAGGGATTTAGCCCCCCGGCCCACCTTCAAAAACGTCTAATTGGAGCTTGAGATATGGAAGTACGTCCACACCCTGGCCACCGCCAAGATATGACAGAAATGGCCAAGTCATGGCACCCGTATGGATGAGTCTGCACCTGCGGCGTTTCAAAAAGCCTGTCATTGGAGCATGGAACACTGACCTAGCCTTCTCTCCAATTTTAGGTAGATCGGACCCCCGCATCGGAAGGTCCAATGGCGAGGCGAGTAGCGAGCTTTGAAAACGTTACGATTGGCTCGCATCCCGCATTCTCTGGTAAGCAGCATCGATGCTAAGCTCCTTTAGTACTGATCTCAGCAAATCACACAGTCAACTATCTGGTTGGCGCAGAGCCAAGTCCCAAACGAGCTTAGCGTTGATGTTGTTTAGCAGATGCGGTATTGCATGTCGACATGTAGCAATCTCAGTACCTACCCTCACGCAGGATACGACATTTACGCACCATCCTGCTTGGACATTCCCCTCTCGACATTGTACTCACCCCAGCAAGTTCTTACTCGCCTCATGCCGCCTCCCATTACTTTCGATTCGTCTGAGAAAGTTCGAATACTTCTTCGTTATGCATTATGCTGGGGTCTGCATATCGACCACCCAGACTTTGCAAAGAAGCTTGCCGAGCACGGAATCAAGACTGCTAGGAAAGGTGGAGATGGCCACGTTGCGTATGTATCATGAGACTAGCTCAAGACAATAGTCAATCATGAGCACGTGCTAACCTAATCCTTAGGTATGGAACTATCAGATCTGCCTTGACATGGTATCTTGGGAAGGACTACTCAAAGCTTCTACCCGCATACACCATCGGAAAGGGCGAAAGCACCCTTTTCGAGGTTCGCATGAGAGTCCTCAAACACGACTCGAGGGACTTGGAAGCTGCACTCATGAACATGAACATTAGCGATCCGGCACGAGTCGATATTTTTAAGCCTGACAGTTGCTTGAACATGTCAGCCGTTCATCCGTTGGACGGAGATGCGCGCATTGAGGATGACCTACTGACCCACATGAACGGGACTTTAGAGCAGATTCGACAGGATCACCAACGGGAACAGGAACAGGCAAGAATCGTAGAGTCTCAACAAGAGGAGGCGAAGATCAAATCAACGTGGACAAAGAGGACTAGGCGGGAGTACGCGAGCGAAGGCTCGGAGCGTGCAAAGCCAAGACAACATTATCGGCAGAATCAAGAAAAGATCGAGGCCAGCTTGCAAGAGGCGTTAAACAAACGGAATACTTTGTTAGAGGGCTATAGGATGAGGCGTAATATGAACCCAATCAGCTCTCACGAACCGCGATTGAACGGAACGCCGCCCAAGGCCTCACCTTTGACGGTCAAAGTCGAAGAAAAGAACCCTGGAATACAGAAACAGCGTCATAGCAGCAGGGAAAGTGTAAGGCGGAGGGAGCAAAGCATCAAGGCTCTCAGTGTATGTGTGTACGACAATGCGGCCCTTGGTGATCGACTCCCAACAATAACAGATGCATCCTCTTTGATGCTCAGTAAACTACTCCGACAACGGAATCCCATTCCTTCGGGCGACCTGCGTCAAACGATTTTGTTGCCAGACAAGGTACGAGGTAGTCTGTCAGGAGACAAGTTAGGAAACACGCCTCTCCATTACTATGCCGGTCATTGGCTTTTCTTTGCTATGCTTGAAATCTACACCGGGATCAGCCCTTGGAAGGAAGAACGCGGAGACATCCCAAAGCTGAACAATGCGAATCAGTCCTGGCTCTTCACTATGAACCCGGAACACCTGGAACATTCCACTTTGGAGTTACGTCGACTAATTGATATTTGTGGAAGTGGAACACCGTGGTTCTTTCACAGTAAGCTCGATGCATGTTCTGCCTGTGTATCCTTACACTGCGTGAAAAACGCACCTCCACTCGCACTTCAGGATTGTCACGGCCAAACTTGGCTGCACCAGTATCTGTATCATAACGAGTGGAAGCCAGAGCAGTTGAACGCCAGAACGGAGACAGGGAAGTGTCGAGCCGTCGAACTGCTGACGCTATGCAAGCACTACGGCATGGATCCCGGCGTAAAGGATAACATGGGCCGTAGCGTCCTTGACTACCTAAAGCCACACGCCCAGAGCGAGGAGAGCGAGGATGCGGAATTGGAGACAGAAGGCACGATATTCGCGATTCGAGACCTGGACACCGGTCTTGCGGAACACACCTTGGCTTCTTGGGGTATTCGCACGACTTCCCGTGTCCAGTCCTGGGCAACGTGGCTTGCTGAAGCAGATTCGACATCCGACAAGCCTTTGCGCGGCATAGAAATCGCCCTAGAGCGCGCGGAAGCTGGTGCTGGGCTGCACGATCGCGACTATTACGACACCCTTGGGGACACACTCCTGCTAGCATTCATTAACTTCGTGGATCCGCAGACCATGCCGGCACAGCATGTACAAAAGACACTACGCTGGATTCTTGTCAGAATCCCGCGGGTCGACTTGCGCAATAGAGAAGGTTTGACACCGCTGCAGCTCGCCATCCATCTTGCGCTTCCGCATGTCGTCGCCACGCTTCTACACCACATCAGCACGCACCACGGCTCTGCGGGCTCCACCAGTGCCTCTGAAGACGTGGCACTCCAAAATTCCATTCAAGTGGAAAGCTACCAGGGTGTCACTCTTCTACAATGCTTGCGAGCGACTTATTGGAATGCACGGCATTCAGTGTTTGAGGGCGCCATTTTCGTCGAGGCAGACGCCATCATATGTGCATGTCTGATCACAAATGCGCTAGCTGGGAAGATGTTCGATGAGTCTCACGAGTTTCGGCCGCTGCGGGAACGGTACGTCTTTGAAAGTAAAAAGCGGACTTGCGACGCGCAGTCATATTGAGAGGGATATATACCTACCCATCACACCGCTGGTTGGACAGTATCTTCCTTTCGGACACTGTGCATCATGCCCTTCCGCTACCGCTTCCCTGGGCAGCGCGATGCAAGAGTCTTGCATGTGTGCTGCTGCATGGAAGGGCGGCACATGAGCAAGAGATATTGCATCGGCCGTGAGTGCTGTTACCACGATATGGCATATACTCCGGTTTCGACACTGTGTGAAGTACGCCTTGCTGCGATACTGCAGAGTAGACCCGGGTCAAAAAGTCGCAATGTCTCAATTACATTCAGCCAAACAAAAGAGGTATAGCGTCCAACACCTGTAAGATATCTTTGTCGTTTTGTGAATTGCGGTGGTTACTGTAAGAGACTGCATTGCGGCCGTATGAAGGGAACGCATGGGCCTCGGTACGGGAATGTTCCAGTAAGCTTACTTGTTGTTACCTTGTTCGAGTAGACTACCAAGTCATGAATGAGGCGCTAGTCTGCCTCCGCCTGCGCCTATTGGCCAACATCTTGCCAGCGCAACTTTATACCTGTACAACGTACAATTTGTGAGGCGGGTCTGGAGGCCATATCAAACCTCAAGTAATCTTCACTCTTCGTAACTTCACGAACATGTGTAGGCGGTATATCTTCCTGGGCCATGAATCTGGGCAGTCAGTATATAACACCCGCTTGACATCATGACCTCTATCTGCCAAACAGATCTACCATCATTTTCGCACATCAAATCAGCACCGCTTACACTCCCCAAGAAACAACACATACCCTCTTTTCCAAATCAGACGTACAGCCCTACTAGTTCCTTCAGCTCTCCCCTACTAACCCCCACAGACCCATCTCACAATGCGCTTCCTTTCCCTAGCCACCCTCGCCTCCAGCGCCACTGCCTGCTTCCAAACAAGCCGGTGCTCCGCGCCCAACGGTCCCGACGTCGCCGTGCAATCAAACGGCAAAAACGACCCCGAACACAACCAAGCCAGAGTTACGGTCGCTTTCAAAGACGGGAGATATGGGCCAAACACTTTTGCAGGAATCGTTAATCATCTCCGCTGCGATGTCATTGTTAAGATTAGATCGCCGGCTGCGAATGACGCGTTGCAGTGCTGGGTCGTGCCGTACAATGAGCAGTGTAATCTTGATGTGTCAATTGCGGGGCTTTGGTACCGTCAGTCTTGTACATCCTAGGGGTTTCATGCTGGTTGCTTGACGACAGTTGTTAGTGAGAAGAGAATGGGTTTTTGGTATGCTACGGTTGTGACTGGGCCGTTAAAGACGATCATGACGGCATAGTGGAGTAGTTTCGAAGAAGGGGACAAACAAGACGTTCTATCTAGAAACCTGTGCTCTTCGGCCTGTCTTGCGCTCACACTATGAGCTGTCGTGATTGGGTTGTCATATCTTTTGCCTTCTGGAGACTTGACGTTGTAGGCTTCCTATTTATTCTGTCTTTTCGCGCCTATGATTTCTCAAGATTTGGTATTCTTCTTGTATCTCTCCCGCAGACGAGAAGCTACAAGATTGCTTCCGGTTTCGCACCAACTCGCGGTATGTGGAACTCTTACTCTACGATTCCATGAATATGACTGCTGGTAGTTAGGTAGCAACGTGGCCAAGACGAGGCACATGATGGCGCTGCGGAAGAAAGAACGTTTGGGTACGGGATGAAGTTACAGTTGCTGCATATGTGGGGATATGGAGGCTTAGCAAGGGAGAGAATGATTTGCTCTCTACACAGCCCCGCTTTTAAGCCGAAAGGGGATTAGTGACCGCCCCAAACAGCCTGCCTCAGGCTGGAACCTCAGCTTCTTCAGCCCTTCGCACGCGCTCTAGAACGTGAGATATACGTGCGGCTGATTCTTCATGTGATCTGTAGGCGTCATGGCTCCCTGCTTGTCGTTGGCTGTCTTATAGGACGTATTTCCTCCGCATTTCTGGGTCACCATGCGTTTCGATTCCGTACCACCTTACCTTACTCCTACTGCTTCTTCTACTGCCATCACACGTGCAAGTGCAAAGGCCGAAATCAAGTCGCCGTCCAAGCTTACGCAGTCCAGCGCCGGGTGTATACTTAATACAATCCGTTCCTTTTTCTCGTTTAAATCTTCGCTATCTCACTCGTAAGCTATGGGTCATTCTCAGTCCAAACACCCGGCTCATCAACCAACTTGTTCATATCCGTATGATTCTCATGCCGATTTTACCTATACGCCTCTGAACCACCCACGTCATTTCAGAATCCTACATCTGAAGCGCATTGTGTTTCAGGGCTCAGGAGATTGGAAGGATACGGTGCTAAGTGGTACCCTCGTAGAAACCTCTCTTGATAATGTGCCGGAGTATTTCGCTCTTTCCTATACTTGGGGCGACTCTACGCTCTGTGACTATATCTTGATTGATGGACGGGTGTTAAAGATCACGCGATCGTGCGCAGCTGCACTACGACGAATGCTCAAAGGCAAGCTCGAAAGAGTGATATGGGTAGATTCTATCTGTATAAACCAAGCACGTATGTACATGCATGACCTATGAATAAGTTATATCAATGACCGTACAAAGGTGATGCACAGGCGACCCAAGAAAGAAACACCCAAGTCGCTTTCATGGACGAGATTTACAACAAAGCGATACAGGTCAATGTCCATCTAGGTGAAGGAGACGAGAGAACTGAAGTAGCGGCCAAAGCGGTGAATAAGCTAGGTGCCGCTTCTTTAGCAGTACTTGGAGCGAGGAGAATCGGAGTGGGGGAGGAGAGGATGAGGAGGCAGTACGAGAAGGTTGCCGATGAAGTCCTTCGTAAGTTGTCCACACCTGACCTGATCGGAAGAACGATAGATTGAATGAGCTATCCTCAGAAATACACTAGCAGTCCCTCGTGGCTCGCTACAGTGAAGTCGCTAACGTCGATTAGAAATCTCTCAAGAATTCCCGTATGGCAAACTCCACCCTATATTGCGCTTACCCTGGTTCCGCAGAGTTTGGGTCTTCCAAGAGGTTGTTTTAGCACGGAAAGTGGTATTCTATTGTGGCGAACGTCTGTTAGCGTTCGAAAACCTGGCCTTTGCAACGAATTTCACACGTGTCCCATATTCGAAACCTGACGCACTAGCGATTCACTGGAGGTCGTATCTCGAAGGTCATAATGCGTGTATCCATCTTCTTCGGCTAAAAGAAAAGGGAGAAGACGCGAAGCTTCTCCATCAGTACCTCCTAACTATTGTAGGAAACTTGGAGGCCACGCGACCAGAGGATAAGATCCATTCGATGTACGGATATGCTAAAAGAATGAATTTGGATTGGCCAATACCGGACTACACGAAATCTGTCGCTCAAATATATACCGAGGTTACGATCGCTTGTTTCCGGCACTCGAAAGATCTCGGAGTTATAATTATGGCCATAGGTCCAGCGAGCGAAGAATTCGAGTTGCCATCTTGGGTGCCGGACTTCTCAAGGCGTTATACAGACTATAGTCCGTCAAAGCCGCCGAAAATAGACCTGGTGCCTTTCAGCAACAAACAGTGTTCAGGAGCGACTGAATGCGATTGGATTCTCATACCAGGTGGAAGACGACTCAAAGTAAAGGGAAGAAAAGTTGATTACATCACAGCTGTCAGCGAACCTTGGCAAGCCGATGCTACCACTACACTAGTCGGAGGCGCAGATTTCAACTCGGGTCAAATATATGACAGTTTCATTGAGTGTATTGGCTCCTGGTACGAAGTCGCCCTACAACGAAGCATGACCCACAACGGCGGCGCGGATTCTGCGCAACAATTCGTAGCTATCTCGGACCTTGTCTGTCTTCTCACACGTGCGTGCTTGGGTCTCACTACACTTCCTGACCAATTCGCCGAACTTATCTCTGCCCTCATCAGCTGCACCAGAAGGGATATGGTAGCCTTGCGCACGGCTTTTATCCATCCTGGTAACGATAACAACCAAATCATGATCACACCACAAATGCAACAAGCTATTGAATGTTTGGCGCCAGTGATATGGAAATTGATCTTTAGGACAACAGTGAGATCATGCATGGGCATCAGTAATTACAATGCCAAGGCTGGAGATTTGTTGGTTGTACTTTACGGCATGGCGTCACCATGTGTTATAAGGCCTTGTGCAGGAGGTTTCAACTTCATTGGTCAAGCTTTTGTGCCTGAAGTCATGAACGGGGAGTTTTGGGAAGGAGGATCAGACGAGGACGATGAGTGGTTTACCCTGATATAGAAATTATCTTGGATCTATACGAGGTCTTTCGTCTCGGCCATCCATGGCATGGAATTGGTTTGACATTGGTGTCACACTTGTGGTTGAACATTTTGGTGCTTGTCAGTCCTAGTCATAGATTTGTTGGAGCCATAATAGAAGGACAGTGAATGGAGTGAAGTTAGATTCATCGATCACCTAGTCAAATAAATAGGAGATAGTATGTTGCTTTATGCTACTAAGCTTATGAACGAGGCTAAGCGACACAATAAGGGAGATCAAAACCCTACTCTAAAACGTTAAATCAATTGGGAGAGCCCCAAAGGAGACACAGCTTATCTAGTGGCGTGATGAATGCATCTTACCCCGCACGATGCTGCGTTGAGTGTCAGCTGCTAAATTTAGAATAGATCCTGTTACGTCTTGCAGTTACTACCTAAGGCTTCTTGCCAAGGTTTTCTTAAAGGCCAGCTTTTTCTCAGCTGAACTTGTATCTATTGTTGCGCAACTCCTTATCATCTCGCTACTACACCTTCATTGCCTAAAGTCTTACTTCTTTGCAATAAGAAGACTTCGGCCAAACCTAGCCCACAACAATCTACGTTCATTGTAGCCTAAGTTTCCGATGGAGCCTGTCAGCCTTACTCTTGGTGCAGTTTCCCTGGCTAGCCTTTTCTCTCTGTGTATACAATGTTTCGATCTCATCGAAATTGGCCGGAAGACTAGCGTGGACTATGAGATTATGGTTGTGAAACTCAGTATAGAGAAGCGGCGATTGATGGTCTGGGGCGAAGCAGTGGGTATACTCAGGCCGGATCAGGACAGAGATCCTCTTCTGGACGACCTGGAAACGCGGACACTGGTCGAGAGAATACTCTCAAACGTTCAGAGACTATTCGATGAAACGCAGAATCTTAAGTCGAAGTATGGTCTGGAGAAAACATCCTCAACGCAAAATAGTTCGAAAGCAATAGTTCAGGGCTGCGCGGTTTGCTCGCTGTCTTTTGAGAGCTCACCACTGGTCCAATTTCATACGGGATTCTCCGAGCATATTAGGAAAGTAGGGGCTTGTGGAGAAGACTCGTTGGGCCATTCGAGATTCAAAGAAGTTTGCCGCCTTGATTCAAGATTTGAAGGATTTGCTGGATGGGCTTGGTGAGATCACAATATCTTCCAGATCAACGATACTCAAGGGACAGCTTATTCGGGAAGAGACGCAATCAATGTCGGATCTCAAGATGCTGACAGTTATTGAGCAGACGTGTTCCGATACAGATTGGAGGAGTTCTGCGAGTTCTGCGAGCACCTACTTTAACAATCAGAATCGGCTAACACCTGAGGGGCGAGAAGATATCCAAAAGTGGATGCAGGTTTGTCCTCGCCTGGAAGTTGCAGAAGGAATATCTCCAGGTCAGGATCATGGTCAAATGCTGCCAGATATTAACGGAATTGCGTATGAACCATCACAACTCGCGGCTTCCCTGTACCCGCCACCTCATACGAGACAGAGCAGTCCTAGTAGTTCTAGTCGTCTTAGACTGAAAACTTTCGGTACATGCATCTCTGCCATATTTATGACGCAGAGTTTATGCTTACTTGCGCAGACACCCCGTTTGAGAAGACAGACACACAGGTACTTGTGCTATGCAGCACAAGTGCATTGATAGTATGGATGCCAAAGACAGACAAGACTTTCTACCCCGTGTACAAAATTCCTCAGACCACGACCGCAAACGCGATCACCGCTTCCCGAATGATGAAAGCTATCGTGGTTCCACCTCATTTTCGTTACCCTAGCATCACCATCTACTGTCCTCCTCGCATGCGCTTCGTGCACATGGCGCTGAGTATTCTAAATCCGCGTGCGGATGTCCAGGAAATGGCTCAGACACAGTTTCACATTCGTTTCGACGACCGCCTTCTCGATCGGACAATTTCTTTTAGTGGCATTACGGAGAGAATGAGGGGTTACCACCGCGACATTGAGAACTGTTTTTCCACTAGAGATAGTTCTCAACAGAGGATCTTGGATTCTATCGACATGAATTGGCTGGAACAGCGAATAGAAGTTCTAGATGATCCTTCCTACCAACCGGTTTTAGATACGCTAGAGTGGAGTACGATCTTCCGACAAAGCAAGGACGACACACACTGTGCAGGGATTATCATCATGGCGGGCGAGGATACATGTTGGAAAATGTTCAACACTGCACCAGTAGTGCCGCCCGACACCTTTCAGGATGGGAGAGTGTACCGTCTAAGGGAGTTGGATGGCGGAGAGCCGATGTATAAATGGAAGGCTGAACACTACTGTAACGTTTCCGCCGACCTCAAATATAAAGAGCGCTTTGGTGGAGGATGAACATACCGTTCGAGCTATGCAAAGGCGTTTGTCAAGATCTTTGCGCGTGGGCTGGAACGCTAATATACATAGAATGTTATGGTATTGTAGTTTTTCCTATGCATAACTGCCCTATTCTTTTTTAAACAGTCGACCTAACATCGAGCCCCCTTTATCTTAGTCTACACATATTCTTTGACCATATATAAATCTCTAATTAGAGTCGATGTGGCCTTTCACCTTTGGTATCGTGTTGCATGCTAATGAACCTAAAATAGAGGCTAAAATTGCAATAGTAGCCAGATATCTACAATAAGAGATGTGCATAGCTTTAGCTTAATGTCGAAATGTTAGATCTTAGCGAAAAAAAAAAGCTTCGCATGTGAGCGGGTTTGACGACGGGTGTGAAGCAATTTGCAAAGGCACAGTACGATTCGATGTTACCAAGCCTGTGAATGAAGCCGAATCCTGGATCCGTTCTTTTAACCATCACCAGCCAACTCCGCAGCTCCAAAAAACCGTCCCATGATATACCCTGCGCCATCAAACACCCACAGCCCACACCTCATACAGCAGATACAAACAACGTTTCCCGATGTCTCATAAGATCAAGCTCAAGATTGAGCTTACCAAGTAGTAGCAACCTGAGGATACTCCTTCTTACTAATCTTGAGATCATCATAGACAGAGTCATCACCATGCAGGTGCTCAACTCTTAGCTCATCCTCATGTTCCAACTTCTCAATCTCCTCTTGCGGAGTCTCCTTGTCATGCTTCTGGTCCTTGGTCGTCGGCTCAACACCCGCCTCCATCTTCTCGCCAATAAGCAGAATCTGGCAGTACTCGTAGTCCAGGTACTTGGGCTTGACCTCGACCCAGGCTAAGCCACGGAATTCATCGATAAACCTGCTTGTGGTCAGTCAAGAACATTTAGTGATAAACGAGTCACTTACTCTTTAGGGAAGCCAGGTTTCTGGTCCAGCTGAGCAGAAGCCGGGCCACTGCGTTCAGGGTTCTTGACGCTCATGATGAAGCTACCCTGATCCTTGATACCGAGGTCTTCCTGCACCTCGCCAAGCTCAGAAGGTATGGTGGTGGAGTAAACGAGATGGCATGTGCGGTCTTCAGTGCGTGTAATCGCATATACACCCTCCGCAACAGGCGCAACAGGCTCTGTGCGCCGACTCCCCTGCGTCTTCGTCTCGTACTCGTTTGCGCCAAAGAAAGTTTCCTTCAGTTCCTTAATGGACGTGTTCGCCTTTTCGACAAACGCCATAAAGCGGTCGTTGTGTGACTTGGGAAAGACCTTCTTGGGGAGCGCAAAGAGCCGGATGTTGTTGGAGTCGGCTAGTGCACCGTCACCTAGTTTGGCTCCAGAAGGCATGGGGCGTAGGACGAAGAAGGTGCGTTGGAGGTCACCGACGCTTTCCGATTCTTCGATGCCGACGCGGTTACGGGTGAAGAAGTAAATGACACCCTTTTCGAGGATGTTGGATGGCATTTGCTTGGCACGCTGAGAGGACGACTCGATTGCGCCTTCGCCATCTGTGGTGGGCTCCTTGGGGGCGCTGTCATCTTGATCTGGGGTGTTCTCTTGTGTCTTCCCTCCGTTTGTGGTCTCGTCGACCTTGGGTGCAGCTCCAGTATCTTCTTCAGTGTTTTCTTCAGTCGTCGAAGGCTTCTCGTCACCAGTGGCTAATGCTTTCGCGTCGCTTGCGTCGACAAGATCTTCAGCAGCTGCCGCTTGGGCCTGCTCTTCTGATTGCTCTTCCTGCTTTGTGTCCTCGGCGTCGTCAGAAGCGTCTTTCGTGTCGCTGTCTGACAACTTGCTTGCGTCCATTGTCTCCTCGATAGTCGCCTGCTTCTTCGACGCCTTGCGATCACGTTTGGGTGACGGCTCAACTTCTGGCTTGCGCTTGGTGCCAGCTGCTACATCATTGCCTTTTGCAGGACTGGAGTTGTTGTCGGTCTTGCGTGCGGAAGAGCGTGTTCCTGCCATCGTCGCTGAAACAGGGTTTGGCGTGAACTGGGATGAATTGAGATGAACTGAGATGGATTGGTGAAATTTCGTAAAAAGGGAAGTGATGTAGATGAGTGAAGTAATGATGCAGAGGGCGGGTGTTTGCGCGCACTCAAATTGTGTGGCAGGCGCGTCGCGTGAATGGTGACGTCAATGGCAGTAATTAGTTCATCGACGCGTCAGGAAGGCACGTGCAACCTTGAGCCATCACACTGAAGCCACGATCGATAGTGTGAAACGAATTGAGAGCGCGTGGAATTGCGATGCGCACCCGCGTGCGTGATCTTGCAAACTTCCCACCATATGGACCTTATATACAACGCCCTCTGACCTATATCGAGAGCCGCACGTAATCGCTCGACCTATACGAAGCCACTAGGAGAACCATGGCTGCTGCTTCTTACGCGTGTCTTTTGAGAAAGGCTCCAATGCCTTCTGCGATACCCTCTGGACTTGGCTTGTCTGCGCACACATCAGGTGTGAACCCAAACTCCTGTCTTAGGTAATCGCGCGTAGTCGGGCCGATGGTAGCTATCAGGATGTCTCTCTGATCAGCAGCCGTACACCTGGCTTTGGCCTTTCCAGTCTCCGCATCCAGAAGCCCAAGGCTCTCAAGCATCGCTTGACAACCGCTGGGAGAGAATACCACGACCCATTGCCGTGTCGAGCCTTGATCGGCATTTTTCCGCCAGATGGTGGAGAAGTCGTCCTTGAAAGACTGCATCTCCCCAGTCTCATATATAACAACCTCATCTACTTTCGCCCTCTGCTTTGGATCCAGCTCTCCTGACTGGAGAGTCTTTGGTATTATATCCCTCCTCTTATCGCCCACCATGAAGAGTATAGGTGGATTCATGACATCTGGATGGAGGGCGTTGTAGTGCTTCAAGATGAAGCCAGCCAAGGCCTCGCCGTTGCCAGTCTCCTCACCCAAGATCGGACACTTGAGATCAAGCGATCGCAGACCGCGGGCAGTAGCTGGACCTACTACATACAACGGCAGGCTCTGTGGAAGCAGATCGTCAATGTCGAGGGACCCCTCCTTGCGGATTTCCTCGACAACCTCACTGAAGGCTTCGACTGCGCGTTGCGAGGTGAATATCAGCGCACCATATTTCCCGAGGCCCTGCTGCGACTTTGGCACGAAGCCGCGGTTGGTGACATGTTGGCGCACATCATGCAGGGCGTCACGCTTGAACCTGTGCTCCAAAACGGGCACGAAGACGGGTGCATAGCGGCCGTCGTCAAGGGTAAGGAAAAGCTCCTCATACGTATCCTTGGGTATTGATTTTGTCTTGAGCAGCAGAATGGGGATCTTGCCCCGCGATTGCTCAGCCATCATGTGGTTTGGTGGGTGCATGTTCGAGGCCCGAGTGAATGTTCCGGTCGATTGATGGAGACTGCGGGCGGCACTAGCCCGCCCGCTAAAGTTCGGGAAAAGTTGCCAGGATGTCGCCCGTGGTTCACTCGAGACCCTCGAATTTAATAGTTGTCCTCCCACCGCCCTTAGCCCTCCACCCTCACTTTTCGGCGGTCTACTTAGGTCTCGCAGATCTTTCCCCACCGCTGTATTTCTCAGTCAACTCGTCAGCCCAATTGACTGCACAGCAACCATGGCCGACGTCGCAACACCACCCGCCGCCCAGGCCACTTCCACCAACGGCGCTGCTGCCCCCAAGGAAAAGCAGCAGATTGTCAAGCCCGACAAGCCCGATGAGGACAAGTACAAGGAGGAGCTCGCCAAGTTGGAGAAGGAGCACGCCGCCGCCCAGGAGAAGCTGGTGAGTGCATGTCTTGGTGTGATGCGCGCAGTCGCACGGCCATGAGCCGGCGGGTGGCTGCATCGCACACTACTAGATCACACAGGAAAATTACTGACGACGGACAGAACGCCTGCAAAGCCAAGCTCGACCTTGCCAAGCCTAACAACAAGGACTCGCCTAACGCAAAGCGCCAGCAGGAGCTCAAGACTGAGCTCAACGCCATCCGCCAGTCTCAGCAGGGTAACAAGTCCGGACGCAACGCCATCTTCGAGAAGATCAAGAAGCTCGACGAGCAGCTTAAGCAGCAGCTCAACGAGCTCAAGACTGCAAAGGGCAAGTCCAACTACAAGTCGGCCGAGGATGTTGACCAGGAGATTGCCCGTCTGCAGAAGCAGGTCGACACTGGCATGATGAAGCTGGTAGACGAGAAGAAGGCCCTGGCCGAGATCAGTGCACTTAACAAGGCCAAGAAGAACTTCTCCGGCTTCGACAGCCAGCAAAAGAAGATTGACGACATCAAGGCCCAGATCGCTGAGCAGAAGAAGCTCCTGGACGACCCTGAGAACAAGGCCCTCAGCGACAAGTACACCAAGCTCCAGACCGAGCTGGATGGCCTGAAGGCTGAGCAGGACGAGGCTTTCAAGAACTTGAGGTCGCTTCGCGAGGAGACAGACAAGGCGCGCGCAGTGCAGCAGGAGAAGTACCAGGCCCGCAAGGAGCTCAAGGACAATTACTTCCAGCAGCTACGCGCATTCAAGGACTACGAGTTCCAGGCCCGTAAGATTCGCAACGAGAAGAGACGTCTGGAACAGATTCAGTATGTTGCCAGCAAGCGTAAGGAGACGGCCGCCAAGCGTCTCGAGGAAGCCAGCGCACCTGCGTACGGCGACGAGATCATTGCCTGCGAGGGCCTGATCCGCCACTTCGACCCCTCCGCGCTCCCACCCAAGGAGACTACCGCCGCTAGCAAGTTCGCCGCTTCCGCCCAGCGCACCGTCGATGACTCGGGCCTCAAGGGAACCCGTATATCGAAAAAGGACACTGAGGAGGAGAGCTACTTTGCCGGTACCGGCGGAAAGAAGGGCAAGAAGGGAAAGAAGGGCGGCGCTGCTGCTGCTCCCGGCAAGTTCAACCTCAACATCGGTATCATTGAGGAGTTGGCCAAGGTCGGTGTCGACCCCCCTTCAAACCAGGAGGAAGTCCCTGCCACCGTCGAGAAGCTCCAGGCTAAGCTCAAGCACTGGAAAGAGGACCAGGACCGCAAGACCAAGGAGGTAAGTCATCACATATCTGACTGCTAGGACTCTGCTAACTATCTTTAGAACATCGCCAAGGCACAAAAGGAGATCGACCGCCTCGAGGCAGAGGAGGCCGAAGAAGACGCCGCGAACGGCAGCACAGACGCTGCCCGCAAGCCCGCGCAGAAGAACCAAGCTGTCAACGGTAGCGCTTCCGCCGAGGCCGAGCACGACCAGGAGAAGGACGCCGCGGCAGACGCTGCCGACGACCTCAAGAAGGCGTCGATTGAGGACAAGGAGACAGCTGCCGACGCATAGAGCGTGCAATGTCACAACTTGTCACTAGAGGTGTTAGCCTCTCGGAACTTGGGTCATATATCCGGGATATTTGCTCTTGCATATTCTAGGATCTAGCCCACATCTTCATTTCTAGCTTGGAATCGGTATATTCTCCGCTATTGTTCACGGGATACCAGCATGGCATGGCATTGGACGGGGTCACGGAGTGGGGTATGAAGGACGTTTCTCTTTTAGACGCGCAGCAGATCTAGAGGGATAATGTCACCATCTTATTTTCAACGTGGCGCCTGGGCTGTTGTCCAGCACAGTGAATGTACTACTCAGCCATCTAGAACTTGATTCCTAGCTTGAACAAGCATGACATGACGCAAGACCCTGAGCTACATGCTAGACCACCCGTAAAACTAGAGCCGGGTGACACCAAATGAAGCTACCCCACATAGTGGGGTGGATGAATGTGGTTCCAACGCGCGCACCACTGCGAATGACATCATCAGGGCAAACTCAATATCAATACAAAGTCGCGCCATATCCTCTCCTTCTCTCACACCCAAATTACCTGCCTACCACCAAATCACCCATAAGAAGGTATGCTTCAGTCACGTTTTCTTTCTCAGTGCATCTCAAGGACAGCGCGAAAGAGTCCTCGGACATTGTACTGCGTACCGAAGCTGACGCCATCTCCGCAGCTATCACATAACCACACCACACCTCAACGCGTATTCTCTACAACAACCTTCAACATGTCTGGCTTTAGCAACGCGGATACCGGCTCCAAGACGGCCGACCCCTACACACAGAAGAACCTTGAGGAGCCCTCCCTCAAGGAGAAGTGCGAGGACCTACTCAACTTCGTCGACAAGACCAAGTTCTGCCTGTTGACCACACAGGTTGCTGACAGCGACCTCCTGGCTTCAAGAGCCATGGCTCTCGCTGCCAAGGTATGTTTTCCAACCACCAATCGCTCATCATAGGGATTGAAGAGGCGCTAATGTATGCTGCACAGGAGGGCCACGGCTTCGACCTCCTCTTCCACACCAACACCGAGTCCGGCAAGACAGACGACCTCAAGGAACACAAGTCTGTCAACATTGGCTTCATCAACAGCTCTGGTGAATGGGCATCCATTTCTGGTCATGCCTCTATTGAGACTGACCGCGAGGTCGTGCGTAAGCACTACTCCCCCGCGCTCAAGGCGTGGATCGGTGACCTTGGTGATGGCAAGCACGACGGTGGACCCGAGGACCCCCGTATTGGTAAGAAACTGCTCTGTGCAGACTAGTTGTGAAACATGGACTGACTTGTACATCAATCGTTAGGCATCATTCGCGTCAAGGCCAGCACCGCACAATACGCTGTATCCAAGCGAACACAGATTGGCGGATTTGTTGAGTTGGCAAAGGGTATTGCGACTGGAGAGGCACCAAGCGTAAACAAGCTAAGGCATCTCGACGAGGCGGAGATTCAGCAGTACAGGTCGCAGTAGATGCAACCTTGGAAGCTGTTCGATTCACGATTCCACGATGCTGCAAGAGCGGCAAGATAGCATAATGATCATCAAAAAGTAAAGAATCAAAGTAATTACTAAGCTGCCTGTCCCAATGCCCGGACCTGCGTCAAACATCATGGAGTGAGGCTGTGGAGCTATGAAGCTGTGATCTGCATGACGTCACGTCCGCGCGACATTCCGAGGTCGCGTCTCAAACCTCCATCCGCGACATCCACACCCGGCGTAGCTCTCTGCTCTACAAACCTCGCGCCGTAACTTCACACCTCCATCAACACCTCTCAAGATGGAAGACCCAGGTTCGTCGCACCCTCCATTACCCTGACGTTGTCCAATGCGCTTCCCGGTAGTAGTCCGGCTTGACGGCGCGTACTTTTCTTCCTTGCTAACAAATCTCCCGCATTCTAGTCAAGGAAATCCCCGCAGTAATTCACCTCCTCACGCAATCTCCGCCATCGCTGCAGCGCGCGACGATTGAGAAATACTTTACGCCCGATGCCGCCTTCTCCCACCCGTTTTGCCGTACATGGAGCAGGCCAAACTCGAGATGGTTGGTTGAGCGGACATATCGGTGGTACAAGATTATGAGTCCGAGAATCGATTGCACGGTGCAGAGTGTTGGTATGTCTCAACACCCCCCTACTTGGCTATTTGCATGTATACAGGACAAGATGGCTAACGAGAAGAGGAAACAGCGTTTGATGAGAAGAACCTCATACTTTACGTCACAATCTTCCAAATCTTCCGTATCTGGTTGATACCGTTTTACTACGCGCCGGTGCGACTTACCACCGTTTTGTACCTCCGTCGGTCGGCCTCTCCGCCCACGTATGCTTCCATCGCCGCTTCTTCGTCCACATCCGCTTCCGAAACCAAACCAAATCACTCTCTACTCGCAGATGTGACCTCGCAGAACTCATCCTTGCCGTCCAACACCTCGTCAAAACCCCTCTACCACATCTCCAAGCAAGACGACCTGTACCAAGTCGACCAGTGGATCCGCTTCATTGCACCGGGCGCGTGGATGTTGATCTGGTTGTGGCAGGTCTGGGCGACGATATTCTGTGTTGCGGGTACGGTGCTACTTTGGCCTGTGACGTGGGTGGAGGAGAATTGGGGGTGGGGTAGTGTAGGAGTAGGGGGGAAAGGAGTGGCGAAGATGGAGGTTGAGAAGGCGGGGAGTAAAGAGAGTGAGGTTAGCGTTGATGGGTTGGAGGAGAGTGAGGTTTTGGGGAGGAGTGGGTTGAGGGGACGGATTGTGGGGTGAGCATGGTATGGTAATATGCCGGCATGGATGACGGGGCGAGGCTGCAGGAGTGTATCGATTTGGATTACGCGTGGGACGATATGAGGAGGCTTGAGGCAGGTAGGCGAACACGTCAGCTGTAGATGTTACAGCATTCGCCAATCAAATGTCCTTATACAAGCAAGAGATAAGCTGAGGTTACACAGCGTAGACAGGATATCCCACGATATGACAAATCACCGCCAAGGAAGAATATACATACAAATCAGTAGAGCAGCCTGGTTTGCGATTAGCATTCTTAGATATCCTTACCCTCACACTTTGTAAAACCTAAACAAAGCTATGTGCTCAAGAGCCGACATAAAACACAACGGCTGTGGGTGTACTCTCGAAGGTTTCAAGGTTACTTGCAATGGCACGCTCAGAGGCGAGTGTGACGGCACGGTTACCGTGTCCATGATTGAAACGCCATAAGCTTGCAGTAGTTGCAAGCAACATGCATGGTATGTCTGACATCTCTAGAGAAACGGGCTTATGCCAACTTCAGTCACCCTTAGGTGGCTCTCGGGAAGCTCTACTGCGAGTTCTGATTTGCGTTGAGAGTAAAACGTTTGGATATGAAATAATGCGGTTGGGATATGAGTTTTGCGTTTCGGTACTTCATATTAGCTATCTAATCTAGTACTGGAGAGTCTGAAGAGCCTCTTCTCTTGGTTGTGGCTTCGTGATAGAACTTTGCATATGAGAAAATGAAAGTATTAGCGTGATTCAGCCCGCTTTCCGGTGCAGACATTACTTGCGATAGAATACAGTAAGACGATGCTTGCGTGTTCAAACTCATCGAGACATCCATGGTGTAACGGGAACAACGGGATTCTCATAGGGTACCAAGGCCAACAACTGCTGCCATGTGCCATTCTCTCCAACCATAGGTATACCAGTAAGGAACTCAGCAAGACTGTTGTAGCCCTTATAGTAGACATTCCGAGGACCCAGATCCGTCATAAACCCAAGCTGCCGGTGCTGCCGTCCCCTGCCATACTTTTCTAGTGCCAATCCAAGTGTCTTCTGTACCACATGATTGGGCGACAATTGCAGAACAAGTTGAGAGATGACGTTGAGGTACAACCAGGTATGCGAGCCAGTGTCTGAGATATACGAGTACTTTACGAGGTCAGCGATGAGATTGCGCTTCCGTTTCTGCCTCCAGGGTTTTGTGTGCTCGTCTGCGTACGCGGCCATGAGTTGGAGGGTGAAGCCCGGATCGATGTTGGGTGTTCTGCTGGGCTCGACGGCTTCGACAAGGAGCATACGGCCGTCTTCTAGTGTCGACGTGGCGATTCGACGGTGCATGTAATCTATATGAGGCACACAATTAGGACGCAGATGATTCCACCAATACACATAACAAGTAGTTGGATGGTCTGCCACTTCATCTCCTGTACCTTCACCTCCCTCTCCTTGTCCAGAATGTCGAGTTCGTGTTGGTACTCTCCCGTGCGTGTAGACATATTGTGACATGTGTGCTCGTGGTGTTAAGTGAATGTTTGTTAGGAATATGTTTGGTGTGTGTTTGTGAGAGATGCAACAGGTGGGCGCGTTCTTTCTTCTGCAGGAGCGAGGCACGAAAACCGTTGTAGGTTGGCCATTCGAAGGGGGTTGCTTTGACGAGCTTCGGCATGTCGACTGGGAGAGAGTATGCGATGATTTCGAGGAGGTAGCGCTGTAATCTCATAGCTCTATGCGCAGCTTCCACTTGCTCAATTTTCGTGGCCGTATTCTCAGTGAATTCTGGTGTTCCGGGAGTGTAGGGAGGTGGAGCGTCGGTGTGGGTAGCCATGATGGTGGGTAAGATTGGAATCGCAAAGACGGAATACGAGAGCTTTGGAGGTCTGAAGCAGAAGAAAGTAGGATTGGGATTGTGTGAGTCAAATTTAACGCGTGGCGAGCCTCGTGGAAAGACCCTTTTCTTACCACTTTATTCGGTGGGGATTGGCCGGAGGGTCACAAATTGGGGTCGCCTATTGATACAGATATGGACTGCTACCAGGTCAATACAAGATGACTCTAGCAGAACATGATGCGATATTTGCGACGCTTGTAGATGCAATATACGAGCCCTAAAAGTTTACCACGAAATATCTTTCAGCAACCAAGGTACAGTGCGTAGATAGGACGCCACCTTGGCGGAGTTAAGCAATGCAAACATATTGTGTTTTCCGAAATGATAGGGCTGGGAAACGTGGTTGCGGTCGGTCTTGACCATTAAAAATGCGCTTGCGCAAGATGTAGGTGGAAGGACGATTCAGGATTGTTGGGTCGGATACAGTAAGCCCGTCTAGGTGGGCGCTAAAAGCATCAGGTGAATACCAGTTCCTATACCCAACGTGTTAGTCACCTCCAACAGACAAATTAGATAACCCGGCGCCCAATCTCTGCAGTCAAATGATGGCCTTATGCAGTCGATAAGCGGCAGCTCTGCATCGCTACAGCACGTACTCACAGTGGCAGCGCTGCGTTGTTGTTATCCCTAAAATGAACAGTTCAATCCACAGAAAGACATGACCATTTTCATCTCTAATGCCTAGCAGTTTTGGGGAACTCATGACATAGCCTTGCAACTCTTATCTTGATATTACCACCTCGAGCCTGAAATAGCATGCAGCGCGCAGTCGAATCAGAACTTTTACATAAAGCGCCACTGTTCACAGCCTGATTCAAAAGCAAAATTCTGGTCAGCCGCGCATCCACTTCTGGTTCACACATGATTCTCTGCCGGCACAAGGTAGAGTAAATCGCCACTCTCCCATTCTCTCCATCTGCGTTCGGCAACATAGTGGCCATCTCCTGGTACACGCAGGCAGACCTTTCTATAGAGGATAGGAACTCCCAACCCACCACGAGGGCGCATGAATATCCAGATCGCTGAACAGATTCGTGGGAGGAATAATTTGGTGTGGGAGAAATATTCTAGACTGCAGCTCAGCTGGTACATATCGATACATGCATGCTATAGATAGAAGGTGGCTTGCCGGCTCAGCCTTGTTGGAGGGGCACGACAGTTCAGTTAAGATGTATGGGTTCCACGACCGAAGAACCGCATACATCTTTCTCTTAATTAGATGCGCAGGAAATCTCTCAGAGGCCGATACCCGCGTACAATCATCTTTTCCTTTGTGCAAGTCAACGAGCCAGCGTACTGGCTAATAACCACCCATCATGAACAGCTCCACGCCATACAACTTCACAAATCTCGATCCTTATGAGTACAGGGACGACAACTGCAGTAGTATGATGGAAGTTTGGAGTTACTTACAATATAACACAACAGGGGAAACCAAGTATTATCTGGGATACGACGACAAGGAAAGCGTTTATCAGTCCATTATACGGGGGTTCGAAGCTATTAAAAATGGTTCAGTGGAAGCTCCACCTATGAATCAAAGCTTTTGGGACTGGTCTATCAATGATGGGGATCTCCGTCGTATTATCAGCAACAGGGGCTGGGATGATTGCCCTGCAGAGATGTGCAAAGTTATCGGCTGGGAAGGTAGCCCTGACCTTGCCGGAGTCGGTGTGAGTACCATGACAACGTCGAGACCACCATGTGCTAATCAATGTAGATGCTGGCCACATACATAATACAGGCTATCTTGATCACAGTCTACCTTTGCGGAATACTCACGGTCAACCTTAACCAGCGGTCGAATCAATCATGGATGTGGCCCCCACTCTCGCGTATCCTATGCGCAGTACTTGACACAACTCGCGAGTTCCTTTCAACCTCAGCAATATTCTCACTTGCTTTGTTGATCGCTTCCGTTTGTTCAATCACGCAACTTGAGGCGTACGAAAGTTCCATGACATGGATACTTCTGCTGGTCATACCTCTATACTCGGTTCTCGCAGTGTTTGTACTGCACCTTGCAGCATGGGAACTACTTCAAAGATACAAAGGGCGAGTACTGGTACTGCTGATCATGGATGCCATGGTTATCGTTCTTGCCGCGCTCAGTTCGGTTCGTTACAATGACGGAGGATCTGGATGGGGGGTGAAAGATGTTGATCCATCATATGAAGAGAGCCCTTGTTTGAAGGTTAAGTCGTTCAGGAGTATGGCAATCTTGTTCTGGACTGTCGCTGGGTTCTTGTGTCTCAGTGTTACAGCATATCTTATCGATTTCCTTGTCTCTATGGTTCGGCGACGACCTGGACTGTTTGAACGACTCTCTAGCATGATACGATGGGCAGTCATCGTTGCGGGCTTGTGCATGATGTGGTATCTCATCGGTTGGTTCGTGAAATTGACTCTTGACATACGATCTCGCGCCGGAGACAACAACGGAGACAACAAATGGACATTTGGGCAGGTGCTGGCACTTTCAACATGGTGAGTCTCGGACGTGCTGAATTTGCAAGATGCATACGCTGACTTATGTCTATCTGCAGGGTGCCTTTCCTGATAGAATTCGGATATAATATATGGGAAGGGCCAAAGAAAGCGAATGAAGCGCATTCCAATTATCCATCCAAGTCGGTTCTACCGAGTTCATTTGCAATGCGATCACCAGGGGAAGATGAAGAAAGAGGCAGATTTACCCTGCTCGAGTGAGTACCAGATAGGGTACCTTACTGTCAATACTCATTGCATTTTTCACCAATTAATACATGGTCGTGGTCAGGCGCGGGTGCTCTTTTCTTGCATAGTTTCTTAGTCTTGTCTTTACAATGAACGCTTTTGTTAACAAACTTGCCGTGAGCTGTCACAATTCATAGTGACTCAGCAGTGTCAATGCTAACATCGGCAAAGCGATGAAGAAGCTTCCAGCGCCAAACACTATCTCCCAGGTACCCCAGTAAAGCTTTCCTCCGGCTACCACACAAAGGAGAATACCCAGGAATATGGAAAAGAATCTGGCAGGATCCCACATAGTCTCAACATACAAGCCGTCTAGTTCTACATATCTGTTCTGTGGTCGAGGCTGCTGCAGTCGGGGTGGCTCGGGTGGCAAAAAGATCTTCCTTAATGATGTTGACGTTAACCAAGTTCTACAACGTGTGTACCCAAGACTTGCCTGTATTTATGAATGAAGCAATGCCCATCAAAACCATTCAGTATATCTTGAGAGCGAGCACCAGCCGGATTACGGAAGTAGGAAGAAAGAAAAGGTGCAGTCTCAATCCAGTTCAGCCAATCGTTGGAAGTTTCCCATTCGAGAAACGGACAGACGCCATCATCAAGTCCGCTTGAAGAGTTCCATGGGCAATCACTGTTACAATGTTCCCACTCTCCTGAGCTGTCGCGATAGCATTCCTCTGGATATGGACCATAATCGATATGAGTTATCGAACCAATAATCGTGCCAGCTTTCTCTCGTCGCTGAGAGTAGATTTTATGGCATTTTAACAGGTCCAAAGGTTCAGTGAAGACTAAAAATTTCGCTGAAGAACGGCTGATCAATCGAAACTATACTTGACTTTAGCATATACAGGCACGCTACGACATGGCTGGAACATACGGTGACGGGTCTGAGTCTACTAAATTTGCGGAATGTAAGGTACCTTCGCCAGAAGCCAAGTTCTTCAGCATACTGTTTGGCTAACGAAGTGAATATCTCATCTTCACTCTTAGAATCGGCAATCGGAACGTCTATAGCCCAAGTCGGAAATCTTTCAGAGTCTGTAGAGCCCCATAGCAAAAACACACAGCTCGCACCATCCTTTCTATCGGCTTCGTCTTGGAAGTGAGTGAAGATGTTATCCTCAGGCAGCTCCGGCGGCTTAAGCAAGATGGGGTGCGCTGGCCTCGGCCGTCTGTTCCTGGGACTCTTTCGGCCATTGTTGGAAGCAAGTTGGGTTTCAGTCGCTTCCGCCGCAATGCGTTCTGTGGAAGACTTGATGAAAGCTTTCTGCGGTGGTGGCAGAAGGTCTGCTAACAGCAGCGGCATGATGTAAAATTATCTCAGTGAGGACGAGAGGACTTGCTCATCTCTGTAATGCCACGACACAGCAACTTATGCAAACGATGACCAGACAACACTGCGCTCCAAGGCTACTTACATTGTCCCAACTCGAGGGATCAAGGCAGACGGGTAGAGATGGTGTTCAGTTCCCATATTGCACGCGAGGCTGAAGACACTGCCCGCATGTGGCGAAGCAAGGCTGATGTTGCCATCACCCACCCCAACCTCGTATGCAACATTCGTTGAAAGGACTAGGCAGAGTCCTCAGATTGCAGTGATTCCAACTGGAGAAGTCTGCTACGTTGTTCTAAGATTTGCATGCTACCGAAACGCTGAAGATGTCATGCACACCTAACTTGTCTGAGAATCTGCTCGCCTTAGGTATTCGAAACTTGGCGTGGAGATATTTAAGTTTGAGATCTAGAGCCTGCCATCTGCCAGGATCCCCAGCCCGGGGAACGGCTGAGTTGCGAAACTCGTGGAGTGGACTTTGAGTGGAGTGAACCGGAATTGCTCACCTCGACGATCCTGGTCGTTGTTGCAGTAGCTTGTTGACGTGGCAGTGATTGAGCAGCGACTGAACGGCCGAGGATGCATATTCGCGGTCCTTCCACGAAACAATAACAAGATGGTTCACCACTGGACAGAAGTCTGCCTCGAATGCATGACCGCGACGCGGATCGACGGATTCAGCGGACGGTGGAGGCGTGGAGGGAAGGAGGGCGAGCGACGATAGGACCCACATTGTGGGGTATCGTCGCTTGACGGGCTTATCGCAACGTCATTGGGTAGCAGCGCGGCACTTCCGGTCCACTCCCGGTCAACAGCCAACGTTAACCGCATACACAAGGCGGTGACTGACTGGCTGAATTTCCTCGTCGTTGCTTCTTTCAGTTCAACATGCGTTCTCTTCGTCCTCTGTATACTGCATTGCCATGATGATGGCGCACACCAGCCGTGACAATCACCAGGCCTTGAGGCGTACCACGACATCCACCGTTTGCTTGCGTTGCCCTTTCCAGCCTCTCTCGTTGCACAACGTGTGCTTGTAATCGCTTCAGCATGCAAGGAATCGCACATCACGTCACTGTCTATATTCACTTCCCTCACACCATCACCATCCCCGCACCAGGCCATCGCCGCCAATATCAAATCCATTGACGCAAGCACCGCCTCTGCTGACAGCAGCTGTACCCTGTAACCTCTACGTAGCATGGTGGGTAGATAACATAAACACGCTCTTTGCCTCTCTACCCTGAACTACCAGATTGCTTTTGGAACTGACGTAGATACTCTCATGCATAGTCGGACCACACCTCACCCTTTGAGGGCTCTGATTCACCCTCACGACAGCGAAGTCCTACACCAGGCGATCCCAAATACCACTACGAAAGCCTCAATGACATAGGCAAAAGTTCTGCCACTAGTGCACCCTACACCAGACGTCGTCCATCTCGCACCAGTTCGGGCTCGAAAGGCACCCCGCCTTCAGCCTCACCGCCCCGTGGAGACGACCATGACGAGAGCGAACAGCGGAATAAACCGCCTCGCAACACTTTGAAGAAGCTCCTGAGACGCGACTCGCACCATACCGATACGGGATCGACGTCACAAGGCAAACAGGAAGAGCTGGATGAGGACGGAAGCACCATCGGCTACATGCCCAGGCTCGGCCAGATAAAAGAGAGCAAGAGCAAAGTCAGCACACGAACAAGACGTCGAGGAAGCTCCGTTGTCAGCTCCTCAGCCGATGCGAAGGTTCTCCGTCGCCGGCATACTGGCGACAACGCTGTGAAACGCTCTCACACACGTGATAAAAGAAGCTCATTGCAGCGGCATGCTGGGAACATGGCCAACATGTCAGATCCCTCTCTTGTCTCGAGTGTGACGCAACAGTCAGATGTCTCAGGTGACAGCAATTCGACAGTATTGCAGAGGCCGTACAGCGGATATGACCAAGTCGCCCAATATCTAGAGCCTGATGAAAGCCATAGTCCGTCTGCGTCAACGACTGTGGAAAGCCCTGCTTTGAACAGTATGAACGCTACTCAACCAGCGGTGTTCCAATATCTTCAGTCCAGCGACGACACAGGCGAGAACTTTACGCCTACGCCCACAGATCTTCAAGCCATGCCCCCATCAACCATTGCCTCGTCGTCATCCTCATCATCAGGCGACATCCAGCACGACGATGGACGGTCGTCTGTAGCAGCAGACTCACAACATACTATCGATTCCCCCATGACCTCACCAGCCTCAACACGAAGGTCTTTTAAGACATCATCACATCTACCCAATCAGGGATTCCGCAAGTTTAAGAAGCCGTTATACGCTAGTAGCTTCGTGCATGGCCCTGGGGAAGAAGCTGAAACCAACCAGGAAGAAGGCAGCGACGAGAGTGGCAGTGGTTCAGAAAGCGAGGAAGAAGTGAACCAAAAGAACCAGGTACCCAACCAACATCTGACAGGAACCATTCCTCCTCGAGCTCCGTCGACATCCTCTCGTCAAAGCGATCCGCACGCCAGTCGTCTTAAACAGCAAGAGCGTGAACTAGCAAATCACATCCTCCAAGCTCCACAGCCGTATCAAGACTACCAATATGGCGCGGAGCAACCCACCTACAACTACCCACCCATGCCAATGTACAGCCCGCAAGGCTACTCCGGTGCATCTCCCGCGGCGGTGAATGCAGCCGTCAGCTCACCACCTGGATGGGCACCTATGGCCTCGTTCCCAGCCCCACTAGCCATTGGGTACGCGCCTCACCAATCCCCAGAAATGGCGCACGCGCATCCCCTGTCGATACGACCCCCTGACGGCATGAATATGATGCAGCACATGCCCCCGCCCTTTCCCCCACACGCCGGACAGCCGCCGCTGTACCAACAACACGCGCCGTCTTCCAGTAGCCAAACCAGGCCGACGGTAGTAGGCTACGAACTGCTAGCCAACGAACTCAGCAGATCGACAGAGTCACGTTCGTCGAGTGGCTCTCATAGCCGGAATGGGAAGAAGGGTCTCGTGCCCATGTATAGAAAGTTTGAGCATTTGAATCATCGAGTTTTGTTGCATTTGCAAGACGAGACTAGTGAATTAGAAGAAGAACTACGGAACCTAGATGAATGCATTGCCCAGATTACACCGAGAGATGCGGACGGGTATGCGTATCCTGCTTCCAGGCGGGGTGACGCGCGGTTCGGGGGTGAGATGCACTTCAAGAGGACCGAACTCTTGGGAAGGATTTACCAGAAGCTAGAGCAGTATAGTAAGTTGTGGCTTGATTAGAATGGGTGGCATGCGATCGTCGCTGCCACCGATCAAGTGTCGTTCCCGCTGACTCGGGTACCTATAGACAAAGCATTATTATCCTTTAGCAAGGTATCGAAAAGTCTCGGGCAGGCTCCTGCGCAGGCTGTCCAAGACTACCGCGAGTGGATGGACGAGCACGATCCGGTCGATGAGACGGAATCAAGCTTCTTAGAGCAAGATGAGGACCTGGTCACTATTGGTCCCCGCAAGCCAGCAGTGTCTACGCCTACTACTACTGCTACTGCTACTAGTGTGGCAACGCCCACAGCCGGACAAGACGCACTTCAATCAGCGCCACCGGCAATTACCTTCCCACTACTCCTCATACTACCCCTCGTGGCGTTTGCGATAGTGCCTAGTCTGCTCGGACGGATCATTGTTATCGGGCTGGCCGTTGGCATGGAGGGGAAGATCGTCAGGGAGACACCTCAGCTCATGAGATTGCTGTCTTTGCGTGATTGGAGTATAGCTGCTGTCGTGTAAGTTCCCTTCCTTTCATTCTGTAAGGATTCCAGCCCAATGCATTGTCGTGACGTCTGTCATTGAACCCAAGCTCTATGCGGACAAGGGAAGGAGCGCGTGGGTGCCACGACAGACGGCATGGGTAGATACCTCACCTCACCTCACCTCACCTCACATTACGGAGATTTGCAGCCCCACGTGAAAGCTTCCTCGTTCGGCGCGGAAGATACTTGGGTGCCAAAAACGCCTATTTTTTTCTTTAACCCACATGTATTATCTGGTGGAGACCCTACTTGCTCGACCGAACCGTTTCCTGAGGCGGTGCGCTTGATGAAGATTTGAGCTAACGCAAGACGAACCAGCTATTTCGGGGTAAACGTGCTCCTCGCGGCGCTGGTGCGCTGACGGTCTTGGCTCGGTTTTGGACTATGTGGAATGGGAAGGGAAAAGAAGGGTCCATGACTCGCAAAAAAGACAAGGACACACATGCAGGCCGCGCTATGCAGGCCTGCGCAAGAGGATGGATAAGTAGTTTGTGTCTGAAAGCCCGTGCGCCCCGAAAACTGATGGCGATCATTGCGCCGCCAAACTGCGCAGGGCGCGTCAAGGTGTCAAAGTGCGAGGCAAGCCAACCCGTACACGAAAGAGTCTGACCGAAAAGATCGCGAGCAGAGTGTGGAGTTGCCGTTTGCCGTGGTTTCTTGCGATGCTTTGTTTCGTTTGCTTGCAGCGAAGATCGTGTATGCATATGTATATATGTAATGTGTGTACTACTATATAGGTTCGCAGGCGTTCGCGTTTACTCTATTCGTTCGGCACGGCGCGGCGCATAATGATGGGGATCATCTGCTTTGGGAGTAAGGATGAAGGGTGTGCAGCGACTAGATGTATTGGTAACCTCTCAACTGGTACTCGTTCCCTCCCCGGCTCGGCTTTTGCTTTCTTTATGGTGATGGTAATAAATGACGCTCGGATGTGCTGTCTCCAATCCTGCAGGCGGGGCGGGTGCGTGTGGGCGGCTACCAGAGTTCACTCTATCCAAGGCACACCACACGAATCGCCAAATCGGCTGCAGGATCACTTTGTTCAATCTCCAGTTCCTGTTTGGAAGGAAGCGGGGCGGGGCCCTATATGGCGTGATGGGATTCCCAAGCGACTTGGGGCCCTGCAAGGTGATTGTATCTATTAATGCTAGTCACATATTCGTTCACTTTCGTATATGTACAATGTATGTGCATACCGAAACAAAACCTTCTTTTCTTTTCTGGCAATTATTCCGTGCGAGACGACCCTGTGGCGCAAGTGTGTACTGGTATTGGTATGACAATCACCCTGCGCGCGGTATTTGATAGTCAAGAAATTGCCGATCGCTAGCGGGCATGCATGCGGAAGAGGTTGTTTTGGCAACATTGCGATAGTCGTCGTTGTTTCTACTTGATGGAGCAGTACGGAGAGATGGGTAGGATCATCGGACCGACCAGCGAAGATGACGATGATGGGAAATGCAGTGCAATGATCGTCGACGACGGATACGGAAAACCGAATCAGTGATGAGGTACTTGATAACGGAGACCCAAGTCTGTTTACAGGCCCACCTCCACATCTTTGGTGCCAGCCCGCCGCCATTCATCTACCGTGGTACAACCCAAACAGGGCACCGGCGCGTCTTCCTTCTGCCCTCGGCAGCTGAGGGCTCCGGTAGATGCACGACTAGTCTGGTACACGCCGACGACAACGACGACGATGCCGATAGTTGTAAATGTCTTTCTTACTGCGATACCCGGCCGGAAAATCAAATAGTGTTGTTCAATTGGTGTCGGGCTTGACGTTGGCTAGTCGGCCTTAGCCAGGAACCAGCGGTCGCTTGGGCGCGGACCACGTTCTGCTTCAAGCACATGAGGCGCGAGAGGATCGGGGTTTTTTCAGGGGGAGGCGAACGGGCAGCTGACCAGAGTTTCAGACGGGGTGCAGACCCTGTTGTTCGTATGGGTAACTGAATGTAGTGCAGGTCTACTGTGTACGTTGCCAGTTGCAGGGTTTTGTCTCGCTCCCATCGTCTGCATGCACGCATCAAGGTAGTCGGTTGTGTTGTTGTGGGTGCCCGCTGCCCGTTTGCCCCTGCCTCGTTTGACGTCCCACCTTGGTGCAGCTCGCAGCCTCCACGCCCGGCCCACTCTTCCACGACGGACTGAAACACCCGTGAATCTGTAGACAAGACTACTCCACACACGCGCCCCTTCGTCCCTCCAGCCCAAGAACCAAGTCCCAAGTCACTCAAGTCACCACTAATCACAAGACTCCCCCAACGTCGCCAACCACCAAATCGCCAGTCCAAGTGCCCATTCCAAGTAACGTGAGTCGTCAGTCGGGAATGTCGCAGCTTGCCCATTGTCCACTCACCGTCTGAGCTCTCCCCCGCGGCCCCCTCTCGACCATTCACCAACTCGCAGCTGCCATCGCCCTCTCAGGCCACCGAGACACCGCCTAATTTGCCTGTCAACCACCAAATTGCCTGTTAACCACCAAATTGCCTGTTAACCACCAAACCCGCGCCCATCTCTTCTCGCTGGACGGGCCCGACCGCTGCAATTCCGCAGTGCCTGCCTGTCGCGACCGCGCGCACAAACAAAGTCACCGCCTCCTAAAGTCGCCCTCTCCGCGACACCTGACCCCCAAACATGGCGGTCTCCATGCTGCACGCTCCCTCGCGGGCTTCGACGTCGTCCTCGTCCTCGTTTGTCCCCGTATCGCGCCAGAACACAATGTCGTCCCACGATGGCTCGCGCTCGGTGCGCCAGTCGAAGCGCTACTCCGTGACCGCCCTGTATCTGTCCATGTCTGCCAAGGACAAGGAGCTCGAGATTGAGGATGACCTGGCTAGAGGTATGCGACGACGTGTGCGTAATGCGCCTATTAGGCTAATCGTTGGCAGCTCAGAAGATACTCCGCGAACTCAAGGCCAAGATCTCATCGCAGTCCAAGAAGAACTTCGTCCTGGAAAAGGATGTGCGCTATCTCGACTCGCGGATAGCCCTGCTGATTCAGAACCGCATGGCTTTGGAGGAGGTGCGTTGACCAGTCTTACCTACCACGCTGTACTGACCATTGCAGCAAAATGAAGTCGCCGACCACCTTGCCGACGGCCTCGAACTCCAGGAAGGCTTCTTCCCCAACGACGAGAAGACGCAGAAATACGGCAACCTGCTGTTCCTCCTCCAATCCGAACCACGTCACATCGCCCATCTTTGTCGACTCGTCTCCATGGCTGAGATTGATGCCTTGCTACAAACTGTCATGTTCACAATCTACGGAAACCAATACGAGAGTCGCGAAGAACACTTGCTCTTGACCATGTTCCAGGTATGCTGTCAACTCAATGGCCAAGAATCATGCTAACCCCACTACAGTCAGTACTTACGTATCAATTCGACAGTACTCCAGACTACAGCTCGCTTCTGCGCGCCAACACTCCAGTCTCTCGCATGATGACTACATATACCCGGCGAGGACCCGGTCAGAGTTACCTCAAGGTTGTCTTGCAGGACAGCATCAACTCCCTCATCGAGCTCAAGGATCTCGACCTTGAGATCAACCCGCTCAAGGTGTATGAGAAGATGGTTACTGAGCTTGAGATCCAGGGAAAACTTCCCCCAGACCTGCCCAAAGGCGTCACCGCAGAGCAGGCCGCCGAGAATGAGACTGTACAGAACATCATCACACCACGCGTTAATATGCTCATGGAAATTGCCAACAACTTCCTCACGACCATTATCAAAGGCCTCGAGGAAACACCCTACGGCATCCGATGGATATGCAAGCAGATTCGAAGTTTGACGAGACGAAAGTACCCTGATGCCCAAGATCAGACCATATGCACCCTCATCGGAGGCTTCTTCTTCCTGCGCTTCATCAACCCCGCCATTGTCACGCCAAGGTCATATATGCTGATCGATGTGCTACCCGCGGAGAACCCCAAGCGGACACTAACATATATTGCCAAGATGCTGCAGAATCTTGCGAACAAGCCATCGTATGCGAAGGAGCCGTACATGGTCAAGTTGCAGCCTTTTATCCACCAAAACAAGGAGAGGATCAACAAGTTTCTGTTGGATCTCTGCGAAGTACAAGACTTTTACGATACCCTCGAAATGGACAACTATGTTGCTTTGTCCAAGAAGGATCTGGAGCTTTCTATCACGCTGAATGAAGTGTATGCGACGCACTCGCTGTTAGAGCGACATGCCGCTGAGCTTGTGAGTGGATTGAAGGACTCCCACACGTTTCCGTGCTAACATTACCAGGCCAAAGAAGACAGTTCGCATCTTGGTGTCATTCTGCAGGAACTCGGCACCGCACCAGCACAGCTTCCGCGCAAAGAAAATAGGGCCATCAACCTCCCACTATTCAGCAAATGGGAAACACCTCTCGATGACCTCACAGCAGCACTCGACATCACGCAGGAGGAGATCTTCTTCATGGAGGCCAAGTCGACGTTCGTCATGATCCTCCGCTCGCTCCCTTCCAACACTTCCATAACACGACGACCACTCCGACTCGATCGCATAGCCGAAGCAGCCGCCACAACAAAGAATGACTCTGTCATGGTCAAGAAGGGCATTCGCAGCATGGAGTTGCTCTCTCAATTGCAAGATCTTGGTGTCATTGACAAGGAAGACGGTTTCTCTCTACTGCGAGATGAAGTCGAACAAGAGCTGGTGCACTTGGGTTCCATGAAAGAAAAGGTCATTGAGGAGACACGCAAGCTAGAGGAAGTCTTCCGCACGATCCGCGACCACAACGGCTTCCTTGTCAGCCAACTCGACACATACAAATCCTATCTACACAACGTGCGCAGTCAATCCGAAGGCAAGACAAGGAAACAGCAAAAACACCAGGTCCTCGGCCCTTACAAATTCACTCATCAGCAGCTTGAGCGCGAAGGCGTGATCCAGAAAAGCAACGTACCCGAGAATAGGCGTGCGAACATCTACTTCAACTTCACGAGCCCCTTACCTGGTACTTTTGTCATATCCCTGCATTACAAGGGACGGAACCGCGGGCTTCTGGAACTCGATCTCAAGCTGGACGATTTGCTTGAGATGCAAAAGGACAACCAGGAAGATCTTGATTTGGAATACGTCCAGTTCAACGTTTCAAAGGTCCTTGTCCTTCTCAACAAGCGGTTCGCGAGGAAGAAGGGGTGGTAGGGCCGTTTCCTGATACTTCCTGCGCGCAATCTGACGGACAAGTCACGAAGAAGATACGATACCCCCGATTATTACTACGTCTTTCCTGCTATCTGAGGATTACAAACGCCACACACAGACACTGATCCGACTCTCATTTATTCAACCCAACATAACATCTTTCTTATTACTACACAACAGGACATCTTTTTCTACGAATCCATCCATAAGCATCTCGGCGCCGGAGTATAGGCGTATATTGGCGCGCTCTTTCTCCCAACTTCTTTGAGGATACCCCTGGTGTGTGACGGATAGGTCTGGATTGGTTTGCTGGAGCTAGTACACAGCAGGAGTTGCTGGCTATGGACATGGATATGGCGGAAGTCTTTGATTTCCGTTTTCCCTCGCAATGCTCTACCCCCTGTTTGTGGTGGCTTGCTTTTGTTGTCTTTTCCTTTTGCTGTCAAAGCCAGCTGAGTTGTTTGCTAGCGTGTGCTCTGTTTATGGAAGTTATGCGACTGCTTTTTTACTTGTCCCTTTTCTTCACGTCTCTCACTAATACGAGTTTGTCGGCAGGAACCGAGCCTCGCCATCCTGTTTTCCTTTTTATTAGGGGGAACTCTTTATGAGTTTGAATTTTGTCCTGCGAGCAAAGGAACGATATCCAGAAGTTTTTTGACATTTGTATGATATATGGGAATGCGTATGCGAACGCGAGCGCGATGGTGTTTTATGGATGTAGCAATGCCTGTTTAGTTGCGGTTGATTCGAAATACTCTGAACTATGGATCTTTCTATTGCAATGGAAATGAGCATGGCTCCTTCATTCTAATAATTTGTAATTATTTTAAAGCGATGTTGACACACTACTCTGCTCTCTACCTTGATGGACAGCTCAGCGGACGATGCATGCCATAGCGTGCGTTGTTCCGGTGTACATGCAGGTCGATTCAGGAACCGGGTGATAACGTTCCTTCGGTCCCTCGGTCTTTCGACACGCTATTGCTACGTCACATACTATTATAGTACCCAGATGACCTGACTGATCCCCACCATCAATAAACCATGTGCATCGGAAGTCGTCGGCTCTACTACTATCATCAATCTCCCCAGCAAGCTCGAATATATCTAGCTGCCATGGAGATAAGAAAGATAACAACAGCTATACATGACGCTACGGCTATAGAATGCATGCATCATGCAAGATGCGCGCGCGCACGCAACACATAGCCCGCGAATGCAACTAGCAGAGGCGGGTGCCTGTTACACGTGCGCACGCCATGTGTACTATAAGTGAGGCGGTGTTGACGGAAAGCAGGCGCCAATCAACCAATCACAGTGACACACCTTGCTTCCGCCTGTCGATCGCCGCAGTCCGAGGGGGACGTGTGGAGAGGGGAGAGAGGAGGAGTCAGACGAGGCTACGCCGTGAACGGGGGGTGGTGGATCTATGACAACGGAGCGGACAGCGGTTGTCCGATGATCATGGGTTATGACTGTGTTTCTGCCGTTTCGGACTTGCTCACTTTCCTCTCTCTCTCTCTTACTTGTTGTATGATTTTGTGATTTGAACTGGTGATATTGAACGGACGGTTGGTGTTTTATTCTGCTGCTTTGCTGGACTTGGAGCCTTTTGTCTTATCTTGGTTTCACTATCACTATCTATCTGTCTATCAATCAACGCTATAGCAGCAGCAGCAGCAACGACAACATGTCATCCTCCATCGCGATACCAAAGCGCAAGGGCAAAGGCCCTGCCCACGACCATCGAAACTCGTCGTCTTCGTCGTCATTCGCGGCTTCCACAGGGCCCTCAACGCCTAACAACTACAATTACAACTTCACACCTTCGCCGAACCGCTTCTCGTACGGTAGCGGGGGTAGCCCGCGTAGCTATGGTTCTTCCACGCCTTCGTCGTCGTCATCATTGCCATCGGGCTCTTCTCCACAGACCAGTGCAAGTAGCATGCGTCGCAGAGAGTCTCTGATGAGCGAGACGTTTTCCCGGCAAGAACATACCGTTGTCAATGTTGGTGGGGATGAGGAGGGTGAAGGGGGATTGAGGCTGATTACTTGTGTCAAGGCTAGTCAAGGGTTTGATTGGAATCAGGGTATGTCTCGTTCTATGCTCTTGTTGCTATCCTTACTGTTCCCTTCTTCCGTTGTTCTGGCTACAGAGGGTGGCTAGTTGAGCGAATGTGCGTGTTGGCTCTATGATGGTGTGTGTGTTGACAATGTTGACAGAGATGTTCCTCCCTTCGTACATCGATTACCACTTCGACGACCTCGAACGCCGACAGGATCCGGTGCAGGATATTATTCTGACAGATGAGGAGGTCAGGAATATGTTTCCTTCTGATACTCGGCTATAGATGTGTACAGGCACGGATGCATGGGGAGGCTGAGGTTGGACAATGGATGTGCATATGCTTTGGCATTTCAACGGATGATGCGACACTGGATTCATGTTTATATGGGTTGGGATAGGCGTTTTGGTACATGGTCATGGGCGTTTGGTTTGGATGGGTGCATGCTGGAGACTGGATTGGATGGGATCAGGTGTTCGGGAGGTGTCTATATGCTGCTCAAGAAGCTTTTGCGCTCTTTTTATCTCTGTAACCCTGATGGAACAATACATAAGCTACATAGCTATTATCGCACATCAGGCCATGTATCCAACGGTGCAAGACTGTTCTGCTGCTCAGCGCATGCTTCGAGGTGGTGCAGCGACCCCACAGCCTCGGCCCCGATAAGGCGGGCTGATAAGGCGATCAAGCGTCGCGCGCGGTCCACGTTCCGCGTTCGCAAACAAACAGCCAAAACAAACCTGACCCAACTCACGACGACGGTCATTGCACCACACGATATACACACCCCACCACACCGAAGAACCTCGCATATCCGCCTCTCAGCAACTTGCGCAAACCATCAATCCAATACAAGAAATCCACAATCTCTACAACGAAAAGGAAAAAAGAACCCCACCCGCACAGCGCGCACGCTGCAAACACCAAGAACCCAACAATAACTCACCCACCCACCCCCGCAATGGAACACCGCAAAATCGAACTCCAGTCCCCAAGCGATCTCACCTACCTCACCAACCAGATCCGCACCGCCGCGCGACAGAAACTCGATCTCCACCTGCCCCCAGTCCCCTCTACAGATGAGACCGCAAACGCGCCGGATGAACTACGACGGAGCGTAGAAGACTTGGTCGAGATCTTTGTTGCGCAAGTATTACAAGGAATGCGGCAAAACATCAGTATCAACGGCATCGACGTCGTCCAGAGCAATTCAGAAGACGGGGTAGCAAATGGGGACAGGGATAGGATGGATATCGATGGGGGGAGTGGTGCATTGAACAACGGCAGAGGGGCCGAGTCACTAGTAGAAACCGTCGAATACGAAGCCTTTGACGATAAACTGCGAACGCAGCTTTCCTCTACGGTGGCTAGACGCGATGCGCTGATTGCAAAGATCAGTCAGCAGCGGCGGACGACGCCCAAGGTTGCGGCCGAAGAGTGGATCAGGAGCTTCGAGGCGGAGAGTAAAGCGTGGCAGGAGATGCAGCAAGCGGCGCATGAGCGACAAGGAGGCGACGATAATGATGATGATGATGATGGAGTATTGGCTGGTGTGGATGCGTTGGAGAGGCAGGAAGAGGTGGAGAGGAATTGGGAGAAGGCGGTGTTGGCGTTGCAAAAGTTGAACAAGGGGTTGCCCGAGACGAGGGCGAGGCTGGAGAGGGCAGGGGATGTGGTGGGGTACTTGGGGGGTGGGAAGAGCAAGAAGTGAAGGGCGTTCTTCTTTTTTGGGATTGGAGTATTGAAGGCGTTGGGTGCATTTGGGTGTATAGGCGTTTTTCTGGCGGGGCCGGAGGGGACATGGGATACCCACTAGCATTGATATTGCTTGTAAAGCATTGACGAGATATTAGATCGTTTGTGCTTCTCATGGATACAGTATGTGTTGTATGTAAGAATGGTTTTTGAGGGTGGGTACTATAGCTATGTGTATTGCTACCTATTCACGAAAACATAGTTCCGAACGAACCGTCTTGTCCTAGACGGTTCTCTCACCAACTGTGGATCAATCCTATTGAAAGGCCATATCTCAGTGTCAAGAGAAAGGCGACGACAGCGCTCAATGCGATGGAGAAATCTTGGATACGTAACATCAAGGTGATTTTGCTGGCGAATAGCTGATCGTACGATGTCTGTGTCAGCTGAGCGCTTCTCAATTAACATTAAATCTCCATCCCACCTGGACACAATATTTACCCTCTCCGAACTCCTACTTTCCACCTCCTACATTCCATACGCATTATCGACTGCGGCGCATCATGACACGGACGCCATCTTCCGGCCCTTTTCTTCCCGCGCTGACCGAACCGCGTTCTCAACCCTGCCATGTAACTACCTAGGTATACCATGCCAGTCCGCAAACATCTCTTGACCTGTATTCGCATGATCAAAGAAACCCATCTCCTCCTCCGCGCAATGAATCTTCAATCGCAACGGCAATCACATGTGGGAACTAGTTCGGCAGTGCTCGGCGCGTCAAGCTTGCAAAAGCCATACGTCATGGCGTCAACGCCGACTTTCCGTCGTGTCGTCCCGCAAGCACCCGGGTTGTTGATAAATAACTAAAAAAAAATATAAGTGTGGTTCCTGTTAGTTCAATGATCTTTCAGGACTGCTGCGATACAAGGAATCAGCTGATACTGTGAAGCATTGAAGCATGTTTTCGCTGGCTCGCATGTCTGTGTTGCCGGGTGGTGTTAGGGAGCTTGCGGCCAGCTCGCGCCTGGGATCGCTATCTCGAACGAGTGCTTTGGTAAGCGGAAGGCATGGAAAGAGCTTGGAACAAAGAAGAGGAATTACGATTGACAAGTTGGATGAAGGGAGAGGCAGTACGTTTTTCAATTGTCACCCTCCTCCTACGAGATAGTTGTCTTTGTGACCCTAACAACCCTCCCTTCCAGACCGCGAGCGCGTAGTTATCCTAGGATCCGGATGGGCAGGCTTCACAGTCGCCCGCTCTCTCGACGCCTCGAAATTCCAAACCCTCGTTGTATCTCCCCGTTCCTACTTCGCCTTCACGCCCCTCCTGGCCTCTACCGCCGTCGGCACCTTGGAATTCCGCACTGCCCTCGAACCCGTGCGCAGCCGACGAACAAAAGTCGAATTCTTCCAAGGATGGGCCGACGATGTGGATTTCAAGAATAGGACGATTACGATTGAAGAGGCGGTTGACGATCCGAAGCAGGGTGTTGCGTTGACTACGGATCGGCACGCAGGCGAGACCAAGGAAGAGAGGGAGGTGGAGCGGAAGAAGGAGGCTAAAGTGGGGAAGTTGTTCGATGTGCAGTATGACAAGTTGATTGTGACCGTGGGATGTTATAGCCAGACGTTTGGTACCCCAGGTGTCAAGGAACACGCTTTCTTCCTCAAGGACGTGGGCGACGCGCGTAGGATCCGGAATCGCATCTTGGCATGCTTTGAAGGCGCGGCGCTACCTACTACTTCTGTTGAGATGAAGAAGCAATTGCTCAACTTTGCTGTTGTGGGGGGTGGGCCTACGGGCATCGAGTTCAGTGCCGAGCTGCACGACTTGATTAACGAGGATATGAAGAAGTTGTACCCGGAACTCATTCAGTACCATAAGATTACTGTTTACGATGTTGCGGAGAAGGTGTTGCCGATGTTTGACAAGAAACTCGCGGGGTATGCGATGCAGAAGTTTAAGCGTAGAGGTATTGATATCAAGACGAGTCACCATGTGGAGGAGCTGAGGCCAGGAGCGCCAGCTGAGAGGGGTATGTCGGATGATATCGATGATTACCATTTGTATACGCTCAAGGTCAAGGAGGAGGGTGAGATTGGTGTGGGCATGTGCGTCTGGAGTACGTCTTCCCACTCTCATCACCTAGATATACAAATACTGACTCTCACCAACAGGTACAGGGCTCATGCAGAATCCCTTCGTCGACCACGCACTTTCCTCCGTTCGCGAGGCACCCACCGACCTACACCTCCCATCCTCATCGTCCTCGTCTTCCGCACTCAACAAAGACGTAAAATGGATAGTCAAGAAAGACCCGAAATCCGGCTCTATCATCACCGACGATCACCTCCGCGTAAAGCTAATCCCTTCCTCATCCTCATCCCAACAAAGCGAACAAAGCAGCTCCACAACAACCGAAGCAATCCATCCCTCCGTCTTCGCCCTTGGCGACTGCGGCATCATCCAGGATACAACCTACCCCGCCACCGCACAAGTCGCATCTCAAAAGGCCTTTTGGCTCGCCAAACGGCTAAACAAGGGCGATTTATCCCCGTCCTCGCCTTCTTCAGAGTCCAAGGGATTCACATACAGAGATCTCGGTACGCTGGCGTATATTGGTAATTGGAATGCCTTGTTCCAGGGAGGTGGCAAGTGGGGTGGGAGATTGCAGGGTTATGTGGCGTGGATTATTTGGAGGGGGGCGTATTTGACAAGGACGGTTAGTTGGAGGAATAAGGTTCTTGTGCCGGTTTATTGGGCGGTTAATTGGGTGTTTGGGAGGGATGTTAGTAGGTTTTAGGTGGGATGGGTGGGGGAGAGGGGAATGTTAAGTCTGCGGCCAAGGCCGTATGCCTTGCCATTATCGCCGAAGTAGAGTCTAGGTGATGTGATTGAAATATTCGTCTTGAGGAAGTGGGCGCATTATCACCTATAGTCTTATGAGGTTGATAATGCGGATCGCATTCTTCTCGATATAAGATGCGTTAGATAAGTACGTACTCTTCCCTTCCTACATCCTCGAATCGAACCCAATCGTAGCCGTAGCTTCCCGTCCTCGAATCGAACTGAGCGATGTTAAGCATGACATGCACCTGAGCTCTTTCAGAAGGCCTCAGGATGAAAGGCACGTTGTACCCGAACAAATTGACGACGATGTCACCAGCTTGTAATCCAACTTGATCTACATGCCATGTCATTCCAAGATCACCTTCTTCCGTGACTATCAGAGTCTGAGAGCATCCAGGGTCGTCTTTGCAGAGTTGCCTTTTCATACTACCAAACTCTCTGATTTCTATGTTTGAAGGGGATTCGTTCCCAACTCCCGACAAATGAGCAGCAAACTCGTTCGAATCGCCGTATGTTTTGTTGTTGGGTCTTACAAGCTCAAATAGACGTTGCGGTGTTATATTGATCGGTTTCAGAACCTTGTGGTAAAATTCGCACAACTCGGCGACTAAACGAGCCTTCTCTTTGGAGTCGTCTCCAGTTGTCACGCAAGACAAAACGGCGGAGATTGTACCGATATAGCGACCTTGTGTGAAAAGAGTTCGGCCATCTTCCGACAGGCGCAGCAAGCTGTTTCGCCGCTTCCGCTCATTTGAAGATAGTATCAGAGGTCTTCGCATTTCAGGCGACCATCTAAATCCCTCTTCATCGAACAACCATGAAGGTCTGTGAAGGTCTCTGTCGAATGCTACGATGGGTGTTAAGGGACGTTCGAGATAGCGCACTGGGGATCGTTCTAGTATATCAACTACAAGAGTTTCGGCGAGGACTTGTTGAAAACTCTTCGAATAGTCAGGTATAATTGGGTCCGCTACTTGGAAGTCACAGATTCCTAGTAGCCCGTAAATCTTGTCCCGGTTGTCTGTGGCACGAGAATCGAACGAATAGGATAGCCACCACATCAGGGTTTTCTTCTTCTTCGTACCTGTGTGTCGCATTTTCCAGAAATCTTCCATCGCAAAAAGCTGAGGATAGACTCCCTTAACTCCGCGTCGGAAATTCACCCAGCATGTGCGACTCATTTTTATAGCATAAAAGAAGTCTAGCCACCTTGCAACGTGTCGTCCTGTGTGTATCACTGGATCTTCTCTGGCCAAGATGAACTCTTGAATAATCCATAACCGTCTGAACCAAGGTTGAGAGCAAGTGTCCGAAAGGTGTCCCATGAAATGGCGTATATCGTAGAACAGCTCATTTTGCTTTAGAAATTTGGACATCATCGAGAAGCGTAGCTTGTCCTGAGTGGCGGAACCGAGCATTAAGTTTATTCGGCGCGATTCAGTAAGAAGTTCAGAAAAGGCTTTTTCACAGCGCTCTTGATCTTGGCACGTATTGGATGATGGCAACTCTCCAAGCCAAATCAGTACGGTCGTCGCTGAGCTGTATATCATCTCCATTTGTTGAACCTGATGAGATCGCTCCTGGACATCGTTCTGGTTGATACACAAGGCGTCGACCCACAGGATGCGGGACTTCTCAGCATACCGGAGGCGTCTGAGGCCAAGATCAAGGCTTGTTCTCATAGAAGTTGGGGTACCATCAAGAAGAGCTTCGTGCGGACTATCGGTCGTTCCCCACGCATATGAAAGAGCTTCGTATTCGATGTCTTCGTTTGACTTCTTCGGCAGCAGGCGCATTGAGAGAGGATCGTCGTACTTTCCAGGCAGTAGTTCCAACAATCGGATTTCGCCATTTTCGGATGCGATGCTTGAGTAGGCCGGATGGTGTAAATTGTGAGGTACAAGGGCTTGCGACTCTTCCTTAATAAATTGCTCGCTCATCGCGAGGGCTAGTTGAGCTGTTGCTCAGTGGGAAGCGTACTAGAGAGAATAGTCGGTAACCTGAGAGACCATGCGCATACGCATACGAGTGCAAAGGCTATGGGAGCTCATCGTCTGTAGGTCAGGAGAACGGGTCGCGATGTCAGAGGAACGAGCGCCATTGTAACTATCGTGGTCAAGTTTTAGGCAGACACGACGAGGCTGAAAGTCAACTAATGCCCGGCGGGTGGCGTGGTGGTGACCGGTGTGGCGTCGAGGCGCATCAAACCGGGACGCAACTTGGGTCGGTGGGTACATTGTTCTGAGGCACATATAAGCGCTAAAATACCCCGCCCTGCGCAAGTTGCACACTACCAAGATAGCTACAGAAGGGTTATCTTCGACTTGTTCGAATAGTCAGCGCGTTTCACAAGACATAACAAAATTTCGCCTTAGTAAATCTCATACGGGTGACTTTTAGCTTCTTGTCGCCTCCACTTCTACACACAGTTGAAAGAGTAATTCGATTCGTATTGTCTTTGCGCAGGAGGATGCTCAAAGCAACGGTAACGAACAAGTTCTATTTCGATGAGCCTGTACGATACTCGTACAGCAAGCACGTACAGGATGATGCAGCCAATCATGCCTCAGTTTTACTAGCCACATGTTTCTTACATGGAAATTTATGTCTCTTCCACTCTTGTTTTTGACATGTCTGGGAGCAGTAGAACGCTGATCTGCACCCACCGCACCCATGCAATTCAGTCAAGTTGAACAGACGAATGCCACCATTCAGAAGGCGAAAGTTGTATGATTGAAAGTGACACTGCGCCGAGCACGTTAGGAACATCGCTTCAGGTTACATTTCGCCCAACATACCTGTGGGCTTGAACAAACCATACTCCCTGTACTTGCGCCTCGTAATCGAATTTCCTTAGCATCAGGGAGGTTGTCCATATCTTCCATGATCAAACAAAATTGTTCTCTGGCTAGCAAGAAGTTGTCTTCATTATTTCCTGCAGCGTGTATTTCGATGCTCTTCTCAGTAGCTGCTATTGCCTCTTGTAGTTTAGACTCTCTTTGGTAAGCTGACCCGATCAAGCACCTGGAATTGAAGTGTACAAAGTCAGCGGATATCTCGCATGGGGTTTGCACCTTGGCTCTTCCTACCAGGCATCGCCAACTGGCATCGAGTCAGATTTGTAAACGCCTAGTCGAGTTTGTAACATCTCTTGGGCAAGCTGCATATAGCGGTCCATATCTCCAGCTCTTTTCGCAACCTGTTGTTCGAAGAATAGGCGTTCCGTTTTCTCGTCTGCCGCACGAGCTTGCGCTGCGGTGACATCGTCCCGAAAGTCGGGGTGTATAGAGCTCGCCATGGGTGGCATGATGTGTTTCTGTGTTGTGTTTGTTGCTCGGTTCGAGTTTTTATCAATGAACTAACGACAGAGTCGAGAAGTGTTTGTGGCCGTAGGAAAATTAGATAAAAACAAACCCCTCCGACCTCGTCCGGCGGTCTGGCGGTCTGGGGCGTGATTAGCTGGCGCGACCCCCGCCCAAGTTTCGTCTCGGTCTTGTTGTCACATCGACATCAACAGTCTCAATCTTCGATGCAACAAGATTACCGAACATGCCCCCGAGATGATCGCACGTGTACGAACTATCGCGTGGCAGACTAATTTTTTAGGCTATTACCCTACGCAACTTTGTCGTTACTTGGTGTGACAAAGACCGCGACCTGCAAATCGTGGTGCATCATGCATCGCGTTCGCTCAACGTGCCCGCAACTGTCCTTGATAATAACGACTCATCTTTCGAGTCGCAAGATGGATCGATAGCCACAATTGGAGATTCGGAAGTCAAAAATGACCCATGTGGGTGAAGTGGGATGATAACGAAAGTACAAGCATCACATTGCGATGTCCGCCCAGGTGGAAAGAATGAAGCGTAGGGAGAAAGAGAGATGGTTGTTAGTTGTTCACATGTACAAGTAAGTGACCTTGAGAGTCGCTAGGCGGATAAAGCATACTGGCAGTGGCGCTTCCTCTCGGATACTAAGCGACACATCACAACTGCGGGGTTCGTTTTGTCCTCAAGGCTGAGCACACCTAAGGCTCCGAAATAGACGACACCAATGCCTTGGATAGACGAGCACATCAATCCAAGACCAATCGTCTAGCGCTGATGCGCGTGATACACCGGAATGCATGCATGTTGCCACTCCCACAATCACTAAAGGCGTGCGAGGTCTCGTTCACACTTGTGAACGAAGTTTCCAGCTTTGCGCCTCAAGTACCTACAATAAGCACTTTCCTTTTCATCTCGTCACATCAAGCATGGCAGATGACAGGTCATGTATAATGGCCTTCCTCTTTCGCTGCTGCTCATAGAGGTTGATTCGCTCATGGTAGTCCCTCCTGTGTAAACGTCTTCCACATCTACCATCACCATGCACAGACACGCTGCCTACCCATATGCCAACCCGGCACCCACCACCACAGAACACTCGGGCACCTCCTCAGCCTTCTCTGCTTCGGCAAACCCTGACGAAGCCTGGACCAAGATTTCAGATCTCGCTGAACGCAGGCGGATACAGAACCGCATTGCCCAACGCAACTACCGCAAGAAGCTCAAAAAGAGGCTCAAAGACTTGGTGAGTTCTTGTGCTACCCCGCTTCATATCGGGACAGCATACTAATCGGGTTTCAGGAGCGTCGTAATGCCTCGAGATCAGCTTCACCTGAGCAGAAGCCTACCCCATTGGAGCTGGCGATGCGCACGAAATTTTCTGATGACACGATGTTCGCGACCAATCCGCGTGCCCCTGAAGAACTTACTCTCCTCCATGAGCCGCTCGAGCCTCTCGTCGATTTGATCTTCGTCCATGGCTTAGGAGGCGATCCTGTGAAGACTTGGACCAAAGGCGAGGACAGTGAACAGTTTTGGCCGCAAGCGTGGCTTCCACAAGAACCAGTTCTTCAAAATGTTCGTATCAGTACCTTCGGTTACAAAAACGACGGGGATGAGCACAAAGATACTGCATCGATGATTCATGATGCGGGAGAAGGTCTTCTGAGGGAGATTAGCACGAATGTATCCCAAAGGACGCAGGAAGATCTGCCTATCATCATGATAGGACATAGTATAGGCGGCTTAGGTAAACGCAACCTTAGATGATGGAATCTAGGCACATATGATCGCTTTGCTGACTATTCTACACATAGTGATTAAAAAGACGTATACACTTGCTTGGAGGGGCGCCGCGACCCAGGCTCTCGCTGCTCGTGTTAAATGTCTCATCTTTCTTGCGACACCACAGCGAGATGCTGGACTAGCGTCGACTGTTCGTAAAATACTCCGAGCTTCTGGTCGGTTCAACTACAATTCGTCTTTGTCTGATTTTGAGAAGACATCAGTCGAGCTCAACAAAATCAACGATGAGTTCAGACACTACGCGGGCGAGGTTCGCATCCTGTCTTTCTACGAAACCATCGAAACCAACCTCGGGATTCAATCTGAGTTAATCGTTGATAAAGACTCTGCCTCAATGGGTGTCAAACACGAACGCGTACATCCACTCAATGCCGACCACCGCATGGTCTGCAAATTCGACAGCATATATGACACCAACTATATCACGGTCAAGAACGCCATAGCAAGTATAGCTGAGGACATACTTGGTGACGCAATAAAGAGGGATGCTCAGATTTCGGCTCTAAAAACCTATCTTGACATGATGGATACACCTATTGACGAGCTCAACAAAGAGCAGGATAATCAGATCACAGGGTCATGCTCTTGGATTGAGAAGCGCAAGGGCTTCCAAGCATGGACTGGAACGCTTACACGGCCACCATATGTACCTCTATACTGGATCTCCGCGCCGCCAGCAACGGGAAAAACTGTATTAGCAGGTCATGTTATCAAGCAACTCCAAAGAAGAGGTCATGACTGTAGCTACTACTTCTTCAAACACTCTCAAAAGGGGAAAAACACCATGAGTGCCATGTTACGGTCCATGGCCCTCCAGATGGCCATTATGCACCCGATTGTACGCAAGGAACTGCTCGATTTGCAAAAGAACGGTATTGCCTTCGACAAAGAACACGAGAACTCGGTATGGAGAGTGTTGTTTGTTGGAGCTATCTTTAGGACCAGCCTTGAGAGACCGGAATACTGGGTTATCGATGCATTAGATGAATGTATCGACTCCATGAAACTGTTCTCTTTACTTTCGCGGATAGAATGCAGATACGGTGTTCAGATACTCATCACCAGTAGAGGGCCTTGGCCTGATTTTGAACGACAATTCGCCCGCCTCGGTCATCGAGGTATGACTGATACGATCCCTGTGGAAGACACAACACATGATATCAGACTTTTCTTCGAACAGAATATGGACCATCTTCCCGTCGAAGAGGAAGCAGATAAGCGGCTTATGGTTGAGAAACTGGTTACCGAATCGGCAGGTTGCTTTTTGTGGGCACGCTTGGTACTACAAGGGCTCGAGTCGGTGTATAGCGAAGAACATATCGAAGAAGTCATCGAGGGGCTACCTATGGAGATGGGTCTTCTGTACGAACGAATCCTTGGTGAGATGTCGAAAAGCGTGCGTCGAACGCGACTCGCGAAATCTCTACTTGTCTGGGCCATCTGTGCTGTTCGCCCATTGCACATCTCCGAACTCGTCAAATTCATTGAGATTGACATAGGAGCGAAGGTACCGGACCTGAAGGGTGAGATCCGCTTTCTTTGCGGTCAGCTTCTCCATGTCGACAACACTGGGCATGTTCAATTAGTGCACAGAACCCTGCGTACAGCTCTGACTGATGGTTCGTCGAAATCAGAGTTTGCGATCTCTAAAATAGAAGGACACGGACGACTCGCTTTCGTCTGCCTTGAATATCTGTGTGGGGAAAAGATGAGGTCGCCTCGCAACTGGGCCTTCGTTGAAATCCCGCGAAGCGCCAAGAACCCAATAGCGGATTACGCTTGCGCCTCGTTCTCGGAGCATCTAGTAAGGTCCTCCTCCTCCGACACTGCTCTGTTTCTGGAGCTAGAGAAGTTTCTGAGATCGAATGTCCTGACGTGGATTGAGTACATCGCGAAGACCAAGAAGAACCTTCATCATCTGACGAAGACGGCTAGGAACCTACAATATTATCTCAGTCGTAGGGCCTACCATATACCACCTTTCAGTGCGGCGGACCATTACGTCAGTCAATGGGCGACAGACTTGATGCGAATCACCGCTAAATTTGGTCGCTATTTGTTAGACAACCCGGATTCAATCTATGGTCTGATTCCGCCATTATGCCCGCGAGACTCCGCAATCAACCAGCAATTTGGTGTTGTTCGCAGTGGTTTGAGCGTTTCTGGAGTCGGCAATGGCGCTTGGGAGGACTCTGTATCCCACATCGATTTCCAACAGGATTGTGCAATGTCTATTGCCGCTGGACCATATCAGTTCGCTATTGGTACGTCTTCAGGGCGGATAATCCTTTACTTGCAAGACACCTGTCAAGAAAGTATGTCACTCGATCATGGAGAGTCCGCAAAAGTCCTGCACTTTGGGAACAGTTACAAACTCGCCTCAGCTGGTGCTCGTATGATCCGTCTCTGGGATCTCAAGAGCGAGTCGCTAGTCTGGACTTACAACATCAAAGAAAACCCCATACTCCTTCAGTTCGATCAAGATGATCGCTTGATTGTCGCTACGGAGAGCAACCGTGTCATCATCTTAAGCTGTGACGATGGAACCACCCTTTGCGACCATTCCTTTCCCAATAGTAAGGCGCCACTAAGCGTTACCATTTCTCCAGATTGTAGTATGGTAGCATTCACTCACCCTGGCGAAGGTGCTTCTGCATGGTATCTTCCTGACCACCTGGATGATGAAAACTTCCTAGAAGGTTGGAATGAAGAAGTTACTTCTTCTTTTATGACCAGCGAATCTTTCCCAAATAATATCATCTTCAACAAAAATCCGGCTCTTGACTTAATGGTGGTCACTTTCCAGGATGGCCTTATGGTTCTCTACGAAACAGCATGGGCGCCAGAAGTCGTGAAGACTAACCAACAAGACTGTCAGTACATAGCGTGTTCACCTGACGGGCGAATACTCGCAACAAGATCAAATTCGGGCGTGATAGGATTATGGGATTTTGGAACCTTGACCTTGCTATGGCAAATCAAAACGCGGGAGCCTTTGGGGAGAGCCTTGGCGTTCACGGATTGTGGAACTCGAATCATCGATCTGCAGAACCATAGGGTTAAAGTTTGGGAGTCCGCTACTCTTATTCGCAAGGACACCTATGATGAAAACTCTTCCGCAACTCTACCTGTACTGGGAGTAGCCTTTGGGGACGAGGAAGATGTTGTGCCCATCACAGCCACTTGTATACACCCAACCCGAGACGTCATCCTTGCGGGTAAAGAGGATGGGTCTGTGAATGTTTATTCAGGAGTATCAGGAGGGCTGGAAGATGTCATCTACACCCACAAACTGGATGGTTGTGTAAGGAGGATCACAGTCAGCGCTGGAGACATTGTCGCTTCTCAAGATGCAAGCAACAAGGTCATGGCATATAGGCTGAAACAGGAATCGCCTAATCACTTTACTGCAACTCAGAAGCTTATGGACTTGCACATGGAAGAACCAGCGGAACAACTCCTGATCAATGGTACGGGAGATAGGCTCCTTATATCTACTGCTACGACCGACCAGTTATGGATACGAAGCGAAACTAGCACCTTTAAACGAGCGAAAGTTCTGGAAGCCCCATCTAGATTCGCCTGGAGGTGGATGTCGTCCATCAGAGTATCAGGTACACTTCTTCTGTTCGTCGACCAGACTATCCGCCGATTCAACTGGGACACACTAGATGAGCTAGATGTTACGGATCCACCTCGGAAGATCAAGATCAGTACCACGAGTCTCACTGGAAGCGACGTTGTACTGAAGGCTCTTGAAACCGACGTTACTGGCACTAATATCATCGCGGAGTTTTCGCATCAACTGGATTCGAAAGCGACTGAGAGATTGATAGTTTGGCAGGCGGACAATTCAGCATCTCAAGAGGAAAGCGCAAGTATCGAACCCAGCCTCGTTCTTTCTTCGATTGAGATCAAACATCTTCTGGGAATATTTGAGCATAGCATTGTGTATCTGAATCACAATCTTTGGGTCTGCTCAATAGACCTGCAAGAAAGCACAATGAAAAGACAGGTCAAGAAGCATTTCTTTGTTCCTCTGGAGTTTTTGGGACACAATGATGGTTTCATGGCATCAGTGTCTAAAAAAGGGGATGTATTGTTTCCCACCGGGAAGGAGATTGCCGTGGTCAGGAATGGGTTGAAGCAGTTTCTAGATAGCTACACTTTAGCGAGCGAGGTTCATGGGTGGGATGCTCATATGTTGGCCTTGCAGACTAACCCCAAGATGATAGGAAGACCTTTCGATGATAACTTCATAGCACCGCAAAAGGTCGCTGCACGTGGGGAATCAGCGAACGATTACATCATCCGTATCCTGACCGAAGATAGGGATACGCGTACAGTGTTTGCAGAGTTACTAGAAAGAATGGATCGAGAGCAATTCGTTGAAGCCGTAAGGAAGGGGCTAAGAGACCTACACCTGAGTTTAGTAAACAACGCCAAAAGTCAACCGGAAGAACTAATTGCTCGCTTACTGGAAAGCCGTTCGGACAGAGAGAAGATATGCGAAGGCATTGCTGAAATCATCGTCTCTGAAAGATTCCAATATGGAATGGCAATGAGAGAAGCCAACGAGAAGAATCATCTTAGCGATACCCTCCGACAATCAGAACCTTTTCAGACATTACTCAACGATCTCAGGATGCAAATCCTTCCGCAATCACTCAAAGACATTGTACAAACAGCTTCGTACGGCTCTTTGTCACTTTCAGAACAAAATAACAATTCCCTGGTCAATCAAACCAAGGCCTTTATCGAGGACTTTACCATGCTAAAATGGAATTGGTGGCCTTTAGAGCCAAGAATGAGGGATATGTCTTCGAATGAGACGCGTTTGCTTTGGCGTTGCGTAAGTTGAAATGTTACGGGACAGCTTCAGCTAATAAGATGCAGACTTGCGGTACGCGACTTTGGCAAGAGGTCCCCACTGAAGAATTAAACCTCATCAAGCCTATGCTTCCTTACGGAATTAGTGAGTCGAATCTGCTACACAGATGCAAACAGGGTGGAAGCTTCAGTTCCTTTATCGGAAAGTTCACTAGATCAGCGACACTTCAGTCAACTGCAGGTGTGAGATATACACCTTCCAATGTGGCAGCAGCTCCTAGCAATGTAGCGCAGGGCCTGCAAAGTGCCGGTGTTGCAGTTAGCCTAAATAACTCCCCAAAGCCCGCTCAAACCACGAACCAACTAGCAAGTTCCGGTGCACAAGCTGCCGGGGTACAACAAGCTGTTCTTGATGACCCACGGATACTGTTCGGAGTGAGAGGACCCCACCCAGCATTGAAATTGGAGCAAATCAGCGTCGATAATACGATGAACGACAGCAACTTCTACGATGAACTGAAAAAGTACTACAGGCTCAATCGTGGCAGACTCAGGTACTGGTTCTCATTCTGGCGCCTAGGATACTGCGAGGTTGTCAAGGTGAGTAACACACCTCAGTAGACACGGACGGCAACTGACACAGTACGCCTAGTTCCAAACCTACAGACCAAACTACGTGTTCAGAGAACAGAAAGAACTACCCATGGGTAATGACTACGAATACGATCCTCGCCACCCAGATGCACAGAATCCTCCTATATCACGACACGAATTCTCGATGCATCTCAATTCATGTGGCGATTCTTGTCGTTGGTCAAAGCTGTCCAAATACACGCCAACACTCGGACAACTACTGCACGAATGTCTACCAACTCTACACACAAAGCGCGCAATCAATCGCATACCCAAGAGAAAGTACCCCTTCGATACATCATGTACAGACGACAAGAACGCATATGCCTGGGGACTAGAAGCAAGACATGAGATTTCGGCCGCCTACGTGGCCTTCTATCACCTTCTTATCCTTGCGCTTCCTTTCGGTTTCTGGGGCTGGTGGCAAGCTACACATCCAGGCGATTTGCAGAACGCATCGGTACCGGTCACTGTTGTTCTTACGATGCTCTCTTTGTTCTGGGGTACAAATGGGATTTTGACACAAGGCCGAAAGTTGGGCGAAATAGATGTCTGATCTTATTGAGAATGATGATATCTTCGTAGCAAGTCATGCTATTACATACTACCATACCACCACCACACCAACCTAGCTTCTATCTCTATTCATCCATCCATCCATCCAACCATCAACTCACTTCGCCTTCCCCCCACCCCTCTCCCTAATCCTCTCATCCTTCTCAAACCTCTCCTCAAACATCTTATAAAACAAGCCCAACCACTCCTTCTCCCGATCACTCAGCTGCCGACTCGGATTCTTCCAGCCATTTGCCAAAATCTCCTTGACGCGGCGTCTCAACACCTTGAGCGCAACAGCTGCCCTCCACTCTCTGACCGCAAAACGGAGGACGTTGCCAGGCAGACTGATGACACCGGCGTGTAACTTGAAATCCATGGCATTGTCCGCAGCGACCATGAGGACCATGGGAAGGGGGTACGCAATGGAAGTAGAGTGCGCGTTGTAGAACTTGTTGCTGGATTGCATAATGTTGTAGTATGAAAGGAAGTGTGCGGTTTGGCTACCCTTGTTAACGGAAGTTGGGCCCAAGGAAACGGTTTGGTTGTTAGAAATGTTGCGCCAGCCTTTTCCTTCGCGGGTCAAGATCTTGGGGTAGAAGGCCGTTGCGATGACGGAGTTTACCAGGACGTCGTTGTCGGTGTGAATGTCGTATTGAGGTGGTATGTCGACGAAGACACGGTGGCGGGATGTGTTGCGGTAGCGGTTCGTAGCGCGGCGCTCGTCGGGCGTGAGTTGGATGAAGCCTGCATCGACTAGTGAGGAGAAGAGTTGGGCTTTGAGGTCCTCGATGTTCCCAAGGTTTTGCGGGCTCAGGAAGTTTTTGTGGCAGAATTGCATTTCAGATCGTCCCGGTGTGGTACAGACTGCTTTCCAGGCCCTATAGGCGTTGTATGTGGTGAGGAGGTCGGAGTCGCCCTTCTTGAATGCGAGGCGAGCGATGTCAGCTCGTTGCTTTGCTCCAAACGGTGTCAAGAAGGGTGACTTGGAAGACACAACGGCAGCAATGGTGATAGCAACGTCAACACAACCAAATGTGCTTGCAAGAAGTACAAGCTTGCCCAAGTGTGCATCCAATGGGAGCTTTGCGATTTGACGACCAAGAGGTGTTAGCTCTTCGCTCGGCGTCAACGCATCGACCTCTACAAGTGCATCAATAGCACGGCGAATGTTCCTCGAAGTGGGTGGATCGAGTGCTTGAGCAAGGGTAGCCTCGATATCACCCAGCTTGCAGATCTTCACGCGCATGACCAAATCTTGGAGTGAAAGTCTCAGCATCTCAGGCGTTTGCTGTTCCGCCATAAGGTTATCGTGGCGATATTTTGTGAAGAGATGGAAGCATAGACCTTCCTGTACACGGCCAGCACGACCGCGTCGCTGCTTCGCATTGGCTCTTGATATGAATGATTGTGTCAAGCGTGATAGCTGTCTGCGTTCGTCAAACCTCATCTCCTTGTGCTTACCTGTGTCAATGACGCAGGTGATGTCCGGAATTGTGACTCCAGTCTCAGCGATGTTCGTAGCAAGCACGATCTTGCGTACGCCTGGAGGTGGAACAAGGAACGCGGCCTGTTGGTCTTCGCTTGAGATGGTGGAGTGTAGCGGATACACATACCAATCGGCCTTGAATGAGGGATGGCTGACCAATATGTCATTGAGCTGGCGGATCTCAGCGATACCCGGAAGGAATACCAAGATGGCACTGCTGAAGCGGCTCAACTGCGAATCATACGCGACTGTTTCAATCAGACGAGTGATCAGATCGTAATCAATGGCGTACTCGTCATACGCGGAGAGCACACTACGTGTGGCCGGACTGTAACCTGGTAGTTTGCTGGGGATACCGGATTTATCGCTCGTGATATCGTCACCCTCGTCGTCATCGCTTGTAGCGGTGTTTCTGGTCGCATCAGATGCTCCAGTATAATTGGTCAACTCAACCGCATCCTCCAGGTATCGAGTCTGAACTGGGAAGGTACGGCCTGGTACCGTGAGGATTGGCGCATCGTTAAGATACCTTGAGAACTTTGCGGCATCTACCGTAGCGCTCATTAATATGACCTTGAGTTCAGGTCGGCTTTCCATAAGTGACCGAAGGATAACAAGAAGGAAATCTGTGTCGATGGACCTTTCGTGGACTTCATCGATGACCAAATGTGTGACCTCTTGTAGACCTCCAGACGATTCTAGCATTCGCAATACCACACCAACAGTCGCGTATATCAAGCGAGTCTGTGAAGACGTCTTTGATTCAAGGCGAATTGCATATCCTACAAGTGAGCGCATTGATCCAAGGTCCTTGGGTCCTTCACCAAGTTCCTCGCTCACACGTTGCGCAAGCGAAATTGCAGATATACGTCTTGGCTCTGTACAATAGACTTTGCATGACCTGCCTTGTGAGAGCTCGTGCTCGAGGACGAAAGCCGGAATTTGTGTACTCTTTCCACAGCCAGTCTCACCGCAAATGATTGTAACCTGATTCTTGTCGATTGTTGACAAAATAGAGTCCCTGAAATTAAAGACTGGGAGGTTCATTCGTCCAACAAGCATACGTTGGTATGATGAGGTTGAAGCTTTTGCAGCCCACAATTCTCTCAGACCGTCGTGATGTCGCACCGGTGTGCTATAGCCAGAGTTCGATGCGCTCGAGCTTGTAGCCGCCTGAGCGCGCATCTTAAAGCGATTTGTAAGAACGACACCATCTGATTCTTCGTTCTCGATCTGATCCTCGATGATCGAACGGTAATGTTTGATAGCATCACGATCTTCCGCGTCCAGGCGCGTCTTGCGGCGCTCTAAGAACTCCCTGTAGACGTCTCTCCAGTTAGACGGAAGCCGGAGGTAAACCTTCTCTTCTTTCGGTAGAGCAGCAGAGATTGAGAAGAGTGCAGCGACAGATATGAAGCTTTCACTTTGCTCAACCGATACAGCAGCGATTTCCGTCGCCTCGAAGATGATTTGCTTCCGGTACGGAGTACAAACAACCCCAGCAATATCGGTGTCGTACTCGATGTCTTGTTCCTTCGACCAGGTGATGGTCGCCGAGTGCCGACAAGTATACGTTGTGGGTGAGACCATTTTGTAAGATAGTCGCGCTCCAGCATCCCTGCGGTTGTTAGTCAATGTCTGCAGGGTAGTTAGAAAACCAACCTTGATCTCATGGCCTCTTCAAGCACTTTGCGAGGAGACACTCCACTCATTTTGCCAAAGTCACGTAGTGCTATATTGTCGGAGTCTGTGCCGTTGGACGTTGCCTCGGGAGCGGACGTTGCATCGGGTACTGCAAACATGCCTCCTAGTAGATCAGCGTCCTCTTCACCATCGCGCTCGCTTGGAGAAGCTGCTGGTACGGGACTGGCTTCAACCTTTGCAGATACTGGAAGATCTAAAGTGGTGTCATTATCTTGCACTCGAGGATTACTAGACTGTGAGCCATTTTGTTGCCTCTTCTCAGCTTGACTCTGTGCGATTTGATTACGCTTCGCGGGCCACTGCGCTTCAGCTTGGTATTCGTCAAAGAGAGGATCAGACGTAATTTGCTGCAACTGGGAGAGCAGTTTCCGAACAGCTGGAGTCTGCGTAGGCACAGGCGCGGATTTCTTAGATTTAGATCCCTTTGGCTTCCGTGTGGACGCATCGACGAGCTGTGGATCAATCTCAAACAGCTTGCCCTTGATCTTCAGATACGCAGGAATAAGCTCGTCGGACTCAAGGTCACTATCGAGGTCACTGACGTAGACATCCGATTGGCTAGACTCTGCCGGTGCTGGGGCTTTTACGGGTGCGGAAGGTGAGGCTCCAGACATGGTGTTTCCGTTGGTGGACGGCTGAGGCGGCGGTGTCGGAGGTCGAGAAACATCAAGGGACTCGAGTCCTGACCGTCTAGGTTGTGATTCTTCATATGAGAAAGAGTGGTCCTCGCATTGGTCCAAAGCAAGCCACTCTAGCGCTTCTTGAAGACCCCAGATACCAGAAGACGCATCAATGCTTGCAGCATTGGCACAAAGCCATCTCAAGACGGGCTGGATATGATCCTGAGAGAAACCTAGCTCACGCAGGGTAAGATCAAGGGTCCAAAGCTTGGACATGGCATCCTCTTCAGTCAGGGTCTTGAGAAGGGACTGCTGTCCCTGCCTCCTGTTAGAGTCGTTCGACTCTGCCTGGGCTAGGAGAATAATGCTATCTAAGATCTCACTGGGAAGCCAATCGTGGACCGTCATGGCATGCGACTGGCTGCGGAGGAGCCTACGGTCCGTCTGGAATTTGGAGACATATCGACTAGATTCACGGCGGACCTTGGGTGCGTGCTTCTCAACAAGCAGTTGGAGTTCATCGCGCTCTAGCTGGGCCTCGAGTTCCTCGGGAGTGGGTGCGACCTCTGGCTTGGGCGCTTCGGCCGTCTGGGACGTCGTCGGCGCATGTGTGGGCTCTGGTGCAGTCGCGCTTTCCTTATCCGGTGCCTGAACGACTTGCTTAGCTAGGACGTCTACAGCATTCTTTTCTGGCTTGGGCTTGCTCGCAACCGACGTGGTCGCGAAGCCTCGAGCGGGGTTGCCGGCGGGCTTCTTTTTCTTCGCCATGGCTAAAACTCGGAGTTTGGTTGAGTGGTTGTAATGTGAGTGCAGGGGTCTCAGGCGGGCTTCCGTATGGAGTATATCGGAGCTTGATCCCGGGCGAGATCAAGGTTGGGTGGATTGTCGTAGCTGGTGGGACGCATAAGGGCGCAGTGTTCCAGGAGAGGCAGTCAAGTGGTTGTCGAGGGCGGAAGTGCCAGTGGGGGTTGGGTTGGGTGATGAATGGTGCTCCACTCTCCGATGTCATCGCCCTAGCAAATAAACGAGAACTCTTGGCAACTTCGCGATACTTTCGCCGGCAAGCACCCCGCCATAACACCCCGCAATCCGCTTTCACATGTGGACTGGACGACATGGCTGCTGTGAATGGGGACGCTGAGTCGCGGGCCATAAGCCGCGACGAGCTGCGGCCGAAGCTCATCACAAGCTCCACCAAGCGCCGAGTCAACGAGCTCTCGGGACTGCAACACCAGGTGGCGGACGACTGTGAGTGCCTTTGACGACTACGCAGAGGGCGGTATCAGCTGACCAGAGACCTTTCACATAGCGCTCGTTACAGCCGACCTCCAGGCGCTCCTCGAACTACTCTTCGAAACATACCCGCTGTACGACGACCGCGAATCACGACGAGCGGTCGAAGGCGTCCTCAAGTCGCTGGTCAACGGGCCACATGGCGACAAGGTGCTGCCTCCGATTGTCAAGTTTCTGACAAACGAATGTTCCAAAAAGGCAATCGCACACGCCAACGCGTTTGTGCTGAACGACTGGTGTTCGGTGTTGCTGCTGCAATTTGCAAAATCGCCTGAGCGGTGGGCCAAGCATGGACTGGACGTGGCTTTGGCGAATGCGCGTGTGCTAGAGACGTGCGTGGGTGCTGGCGGCGACCGGCGAGCTGGCCGCATCTCAATAGCGGCCCTCGTTTCGACGCGCCGCGCCCTGCGCGCCATCTTCCGCTCCGAGGCCATTGGCAAGGACGCTCATTCCAAACTCATCACGACCCTCTCCGCAAAGGGCAGCGCGCCCACGGCTGGAAACGCTGTCTTCCTTGGCGTCATTGCCGGCGTCTCGTCCCGTCTCGAGACCGTTAAGCCGCTCCTCGAAGCCCACAAACAAGACTACTACACATATTATACGAGGGAGATTGTAGGATCAAGGAGCCAGCTGCCTGATCACATTTCCAATGCGCTGCACGACTTCTTTGACAGCTTCCCTACACTGGAAGAGCTGCGCAAGGATGTCATACCACCCATCGAAAAGGCCTTGCTGAGGGCGCCGGAAGTGGTGCTTAACGACATTGTCTCACCTATGTTCCTGGCCCTTCCGGAAACCATGGACCTCTCTGACATCCTGCTGGGAAACATGCTGAAGCCGCTGCTTTCAAATGTCAAATCGAGCAATGCCGCAATCCGAGCAGGCGCCTTGCGAACTTTCAAAGCCTTGGCTTCGCGATCAAAAGATGATGCCAAAATTGACAAGGTGGCAGATGAAGTGCTTACCCCATTGAAACAAGGCAAAGTATCCGGTGTTGACCAGAAAGTTCTGCATGCTCAGATGCTTTCAGCACTACCTGAATCGATATCCTTGTCAAAGAAGATACCAGCAGGTATCGCTCCAGTCGCTCTGAAGGAGCCAAGCGAGCCAGCTGTCGTAGCCGAAGTGTCCGCAATGACAACCCACTTGAACTTTGGCTTAGCTAATGGAGTATCCCTCGACAAAACTGTCTCGGATGCATTTATCAAGGGTATGGGTGATAAGCGTGTGCCCGTCAAGCGCCTCTGGGCTATTCGTGCTGCGGATATCTGGTGGGGTCTTTCCGACGAGCAACAATCCCAACCAGACGTACTTGCATTCTGCCAAACCACCCTACCAAAACTCATTGAGATCTGGCAGGAAGTCAACGCGAACCCCTTGCCTGCAACGCAAAGTGGATTGGTCGCGGTAGGACACTATGCGACCGCGCTTCTCATCGATAGGGTACAGAACATGAAGGACGAGAAGCTTGGATCTATCCATAAGAAATCCGATGTCATCTCCCAATCGCTGGCCACGCAACCAAAGCCTTCCATTCATCTCAACCCCAAAGTATATTCGAAGCTGTCTTCCGAAGAGGATGTCTCGATTGCGCTTCGGGCCCTAAAAGCACTTGCCCCCGAGGTCACTCAAGCTTCAAAAGAAGTCGCAGATGCATGGGCGCAGGCATTCATCTTCCTGATCGTTGCTCCCAGCGTCTCTGCTAAAGCCAAATCCGCTGCTAAACAAGCCCTAACGCAATCATATCTCCAGACCTCTCCAGATAAGATCAGCAACATCATCGTAGAAGGGTTATGGTCATGGTACAGGTCCAGTGAGAAGGAAGACAAGGATAGTGCGGCATTCGCATCCAAGGCAAGCTCTGTTGAACTTGGGGCCGTGTTGGGCTGCATATGCCTTTCTCCAGAGACAGTAAAGAATCACAACGCAAGCGTGGACGATGCAAGCCTGCAAAAGCAGGCTATGAACCTTATTGTGTTAGCAAGGAAAGAAATTATTCCAAGGGTTTCTTGGATCGACCAGTGCCTTCGCATGGGTGTAGATCCAGGTCAGCTTGTGCGGGATAATCTGCAAGAGTTTGTGAACACTATCAACGAAGCAACTGAGGTACCACTTCCATTCCACTCTGCCTAACAGCTTGTTGCTAACGCGCAATACAGAACAAGGACAATGAGCCATTGCCTGCTATCAACGCAGCGGCCTACAGTGCTTATACCGACATGGCTTTCGTGGCTCCAGAAGCTGCCTTGCCAGCCGTGATCAAACAGTTCAGTCAAGATCTTGACCCGAAGCAGATGGAATCTGTAGGACCAACCGAAGCTGCCATTTTCCGTACACCAGAGGGAACGCCCTATATTGATGTTCTGTCGAAAAAGGCTCCTGTAGTCATCGACAAGAACACAAAAGACTATGATACGCTAAAGTGGGAGGAGGAGCTGCGAGCTCAGCTTGCACAGAAGAAGGGTCAAGCCAAGAAACTCAGCGCAGATGACCAGGCCAAGGTTAACGCTCAGCTGGCGAAAGAGGCTGCCATAAGGAAAGAAGTGGCGGCCACAGAGCACAGGATGAGGCGAGGTGTGGGTATCATCCGCAGTCTTGCTACTGGACCTCCTACCGAGGCAGAGCAATGGATGGGACCGGCCGTAGATCTCTTGATCCAAGCCATCCGTGCTGGCGCTGGTCTTCTGCTGGGAGACATTCCCGCGACCGCTTTGATATCCTGTTCCGAGCGGATATCCAGCCGTCTGGGCACGATGCGACCATTTATCGGCGTAGCAGTACTACGAACGATTGGGTCCATACAGCTTGCTAGCGAGTACGAAGATGAAGACCTGGGTGGTAAGTTCATATCGATTGCGGATTAACAGTAAAATTATACTAACCATGCTAGATCTGGTAACGCGTGTCCTATACCGTCTTCGCTTCTTGAGCGAGCAAAGGCCACTTGATGCAGTGTCTCTAGCATATTGTTTCCCTCTATTGTTCCTTGTATTAGAGAAGGGTGGCATAGGCAAATCTGCAGCTGAAGAAGCCGACGAGCAACTCATCCTAGCCATCGAAGTGTTGACCTTCCACACCAACTCCTGTAAGCTCCTGAAGGTACACAGGTAGATCGTTTTGCTAATATCCGATAGGCACTGACCCACGTCTGCCGCGAAAAGCCTTATTGGAGATTCTGGTATGGTCGTTGCAGAAGTACCAACAGCACTACAAGATCATCAAGGACTGCATTACCAACCTGGCTAGCGGCCTAGCTCCCAACATTGACAACGATGAACTGGGCGCCCTGCTGCGTGGTACCATCGCACCTGAGACTGGTGTCCGAACTGCGATCCTGCAAGCCATCGATGCTGAACTGGACATGAACGATTTGAAGTTTAGTGAGGAGATCTTCATCGCATGCCACGATGACGAGCCTGAGAATGCTGAGCTTGCCCGGACAATCTGGGAAGAAAACGACCTAGAGCTTAAAGCAGATGCTGGTGTGCAGCTGCTGCCCTACCTGGACTCTCTCGACAAACCGCTCAGGAGGGCGACTGCACGAGCTATTGGCGAGGTTATCACCAAGTTTCCTGATACATTTGACGACATCCTACGTAGGCTTCGGGAGACATACGCAGAAAAGGCGAAGCCACGCGTTCCAGAGCGTGACGAATATGGCATGCCGCGAAAGGTTGATCTACGCGACCCCTGGGAGAGCAGAGATGGTATCGCGCTTACCTTCAAGGAAATGACACCAGGTTTCAAGCCCGACGATCTTGTGGATTTCTTGAACTTCTTAATCTACGAGGGCCCCTTGGGAGACAGAAGCCCAGCTGTGAGAGAAGAATTGATTGAAGCAGCAACCTCGGTGATCACTGTCAAAGCCCAAACCAAGGTCGAACCTCTCATGGAGCTTTTTGAGAACGCTCTCGAGGCTCCTGATCGCAAGTCAGAGATGTACGATCAAGTTAACGAAGCAGTCATTATTCTGTATGGTGCATTAGGTCGTCACTTGGCTGCCGGCGACGAGCGAGTTCCGAAGGTCGTGCAAAGACTGCTGGCGACTCTCAGTACACCTTCCGAGACTGTGCAATACGCCGTTGCTCAATGTTTACCACCTCTGGTACGAACCTCAGAACAAGAGGTTTCGAACTACATCAACCAAATGATGGATCAACTTCTCACATCGAAGAAGTACGCCTCGCGTCGCGGTGCTGCTTATGGTCTTGCGGGTATCGTACGTGGTAAGGGTCTGGGTCTGCTCAAAGAACATCGCATCATGTCTACGCTCAAAGGAGCTAGCGAGAACAAGAAAGATCCCAACCAAAGGCAGGGAGTGTACCTGGCATATGAGCTCTTCTCCCTGATCCTCGGTCGCCTGTTCGAGCCCTACGTTATTCAATTAGTACCGCAACTGCTCGTGGGCTTTGGCGATACTAGTACAGACGTTCGAGAAGCCTGCTTGGATGCTGCCAAGACCTGCTTCTCCTCGCTTAGTTCCTTTGGTGTCAGACAGGTTCTGCCGATACTTTTGGAAGGTCTCGACGAGGATCAGTGGCGTAGCAAGAAGGGTGCTTGCGACTCTCTAGGAGCCATGGCCTACCTAGACCCCAGCCAGCTAGCTCTAAGCTTGCCAGAAATCATCCCGCCCCTTACCGTCGTATTGACAGACAGTCACAAGGAAGTACGAGCTTCAGCCAACCGAAGCTTGCAGCGATTTGGTGAAGTCATCAGCAACCCCGAGATCAAGAGCGTTGTCAACATCATCTTGAAGGCTCTCAGCGACCCAACCAAATACACAGACGATGCCCTCGATGCTCTCATCAAGATTCAATTCGCACATTTCCTCGACGCGCCTTCTCTTGCTCTCGTGGTTCGTATTCTGGAACGAGGTCTAGGCGATCGATCTGGAACCAAGCGAAAGTCCTCACAAATCATTGGCAGTTTGGCATACCTTTCGGAAAGGAAGGACCTCACATCTCATCTGCCCATCTTGGTCGCTGGACTAAGGGTCGCGATTGTGGACCCTGTACCGGCTACGCGTGCTACTGCTTCAAAGGCGCTCGGATCCCTAGTGGAGAAGCTTGGAGAGGATGCCCTACCAGATCTCATTCCAAGTCTCATGTCTACACTCAAGTCCGACACAGGTGCTGGAGACCGTCTTGGTTCTGCCCAAGCTCTTTCAGAAGTCCTCGCCGGTCTCGGAACTGGACGCCTGGAGGAGACACTACCCAGTATCCTGCAGAACGTGGCCAGCAACAGGGCTTCTGTCCGCGAAGGCTTCATGTCGTTGTTCATCTTCTTGCCGGTCTGCTTCGGAAACAGTTTCGCCAACTACCTCAGCAAGATCATCCCTCCCATTCTTGGCGGTCTTGCAGACGATGTGGAATCGATTCGAGAGACTGCCCTGCGCGCTGGTCGTCTCTTGGTCAAGAACTTTGCTACCAAAGCTATCGACTTGCTGCTACCTGAGCTGGAGAGAGGTCTTGCAGACGACAGCTACAGGATTCGTCTCAGCTCCGTCGAGCTTGTTGGAGACCTACTCTTCAACCTCACTGGTATCAGTGGCAAGGTGGAAGAGGAGGAAGTCGAAGAGGGCGCCAAGGAGGCCGGACAATCTTTGCTCGAAGTCCTCGGAGAAGAGAAGCGCAACAAGGTCTTGTCTGCACTGTACATTTGCAGGTGCGACACATCCGGTTTGGTGCGGACAGCATCTATCAACGTATGGAAGGCATTGGTGGCCAGTCCACGTACTCTACGCGAGCTTATCCCTACACTCACCCAACTTCTCATCCGTCGTTTGGCAAGCTCAAACATGGAGCAGAAGGTCATTGCTGGAAACGCGCTTGGAGAGCTCATTCGAAAGGCAGGAGATGGTGTACTCGCCACTCTATTGCCAACGCTCGAAGAAGGTCTACACACCACCGATACAGACGCCAAGCAGGGTATTTGTATCGCCCTTCGCGAGCTCATCGCAGCCGCCTCGCCAGAGCAGCTGGAAGATTACGAGAAGACTCTTATCCAGGTTGTTCGAACTGCTTTGGTGGATCCCAACGCGGACGTGCGGGAAGCAGCCGCCGAAGCCTTCGATGCTTTGCAACAGATCTTCGGTAAGAGGGCTGTCGACCAGGTTCTGCCTTACCTACTCAACCTTCTGCGTTCGGATGACGATGCGCAGAACGCGCTCTCCGCGCTTCTCACCCTCCTCACAGATCAAGCGCGGTCCAACATTATCTTACCAAACCTTCTGCCTACGCTGCTTACTTCGCCTATGTCTGCCTTCAATGCCCGCGCTATTGCGTCGTTGGCTGAGGTTGCAAGCTCCGCTATGACCCGAAGACTACCTAACATCCTCAACACCATGATGGACAACGTCATCGCGTCCAAGGACGAGGAGCTCAAGTCAGAGCTCGAGACAGCTTTCGACACGGTACTGCTGTCCGTGGATGAGTTTGATGGTCTTAATACTGCCATGAGCGTCATGTTGGCGTTGTCGAAACATGATGATGAGCGGAGACGTGCGCGTGCCGACATGCACTTGGCCAAGTTCTTCGCAGACGCCGACGTCGACTTTTCAAGATACTACCCCGACCTCATCCGCGCACTCCTCATCTCCTTTGGCGACAGCGATACAGAGGTTGTCAAGGCTGCATGGACTGCGCTCAGCACTCTTACGAGCAAGCGTCTGCGGAAGGAAGAGATGGAGTCGCTTGTTATATCGACTCGCCAGACACTCAACCAAGTTGGTGTTGCTGGTGCAGATCTCCCTGGATTCTCGCTTCCCAAGGGCATCAACGCTATCCTGCCTATCTTCTTGCAGGGTCTCATGAATGGTTCAGTAGACCAGCGAGTCCAAGGTGCTCTGGCCATTTCCGATGTCATCGATCGCACCAGCGCAAAGTCACTGCAGCCATTTGTCACTCAGATTACCGGACCTCTCATTCGTGTGGTTACCGAGCGTTCTGTCGAAGTCAAGGCAGCTATCCTGCTCACACTCAACAACTTGCTTGAGAAGATCCCAACCTTCCTCAAGCCTTTCTTGCCCCAACTCCAACGCACGTTCGCCAAGTCGCTTGCGGATACTTCTTCAGATATCTTGCGAGCGCGTGCGGCAAAGGCTCTTGGTACCTTGATCAAGCTTACACCGAGAGTTGATCCGCTTATCGCTGAGTTGGTGACTGGATCCAAGACAGCCGACGAAAATGTCAGGACGGCTATGTTGAAGGCTTTGTTTGAGGTGGTGAGCAAGGCAGGCAAGAACATGAGCGAAGCAAGCAGGAATGCCATCTTAGGTCTCATCGATAACGAAAGCGATGATTCTAATGGTAAGTTCAGTAGAGACTTGACCCTGTCTACAGTTACTGACACAATACAGATGCAATGGCAATAACAAACGCTCGACTTCTGGGCGCTCTTATCAGCTGTCTCCCGGAGGAAATCGCGTCCAGCCTGCTCAAGGCCAGAGTACTTACTACCCACTACAACAAAGCTTCTGTCCTGGCACTCAACGCCATCCTGCTAGATGCCCCAGAAGCCTTGACAGAATCCTTTGCAGACGACACCGTATCCGTAATCTGCCAAGGAATCAGCCACGCACAGCCGTTCATCTCGGACAACTCTATTCTCGCCGCTGGTAAATATCTGCTCTCGGAAAAGAGCAACAAGAGCTTCGACCACACCAAGCCTATATTCGAGGCTCTGGCGCCAGTGGTTGAGCCTGGACATCCTGTGGATACAAGGCGATTGGCACTCGTGGTGCTGCGCACAGTTGCGCGCGAGCACAATGACCTTGTCCGTCCGCATATTCCCTTACTCATCCCAGTGGTCTTCGCATCAGTTCGCGACCCTGTTATCCCAGTCAAGCTATCTGCCGAGGCAGCGTTCCTTGCTATCTTCTCGGTTGTGGATGAGGAGGCTGCTGTGTTCGACAAGTACATGGCTGGGCCTGGAAAGACGCTGTCGGCCGGTCAACAACGCAGTATGGGAGACTACTTCAAGAGGGTGGCTATGAGGCTGGCTGGGCAGGCTAGGGAGAGGAAAGAAGCTGAGGGTGGAGCGGGTGGTTTGGGCTTGTCGAGTGATGAGATGGAGGATGAGAGGGAGATTTGGAGTGTGGGCAAGGTGGAGTTGGGGGATGTGTTTGGTGAAAACTAGGGATGTTCTGTGGTAGATGGGGGATGTGCTTGATGAAAACTGGTGAAGCCGTATGGTAAACAGGATGGTGTTTATGGTACAAAAGCGACTGCACTGGCATTTGGACGGTAGTGTATAAGAGGTGGTTTCATCTTATTGTGCAGCTGCATAGCGAATGAATTCAAAGTTTAACAATCTGACTCTGACCTTGGAGTGATGTGTGAGATGTGCAAAGGTTGGGGGTTTCATGGGACTCGTTAGCTTGCCCCCAGCAACAACTCCGCAAGACCCCCGAGCTCTGACCTCACGCTCTCCACGCCTGTATGCCAGTCCATCAGCGTAGGCCCCGCACAACGCCTCCTGCATCTGCCCGTCATCGGGGAACACTTACCAACCCTCGCGCGACTCTATCGACGCCTCTATCGAGTCGTCCACGCCCCACCGTCGCTCTCCCGCCGCTTGTGGCCGTCTCCGCAATCCGCACGCGCACCCGTCCAGCTGCGCGACCATCTCGCAACGCGCAACCATTCCCACGCATTGAGCGCCACGACGGCGCGCATCCACGGCCATCATGGCAGGCACGATACGGCCCAATGACATGAATGTCTCGACCACGCCGACACTCTCCACCGGCACCCTGCCCAACCTCACATCCCTCAACACCGACCTCACCAAGAAGCCCAACGCGCCGCGCGCCCCCCGCATAGACGTCGAGCCCCTATACTCGGCAGTCAAGGGCTCGATAAGCGATGTCGACTGGACCACGTACAAGAAGACCCTCTCCTTTTTCCTCCTCGGCAACCTCAATCAAGAAGAGCTGTCCCACAAGCTCGGCAAGATCCTGACCACGCCCGCCCTCGAACACGCTCACAATGCTCTCTTCACAGCCATCTACGCCAACATATGGCGCGATCCGCCCGAAGCAGGCATCGCGAGCTGGGTGTCGAGTAGTGATAAGCCGACAAGCGGGACGGTCAAGGGGACGGGGGATGAGAGCGAGAAGAGGCTCAAGCATGAGGTTATGCAGTTGAGTCGCAGGGAAAGAAAGAGGCTCAAGGGCATACCTGCTGGGGAAAGCCCGCTGAGTACGGGGTTGGAGGGCGCGGGTAGCGGCGCCAATGGGCCGGCGCAGGAGTACGTTGATGCGAGACGGGCGAAGCAGTTGGATGTTGGTCCAAGCAGTAATCAGGGGGGTGGGTTTGGAAAGACCAGTACGTATACCTTCATTTCTATTCTCTTCACAGCAGGGCGTGAAGTGAACTAACACGACGAATAGACTGGGAACTCGAAATTCGCAAACGCTACACTTCGGCCCTGTCTGTCGAAACCCACGAGTTCCCTACGGCAACTACCATATCCTACCGGCTCTTACCTATATGCTACGAGTTTGGTCTGCCTCAGGGTCACACATCTGATTGTCCTGACTACCTCAACATCGCAACGGAAACGTACATCAAAGAAGCGCTAGCAAATTTACTCGGAAAGGTCGCCAACAACGGTCCCGGGTACGTCCGAACGGGCGAATTCAAGAAGAAGCTTGCGAGAGAAGAACGCCTTGTCGAACGGGGTGAATTGGCAAGGGGCACGGCAGGCGAGCTACCCGTCGAAGCCGAAGAGCGACGGAAGAGAAAGTTATTATGCATGGAAGACTTGCGTCTAGCGCTTGCACTGGGAGACTCGTATCTAGGACAAACACCCTTCATCGCAGGTTCAGTTATGAACTCGCGCTTCCTCGACACCGAAGGCATCGAGGACATTTACGATCCGCCCCGGAAACCCGTGCTAACGAATGGCGTTGGTATCAACGGCACCGGCACCGCAAATGGCATCAATGGTATCGGCAATGCAGGGAAACTTGATCTCAATGGTGAGACGTGGACGATCGATTTCGGGGACCCCATGCAGATTGACGACGAAGTGGGTATGCATTGGCAAGGTGGTAGTGTGCAGGACATGGCCGAGATGGACGATGCGCTCGATGATGTTTTGAACCTTGGAGATCTTTAGCATGGCTCAGAGGTACGGTCACGGAATGAAGGTGGAGAAGATGAGGGACAAAATATTTGTAGAGGGACGTGGGTGATGCATGGAGGCGTTACTAGACTTGTTGAGGAGGAGAGATTGCTTGCACCGCTTGAGCATTGGTGGGCGTTTCGAGGTTGTTTGGGGTTATTTTCCTGCATGGCAACGGTGTTGAGGGGTTGATAAAGGCGCGATCATGGGACGATACCCTATTTATTTGTTTCTTATTGGGGATCTTTGTTTTCGGTAGCATAGCTCGCAGTGTGTATATCGCCGAGTATTATTGTTTCGCCTACGTAGTTGAATGAAGAACAGTTTATATCTCACAAACCTCTTTCATGTTGTGCATAGGCTTTGGTCGTCTCATTGCATAACAGCCCTCGCATCCCACACCAGAACCCTTTCATCCCATCCCGTACTGGCGCACCACCCTTCCGCCCCGAACAGACACCAATCCACACCCGTCACAAACTCTGTATGCCTCCCCATCCTCCCCATCTCCCTCCCTCCGCCATAAAACATCGGGTCCTCCAGCATATTCTCCTGCTTCACAGACCCTACACCCATGGCACTGCCATCTGTCCACACCCGACACGTCATGTCGTAGCTCGCAGATAGTAGAATATCAGATAAATGCGGACTCCAGCTCAACTTCCTTACCGCATATTCGTGCCCTGGAAGAACAGCAACGGGTCCAGCCTGCGGCATTCTAATATCAAAAGTACGTATCACACGGTCCACACCGGCTGTTGCAACAATGGTATCGCGGTATTTATTCCAGTCGTGTGTCAAGGCCTCTGCGGGCGCGATTCCAACACTGGCTGCTTGGCCCATGCGCGCCTTGGGCGGTTGGTGTATCGGGACGTTCATGGTTAGGTGGTTGGACGCACTCGCTGGTGTGCGCAAATCGAAGACGCGGAGGTGGCTGTCTGACGATACGCTACTCAACACACTGGCGTTGTGCGGACTGAAAGATGCGGAGTAGGTGCAGGAATGTGTTGGTAGGGTCGTGATGCTCGCGTCTGAGTTGGGGTTCCAGATCTTGATGCAGCCGTCCCAGGAGGAGGAGAGGAATGTGTCTTTGGCCACGAGGTTCCAATGCACGGCGAAGACTTCGCGGGCGTGCTCTTGCCACGAGGCGATAGGGTACGTGGGCACATTGATGTCGAAGAGTTTTACGGAGCCGTCGCCGCAGGCAGTCAGGAGCTGGTTCTCGTGGGATTCGGACCAGGTGCTGTCGAAGAGGGAATCTTGGGTGTCGAACCTAAGGTTGGGCATGTTAGCATGTGAAAGACGTGGGAAAAGTAGCTGGGTGCTAAGAGTCCCACGCACCACTTCTCGGCTACTATGCCATTTGCTGTAAGACCTAGTATGTACAGTCGTCCGTTTCCGACGAGCCCGAAGTTGGCAGAGGTTGCGACTGCGATACGGGAATCAAAGAATGGGCTGTATTTGACCGAGTAGCCGTTGAAGCCCTGTGTTCGAAACTCGAGCATGACGAAGAATCCACGAGGATAATGGTAGCAGACTATGGCGCGTGAAGTATATGTAGGGGTCGGCGCGTCATGTCGCGCTGGGATGAAATGCTGGTGTTGTGCTGCTGCATGGTTGCAGATGACGATGTGGACGAGACCGAGGCCTGGCGCTTTGGATATGGCGGGGCTGCATCGGGACTCGGGCTGTCCCGTGACAACGCGTCTGGCTGTAACGGTCGCCACCATCAGGAGCTCCGTATGCGTTAGCGAATCATCACGACACTATGAGTGCCATCGTGATCAACTGCAATCGACATGGACGCGTTCGTGTCGCGAAAGAGGAAGTGGGCTGAACAATCACCAAAGTCGGTAGAGAATATAAGCGTGCAGCAAGAAGAGGACTCTACCGACTTCAAGCTGGCTATACTGGCATCTCTACACCCCAAACTCGACGAAGGCACCCTGCTTGAAGCATTGCTCGCCGCTGATGGACATGTGGAACAAGCCTCGGAGTTGTTATCGCAGCCGAGGAAGCGGCCTGCATCATCTACAGTTGGCTATCAATCATCGTTGAGCTCGTATCGCATTACTCCGGCCAACGGGACATCCACGAAAAAGCCAATGGTAAAGAAAGGGAAGACACTGTTTCTTTACAGCCCAGAGGATGTTGAAGCACACACGCCTTGCTCCATCATCCATAACTTCCTCCCCGCAAAGCAAGCAGAAGCACTGCTGTCTCAATTGTTGGAAGAAGCGTCCTCGTACAATAGGTATAAGTTCAAGCTGTTCGAAAGAGTAGTTTTGAGCCCGCACACGTATTCCTTCTACGTCAACAGCCTAGAAGAGGCAGAAAAACAGAAGACGGAGTACATTTACAACGGCGGCGAGCTCGAGGTGAGAAAGCCCAGAAGAGTCAGCATCATAATGTTAACATCGGCCAGGATGTGCGGCAAAGCACATCAGAAATGCTCAACGCATGTCCCCAGGTTGAAGAGGCCGTCAACCGCGAAATCCAACGCAGGATCCGCGACTTCTACCCCTCCGGCAAGAAACTCAAATACCAATCCCCTCACCCATGGAAAGCCAACACAGCCTTTGTGAACTGCTACGATGGACCACAAGAAAGCGTCGGCTACCACGCGGATCAATTGACCTACCTTGGCCCAAGAGCCATCATTGGCAGTCTAAGCCTGGGAGTAGCGCGCGAATTCCGCGTTCGCAAGATCCTCGCCGAAGACGACTCTGTGCACCGCAAACAAGACGGCTCACTGGCCGATGCGCAGGGCCAGATTAGCATCCACCTGCCGCACAATTCGCTCCTGGTCATGCACGCCGAGATGCAGGAGGAATGGAAACACTCGATAGCTCCGGCTCAAGCTATCGATCCTCACCCACTTGCAAAGAATAAACGGCTGAATATCACGTATCGTTTTTACAAGGATAGTTTGCATCCGAGGTATACGCCAAAGTGCAAGTGTGATGTTCCGACTGTGTTGAGGTGCGCGACGAGGAAGAAGGAGAGTAGAGGCAGGTACATGTGGATGTGTCATGCAGGTTATGTGCCGGGGAGGGAGAGCTGCGGATTTTTCCAGTGGGCAGAGTTTGATGAGGATGGGGAGCCGCCGTGGGCTGGGAAGATCAAGGAGGAGGAACGAAGGAGTGGGGAAGAAGGAAGAGCTGGTGTTGAACATGGTAAGAAAGAGTGATGAGCCTACACATCCCTCTGGAGATGAGTGGCGCCCTCTCAGTGATCGTTAGGCGCGACTTCCAGAGGATCAAACGCAGATGTAATCTGCATATCGTCTCGTAGTCCTCTTGCAACGTTTGCAGACTCTGACCAAGGTGGTGCAACGACTACTTTTGAGCACAAGTATCAATACCGCTGGTACACTACACTGGACAACAAATCGGAACTTTACTCGGACCTATTCTACCGCCATACCAACCAAACATGCCACCTCTCTTCCCCTACCAAGCCATCATGCTCCGACCACAGATCGATCGAACCGGAGACCACATACCACTGTCAACCTCTCCGCCAGCCAATGAGATACTGGATAGTCTTCTCACAGGCTATCTTTGGGGCTGTCTCCTTGTGGCTTTGTTTCTCGTCGTATACTTCGCCATCAGCTTCTGTGTCTGGGTGATTGGGGCGGCGCTGACTACTATCGATACGGTAATGGACCGCCTTCGACCACGCGATGTTCACCCGGGCGCCCACACGGATGCTGTGTTGATGGCATCCCCCTTGTCCAAGACGTACGAGACTGCATATCCGGAGCGGATCTTCTCGTTGAGCGAGGACGATATGCAGATGTGGCCATGTGACAAGACTGATAAGGGCCTGGAGCATGCAATCTCGCGCACAGAGAGAGACATAGTGCTAGAAGAGAAGGGGGCAGAAGAATCTCTGGAACTTCGCATTGTCGGTAATTCCATCGATGATCCTATTCATCACACATCTTCTGGCGATGTGATCATCGTGGACACTATCCCTAATACCTCCAACGCCTTTCCTGGTCTCGATCGCCTCGTTGTTTCTATACAACTCTGATTTATTGTTTACACTCCTGGCCTCTTCTTTACGTACTCGCCTAACCAGTACACCGCCTGCAGAAACGCTTGTTCTTTTGCAAATCTCGCCTTTTCATGCGATAAATCGCCCTTTGTCGCAAATCCGTGCTCGACATCCGAGTAGAGAAACAGCTGGTATGGGACGGTATGTTCTTTGAGAATGTCTTCTGTCTCGCGGCGTTTTGAAGCGGGGAAGATGTCATCGGTTTCTGGGGTCAATGTTAGCACGCGTCGTTCTTGTTATTCTTCTTTTTCTTCTCTTTTAGTAATGGCGAAATTTGTTTCGAGGAAAAAACGTACCTGCAGCAGCGATGCTTAGCGGTCCTTTGATGTTGCGGATCTCGTCTGAAGTGACGAAACTCGGATGAGCTATAAATCCTGCGTCTAGGCCGCCTTCCTTCAACCATCTACACACATATTTGCCCCCAAAGCAATATCCCACGCCTCCTAACTTCTTGATTCTCAACTCATTCCTCAAATATCCGATTACGCGCTCATACATTGGATCAACAGTCTCCGGTTTTGGCATCGTGGTGTCAACATACTCTTGCAGGTCAAAAGATGGGTCGATGGGAAAGGACACTTGATGGCCGTTGAAAACGTCGGGTATGAGTGTTAGATAGCCGTTTTGTGCGAATTGGTCGGCGATGAGCTGGGTGTTGGGGAAGTCCATGCCGAGGACGTCGGTCATGAGAACTATCGCTTGTTCTGGGTCTTTATCCTCTGGGTAGGCGAAATATGTGCGGATATTATCGATTTGTTTGATCACTCCTTGAGGTTTCCCCTCGTGCTTTACGCCGACGACGCAGCATCGTTGCATGGGGTGCGATGCCATGGCGTTGAGGCAGCGGCCAAGATTACGGAAATGATACTTCGAAGTTCCTTATCTGATTGCAGGACGAAGGGATCGTTCTATTTATGCCACGATTCAAGGTGATGCTGAGGTATGAGTCTGATGAGCGTTGCCCCACAAAGTGACAGGGATCATGGTACCCTAAGACGCAAGCTAGCCTTTATCTCCGGATGAGAGCTTCTGGTACTTTTGCGCTACGCATGATAGATGGGATATATGTCAGAAGGGCGGATTGTATTCAAAATCATAAAATCATGTCATTCGTAATTACCAACTCTCCAATGTATCCCGTTTGTACAAAATTAGTCCTCGCACTACTGAGTCAGCACTTAACTCAGATACTCGCTCTAATCATGCATCACACATACGTAAACTCCCAGTTTTGTGTGCGATTGTCGAGCACGATCAATGCCTGACACGGCTGACACTTCGCCTCGTAACCCTCTCGTCCACGTAACTTCCACGTGGATCAACATAGCTCGTTCTTCCTGGCCTGACAATCTCAACATCGCTAACGCGTCGACGGGACACACTCCTCGCGCGGCTCCTCGCGCGCGTACGAGGCTCTTCGATGTACTCAATTGCACGGGGTCGAGATCGGGATCGTCTAGAGGGTATGAGCACGAGACGTTGGCGCTTTTGACGTAATGAACCACAAACCTGTACTCGACGTAGCGACCATTATCGCTGAAGCTCTCGACAGATGTTCGCTGCCAGTCGCGTGGTAGACGCATAACGCCAGCTGGTGGATGGGAGGTAAAGTTCCCTCGTCGTGGTGGCGGGTCGACGACGCCACGGCCGCGTGTTTCGTAAGTCTTCATAATACACATGGTGATGATGTTTGGTGTTCCTGCTCTTCTTTGATGATGATGTTGATGATACGCCAAAGTTGTTGAGGCTCGTGGTTTCCGGCTGCCGGGTTCCCGGTATGATGACGTTTAATAACGAACGACACGATAGTAAAAAGCGAAAGAGGCGGACAGGTGCGGAAAGACCAATTGATGTACCGGAACTCAAAGTACCACAGAGTAGTAGATTTATTGATTCCTAAACTAATACGACGTAGATGGGACGCGTCGGAAATGACGTGCGCCAAGATCTACCGGGTTGTTCCAAGGTTGTATCTCAATTTACCAACCTCGTTATTTCACCACCATATGTCTATATGCAGGCGGCGGTGAAGTCCAGACCTATGCATATGATCCTGGGGTCCTCTTGTTACAGACTCCTGGCTAGTGATGCAGCCCCAGCAGCACCCTCCTTTGAACCTAGCTCTGATAACGACAGGCAACTTTGATTGGAAACATGCAAAGAAGACGACGATACCCAGAAGATTCACATTTGGTGATGTGTGGGACCGAGTCTTCGTGACAGTGAAAGCTGCGAAGTAGTTACCCTAGGATTGAGCTGTCATGTTAGAGCCACCCCCACATGCCCCGCGACTCGTGGCTTGTCGCTGAAACGTAGGCGGTGACGAAGCAGAGGCCACCGCCAAAGCTACCAGGCAGGCACCACCTCCATTGTGCATCACCCATACCCTATTTTGCCTACTGATCCTTTTCTTTTGCGCGCATTATGTCTCTAGTATCCGGTATGAGCTCCAGAATGGCTTACTGTAGCAGCGACTAAGCGTAAATAGAGGCCATCTGGGCAGCGTCCCCTTCCACGACGCGTGGACAAGCAACACCTCTGTCCTCAGACCCCAAGGGCGAACGTATTGCCTATGCCGTGAGTCTGTCAACAAACGGCAGCTGTTCTCGAGTTAATCGAACCATTGTAGTCGGGCAAATCCGTCTTCCTTCGCTCCATCGACGATCCGGCTGTTAGTAAACAATACACGCAACACACAACACAGACGACCGTCGCCCGTTTCTCCCCTTCGGGCTTCTACGTTGCCAGTGGAGATGTGTCGGGTACTGTGAAGGTGTGGGACTGTGCAGGTGAAGGAGCTACAAAAGGTGGGCGGACAAAAGCGGTTGATCAAGGGTGAAAACTGATGACCATGCAGGTGACTACCACATCATCGCTGGCCGCATCAATGACTTGGCATGGGACGGCGACTCGCAGCGTATCATAGCAGTCGGCGATGGCAAAGAGCGTTTCGGACACTGCATTACAGCAGACAGCGGTAACAGCGTGGGTGAGATCTCGGGACACTCTTCACAGATCAACTGCGTCTCCATCCGCCAGCAACGACCGCTTCGCGCCGCCACAGGCTCCGACGACACCAGTCTGGTCTTCTACCATGGCGCTCCTTTCAAGTTCAACACCAGTCTCAGAGGGCAGCACAACCGCTTCGTCTTCGGCACCGCCTTCTCACCTGACGGCTCTGTCTTCGCTAGTGTTGGCGCCGACAAGCGCATATGGCTATACGATGGCAAGACTGGAGAGGCCAAGGGACAAATTGGCGAAGGAATACACACTGGCAGCATCTTCGGCATCTCATGGTCCAAGGACTCGAGCAAGTTTGTTACAGCCAGCGCGGATCAAACTGTCCGTATATGGGACCCTGAAGCGGGCAAGAACATTCAGACCTGGAGGATGGGCGAAGAAGGCGTCGCTAGTATACCCGACCAGCAAGTCGGTGTGGTATGGCCCACAGGCCGTAGCGACGGTTTGATCGTCAGTGTAGACCTCGAGGGAAACTTGAACTACCTCGTCGACGGCAACCCAAAGCCAACGCGTGTCGTTCGTGGCCATGCGAAGAATATCACAGCAGCAGCCATTGCTGGATCCACTTTCACCACAGGAAGCTACGAGGGCCGCGTCTTAGCATGGGACACTACCACCGGATTGGCCGACAAGGTCGAAGGCGCAGCACACTCCAGCTACGTCGCCGGCATCACAACTTCCGACAGTAAGAGTGAGGCGGAGTTGTACAGTGTTGGTTGGGATGACACGTTGCGTTCCATGTCAGTTCCAGACAAGATCTTCACTGGGGAGGCTCACGATCTCAAGTTTCAACCCAAGGGCGTTGCTGCAACATCGAGCACTGTATTGATCCTATCGGCTGATGCGATAGCAATATACTCCAAGGGCGAAAAGGTTGGCTCGTTATCAGTCAAGTATTCGCCAACCTCAATCGCGGCGCATGGCTCTACTGTCGCCGTTGGCGGAGACGATAAGCTCGTACACATATACACACTCTCGGGCACCGAGCTCAAAGACACAGAAACAGTGCTCCGCCGCGCAACCGCACCCATCTCTGCACTTGCCTTTTCCGCTTCAGGAAAGAAACTAGCAGTAGGTGCTGGCAACGGCAAGATCTACGCATACGAGGCAGACGCAGACTGGAAAATCATTACAGACAGATGGAGTGCACATACCGCTCGCATCACTTGTCTGGCCTGGGATGAGAGTGAGAACTATGCCGCAAGTGGTAGTCTGGATACGAATGTCATGGTCTGGAGCACTGAAGACCCTGGCAAGCGTATCAAGGCTCTCAATGCGCACAAAGATGGGGTCAATGGTGTTGCGTGGGAAAAGGCGAACAAGGTGATTTCGGCGGGTGGTGATGCTAGTATCAAGGTCTGGAGTGTGAAGGCGTGAAACGCCACCAACGTAGTGAGAAGTTGAGCAAAAGAAATGCAATGATCGATCATGGTCTGGATGGCGATTCGTGAAAACTAAACTGGAAGCCGATGGCGAGACCGGATTGGAGTGTAACGGCTAGCTTTTGAAGGACGTCGAGAAAAGGTGAGGCGAACGGAGGCGCATGAAGGCGCACGTCGGATGCTCCTGCCGTTTTCTGCTTGCATGTGATGATGCGGCTCTCTCACTTCTCTAGGTATGCCTCACCAAATCACGACCCATGCCGGACCTGCGTCACGATACATACACTACATCAATAATGTGGCATCTTTACTATCTCACTCAAGATCACCTTGTCTTCTTCTGACCGGATGCTCCTTGTCTCGTTTGTTATGCCTTCGACTAGGGAAAGATTGCCATGCACAGCCTTCACTGTGAACGGTTACAACTTCCTAAGCTTAAGAACCTCACTTCGCAGATAAGTCCCGTATATTGCGGAGATTATGACATACTATAACGAGGTGGCTACTGGTTACCGTCGCGCTCTAAATGCAGCCCTCTCAACGACAACACATGCGTAAGCCGCGCTGCCTTGTTTGCCTAAAAGTCCCGATATGCCTCAGCGCGAACAGCCACATCGAAGCTAATGTTATGCTAGCCTGCTGCAGAGGTCCTTCAAAAAGGAAAATGGACAGGGCGCTCGCCCTAGCAAGCTTCACTACTTTGTATATGGCCGCTTGGTCTCCCAAGTTTCCATGAAGCTTTCGCGCTCTTCCATTCAAGCCCAGCACAATACCTGCGACTACTATCCTCCAAACCGTGCACTAGCCTTTAGTGTCATCTCATCGGCTTATCATAGTTGCAGGCCGAATCAACATGGCCAACAACACATACTTCAGCGGGGCAGAAAACCTGCGCGACCTGATGAACGGTCAAGGAGTCTACATCGACCTCAGCGATCCGAACGCTGCTGAATTGTCCTTGCAACGACAAGATAGCCAGCAGATGCTTTCGCCCGCGATACATCAACGGCATGATTCATTCTTCTCATGCTCATCGCTAAATACCCCACGGCATTCGATCTCGCAGCACCAGGCTGAGCCTCAGCCTTACGCAAACCTACACCAAAATCTACACAGCCCCAATATCTACTCACAGCATCCGGTCAATAACGGAATGTCCCGCTCTGCATCTCAATACTCTTCCACATCTTCCGGTCAGCAGCCACACCCTCACAGCCTACAGCGATCGTCACGCGGATCATTTGGTAGCACTTTGGTCACAAATGGGTCGGAAATGTCTCGCTCCATCTCGAGCACGTCAGCGGGCCAGCGTACGACACTCCAGCCTTACCCGTTACCATCTCACTCTCAGACCGGCCACTTCCACACTAGGCGGTCATCTGAGCTTTCGCCAAATATGAATTACGATCAGTTTTCAACCACTGCGATAAGTCCTTTTGACTACACAATCAACGTCACCCCTGGCGAAGGTGTGCTTGGAGATGAGGACGAAGATAGAGCTTTTGGTCAGATTGGTTACGACAACGAGTAAGTCCTCTTTAAACTATCCAACGTGTGATCAATAAGCCACAAGATTCTCTTGTAATCCATCAGAACCCTGGTGATGTCCACTTCCTGGAGTCTGGATCCCATGGTCGTCATACGGAAATACATCCACGCATAGGAACTTTATACATAAACCCAAAAAGCTTAAACTCTGAGCCATGGTTACTTCTCAATTCTTTCCAAGGGCGACATTGCATTCGACCATGTCAGAATTCTTTTCCCGTAGTCTAACGACTATGTGAACTCCCCATGAATCGAACAAGCTCAAGGACCGTTGCATGATCGTCAGGTAAATCTGCTCCATCAGTTCAGAAGCAGCATTATCGTCTATAAACGCAAACACTCTGCTTGGAAGCACCTCTCAGCCGCTCGTCTCCAGACCATGGACGATTTCAGATACTCGGCCGTCAGACCAGTTGCGCAAGTGGTTACGACAATCACCTGGTTTTCCGGTCATACTGTACACCTTCAGGATCGCCAACCCAGGGCACCAACGTCGGTTCTTCGAGACCCAGGTGTAATGCGAGAGGATCTACCCAGTCCTGGCAAGATTGCACATGACTTCCTTACGCATCTGCCCCAAGTCCATATGCTCACCCCTCCCGAATTGGACAGGATTATGCCACCATGACGCACAAAGAAATCCATCGACTAAATTACACTAAAGGTACAGTCCGTCTAGTTTTTCTTTAGTTCTTTCTGCCATCTTTCCATCGCCCCAAGGCTCCGTTGTACAGTTTCTTGTCAAACGAGTACACAGCAAAGCTCAATAAGCGCGGAAAATCTAATGGAAGGCTTGATCATCAGAAATCTCTATCCAAACCCTTGGCCGGCACAAGGTGTGGCTGACCAATCATGAGATGACGACCCGTCAGCCAGCCACCAACTTCAGCTGTCTTACTATTTATCGCCTAGTCACAAGACGCAATACTCTTCACAAAATATCTGGTCCATCCTTCATTAACGTTGATACAAGCCCGGAGTATGCGAAACAATTGTCAATCGCCTCCATGGTCAACGCACATAGTGGATCCATACTCCACTCAATTAGACTGTCTTTATCTGTTGTTCCTACCGACGAGGATATCCTGCTTTCTTGGTCGTTTGGTCATAGTTCCATCAGAGTTCATTCTAACGTCTATGCCTCAGAAGCTCGAACCTTTTGTCCACATTTGGGTCTAGTTCCCGTGCTCCACAAGAACCATTTGATACACACGTCCCACATCAGAACCAACTGTAAGTTAGACCAGAAGACTGGAGATTTATCCATGTACTCATCATGATTAGTCGTATGATATCACCTCAGCACGTCGTCAGGGACAGTCCCTCACCTCAAAGCTCACGTTCTCCGACACTATCTTCGCCTACCAGCCCGCCGCATGCTAATCGACGCCGGCGCCATAAATCTGACCCGCCAACTAATAGAACGGATCCAATTATCGGCCAAGTAACCCTGTCAGGCAAATTCAAGTGTCTTAAGGAAACCTGTCTTAATAATGGGGAAGACATGACATTCAACCGACATGCTGACTTCAAACGTCACTACGACAACACGCATGCAGGTCGCTGTGTTGAATACTTTTGTCAAGAGCCTGGGTGTCCACGCTCAAGAAATCCAGAAGGGGGCAAGAAGGGACGAGGTTTCAAAGGGAGGAAGGACAAACGAAATGAGCACTATAAAGCAGTGCATCAAAAAGAGAGCAAGAAGCGAAAGCATGTGTATGAGAGTGATGAATATGCTGAAGGACGGGGTTATGAGGACAACACAGGAGCCAGACCATTGAAGGTAAGGCAAAGGAGCGACACATCGTAAAGTTGTATTACCGTTCATCTATACTTCGTTTTGGTTGGTTTGGATGGCTACACCTTCTTATACCGCTTGTTGAAGTGTTGTGAAGGGGTTGAGTGTCTGGGATCGTACTACTGTTGTTTTGTACCTGGGCTCATGGCTTGGTTTGCTTGATTTACTTTACTTTAATTCTGATTGCCACATCCGAGTGGTACCTCGAATGTTGGCAGTGTCTTATATGTTTCCAAATTAACTCAACAACTAAAGAAATACATGAGGTACAAGCAATCCAGATATGTTAGTTCAGAGTCCTTTGTTGGTTTCCATCATCTGCTGAGTGTGCTGTTCCAATTTATCGGCAAGCTCGGCGTCCTTTGCTGGACCACTCTCCCACCATGGTTCGCCAAAGCGGTTAAAGATGTCTAGATACGCACCACTCTGATCCGGTTTCATGTCTTCACTTGCAGCGCAGAACAAGCTGTTGTACGAGCCCTTGTCTGCCGACCAAAACATGCCAGTCATCCGTAAGACGGATATAAAACTAGTCATAATGAAGCCTGCCTTATCGACTCCGTCTGCGAGATTTGTTTCTACCAGGCCTGGATGTACACAAGACGTCCAGATCTCACCATCGTTGTTGTGGGCGCTGGGGGAACCTGGACCGTACGCCTTATGCAGGTACTTAGTGTGCAGGACATTGGCGAGCTTGCTTTGCCCATAACGGATCATCGGAGTAGCATCCTTCAGTGTCAGGTCTTCGAAGTTGATGCCACCATTTGGGGCGCTCAAGTGCCCCGATGAGGTGATGTTGACGATACGCACGCTTCCGGGCGGCAGAGTCTTGGAGGTGTCCAACATCATCTGCTTGAGGTGGTGTGTGAATACCCAGTGCGCCAGATAATTTGTCTGCCATTGCGCCTCGTAGCCGTCTTTTGTGAGCTCGAATGGTGTTGCCATAATGCCTGCATTGTTGACAAGACCGTGCAGCGCTGTCTCGAGTGTAAGAAAGCGTTGCGCTGCCGCAACGACGCTCTTGAGATCCTTGAGGTCCATTTGTAGAAGGTCGACTTGAGCTGCAGGATGCATCTTCTTGATCTCGGTTATGGCTTCTGTACCCTTTTTCGAGTTCCGAGCACACATGTACACATGCGCGCCATGTTCTGCCAGATGTGCGACGGTATAGTAGCCACTGTTTTTGAGCGAATTAGACAAATGCGACTATCGCGACATCCATGCGGGAGACTTACATGCCTGAGTTTCCTCCTGTCACGATGAAGACTTTGCCTTGGAGATCTGGGAGCGAGCTAGGGTGGAACGGCATGTTGGAGAAGATGTTTGATGAAAGACTGTGTTAACGGAGAATGGGAATCTTAAATGCTATAAAGTTAGACACGGCACGTAGTTTGTCCTATGCCCTATGTACGGCCGTAGCCGTAGAAGCATTGCCCATATGATGAAGATGTTGATGCAGGGCGTATGCCAACAAGGCGCAGCTGCAACGAGCGGACGAATCGGCCGGAAACCCCAGGACTTCTTCCTCAGCGACGCCATATACATGTGACATACATGCACGAAAACCGCTACGGACGAGTGAAGCGCGTAGAAGCCGAGTGGCATCGCGTAGCTGCATGTCAGCGCACACGATAGCATCTTACCGTCTCAAGACACAGCCCGTCAGGCAGCAGTTAAACCTAAACGCCGCATATACCTCTTCTCGAGCGGCGCAATTCGAACAAGGATGTATAGGACGAAAGCAAAACTTCTACTTAGCATGTTCTTAATCTTTTGTTCTTGAGTCAGAACCTGGGATATCTACGTAAACACGCAAGGATGGCTCCGGGTTATTGTGCTGAGAGCCAAGCTTTGCGCGACGACCAACTTTCGGGGGTGATCTCCAGATGTGCCCCGCTTCCATTGCCAAGGACCTTGGATTGAAGGTAACCCCTCATCGTCCGCTAGCACTTCCACAATCCGCGGTGTTCCAAACATCGTGTACTGCACAGTGCCAACGGCTTCTTACCATCACCAATTGTACTAATACTATGACCTTTCGCACTCGCCATCCGATTGAATCCGTGTGCATCCCTACGTACACATCCGTGACGATCAATTGCGTGCCTTGGAAACAAGCCATTTGGTTTTCAAAAAGGTGCGAGCCAGAACTCATGCGACGAGCTGGAGGCAGAAATAGCCCTGAAGTATGCCGGATCCCATACAATGTACCAGCTAAGCGACCGTGAAAGAAAGTCCTCTCGGTGACTTTTGAGTCTCAAGGACAAGGCAGGATCACGTCGTCGACGGTAAACCAGATCTTGAGAAACGTAACGCGACCAAAATCGTAAAAAGAGGTGGAAATAACAGGCTGAGAAGGTCGGTTCAGGGTGCGCAACAAGCTAATTCTAGACCCCAACCGGTCATCCTTCCATTGGCTAATCGGTTGTATCCACCTGCAGTGACTAACACCCAACCCCTACCTTGTCCTAACTTCTTCTATTCCACCCCATTTACGAATTGTGTGACTTGCGGACAGGAATTGATTGCGGCAAATGCGCTCCTACTGAATCACAGTCCGTTCACGGTTCTCGCCGCTCATCCTCAGGAGCTTGCGCCATATAAACCAACTACAGCGCCAATCTGAACTATCGAGCTCTTAATGGTCTCGTAACAGGGCTAGGTAGCTCGTGTTTGTTTTTCATGCATCGTACGTGCCGTCGGTGGGGTATGTTCTCTCCAGCATCGCAATCGGCCCGTGTTGGTCGGCGCTGACCGTACTCTTCCCTTCAATCTTCGTCTCGCCTTGCCTTGCTATGTTTACTTCTTTCTCGTCTTGTATGAAGTAGCTATGGTGAAACGTCTGCAGTTCATAGGGGTAGCGTTATGTAGCCTCGTCATTGAAACATCTGCGCAGAAGCGGGAGATATTCGAAGGTGTTTCAGCAAATGCTACTTACGATTATGTTGGTATGCTAATCCCAGTCTACAACTTCTCATTACGTTGCTTAAAGAACACTACCTAACAGAGCAAACTTTGGTAGTTGTCGGTGGTGGTACAGCTGGCCTAGCGATAGCGTCTCGCCTGTCCGAATTTGCATCAGTAGCGGTTCTGGAAGCCGGCGGCCGATATGAGCAAGACAATGGCAATCAATCTGTGGTTCCATATCATGGCCTCATTATGCCTGTGCTTGGCACAAGCGAAGCATATCCTCCCCAATCACTGATAGACTGGGACTTGTTGTCGACTGCGCAATCCGCCGCTGGCAATCGTCGCATACACTATGCACAGGGCAAAACGCTTGGAGGAAGCTCGGCGATCAACACAATGGCTTATCATCGGGCCACTGCTGGTTCATACCAGCGCTGGGCAGATTTGGTCGGTGATCAAAGTTATACATACGACAAGGTCTTGCCGTACTTCAAGAAGTCCGCTACTATCACACCCCCTGACCTCGCAAAACGCAATGCGCCGAATGCGACGGTGCGATACAACGACTCAGCGTTTGACAACGCTCTCCAAGGCCCTCTCCAAGTATCGTGGGCTAATTGGGTTGATCCAGCCCAGAGTTGGCTCGTAAGAGCATTGCAAGTAGTCGGGCAGAAGCTGAGTGTCGATGGTTTCAGCAGCGGTAGCTTGAACGGTGGAGCTTGGGTGCCCACAACCATCGACCCAAAACATGCGACAAGAAGTACTTCCAAAAGCAGCTATCTTGATGAAAAGGAAGGTGAAGGCATGTTGCAACTGACCATTTATCTGCATTCCCAAGCCAGCAGAGTGATATTTGACAAGGACAAGAACGCCATCGCTGTAGCAGTGCTATCAGAAGGAGACGAGTACACGATATCAGCAAGGAAAGAAGTCATTCTTTCGGCTGGTGTGTTTCACTCTCCACAGCTTCTTATGCTATCTGGTGAGAAATACTCCATGATCTTTTGATTGTTTGTGTGCTGATTAGTGAAGGTGTTGGGCCTGCAGCAACTCTCTCGGAACACGCTATACCAGTCGTAGCCGATCTCCCCGGCGTAGGCCAAAATCTTTGGGATCAAATCTTCTTCAATGTGCTTCGCAGTATTACCGTCCCAAGCACCGGAGCATACCTCATTACAGCCATCCAACAGGCAATAGCTCTCCAGCAGTATTCAACAAATGCCTCGGGTCCATACAGCTCGGCTGGTGGTTATCTCTCTTTCGAGAAATTACCGCTGAACTATCGTGCGAACTTCTCGTCTCGAACGGAGGCAGCTCTATCAGAATTTCCGTTTGACTGGCCGGGGATAGAATATATCGCGACTGGTTTCCCTAGCGGGAATCCCGACTTCCCCACCATCGGCGCGATCAGCGGCACACTTCTTACACCATCCTCGCGAGGTAATGCAACGATTCTTAGCGCATCGATTTTGGATCAACCCATCATCGACTTGGGCTGGCTTACTGATCCAGCAGATGAAGAAGTCATGGTCGCTGCATTCAAGCGAGTGAGGGAAGCTTGGGACAGTCCTGCACTTGTTGGAATAATCGCCGGTCCAGAAATCGCGCCCGGCACCAACATCAATACGAATGCAGACATCTTGAACTTCATCAAGCAAAACGCTCAACCCATATGGCATGCAAGCTCTACATGCTCGATGGGTAAGACACCAGGGAGAGGAGCTGTGGTGGACTCGCAGGCAAACGTTTTCGGTGTACAAGGGTTAAGAGTAGTTGATATTTCAGTATTTCCTTTCAGTCTGCCTGGGCATCCGCAGGCTTCAGTATACATGTTTGCGGAGAAGATAGCGGACAAGATCTTAAAAACAAGAGAAGCTTACTAGGCGGGTATAACTACGTCTAGCCTTGAACAGCGCAATGGAAGGACTATTGCTTCGCAGGTGAAATACAATCTGGGTGCGTTGAAGCGGGTCTTGAACGTTTTGATCACGGTTGCTCATGCCGTTCGGATAGTAGTCGGCGGATTCTATTGCATAGCTCCCGGATGAGCGATACGATCGTCTGTTTGTAGACATGCGTACCTTTTATTGCCAGTGGAATTTCCTACATCGATGAATTGTGCTAATGACCGTATGCAGTAGATAGAGCTTGATGATCGCCACGGCGGCTGATGTTGACTCACGCCGGTAAACTGGCCTTACACTGGACGGCTAAACTCTCAGAAATCAATTTGAACAGCACTTTGATTAAACAGCAGCACTATCTGCTGGAAACGCGATTACAGTAGGGTTTCCGTGCATATTACGCCACCAATCGTAAAGCACAGCTTACGGATGCAAAGCTCGATTGACTGGGTTCATGCATGATTGTGACCTGCGCATAAGTACGGCACGAAGTACGAGAGCACTCGCATTGTCGTGCAACGAGATCTTGCATCATGAGGCAGTACTTGTTTTTCTTTTTCATCCCACCTCTCGTGGTTGGCCATGGCTTCGTCCAGAATGCAACAATCGGAGGGAAGGAGTATGATGTATGTAAATAGATGCGACACAAAGCGGAACTGTTGTCACTAACATCCAGTTCAGTTCTATCACGTAATTAATCCGCCATCCAAGAGAAGACATCACAGTTGCTGACCGAGATCAAAAGCCTTATCAGGATCCCTACATGAACCCTGCTGTGGGTCTATCTTGGAAGCTGAGTAAACAACATACTAACAATGAACAGCCACCCCGCATCTCTCGCGAAATTCAAGGCAACTTCCCTATTGAAAACGTGAAGCTCATAGACCTTGAATGTGGTGGCAATACCACTGGCGGAATTATCGGATCACGGCCCGCTCCTTTGCATGCTCCAGCGGCAGCTGGGTCGACTGTTAATCTACGCTGGACAGCGTGGCCAGAGAGTCATCAGGGTCCTGTGATAACGTACATGGCGAGATGTCCTGACACTGGTGAGCATGTCCTGTCAATCGATGATACAAAGAGCGAATTATAATGAGGGTATTTTAAGGCTGCAACGACTACGTCCCCTCTTCTTCTTTGGCGCCAACCTGGTTCAAGATCGCAGAGGATGGCTTGCATTCCACCGACCCAGAGTGGCTCAAGAACCAATGGGGTATGACGTCACTTATCAACGCACCAAATGCCGGCGTGAACTACACGATTCCAGCATGTCTGAGGCCAGGCTTTTACCTTGTGCGTCACGAAATTATTGCGCTGCACAGCGCGTATAACGAGGGGGGAGTGCAGTTCTATCCCGGATGCCACCAGCTAGAGGTCACTGGCGATGGCTCGACAGTGCCGACGGCGGGCCTGGTGAGCTTCCCAGGCGCATATGATAGTAAGGATGCTGGTCTTGTATACAGCATCTACAACCAACTACCGTACGATATCCCAGGGCCTGAAGTATTCCAGTGCGTAACATAGCTAAGGGAGAACTATAATAAAGATCTGTCTAAAAGGAAACACATGTTGAGATATACCAACATAACTTAGTACATGAGCAGGATTGCTTCTGCATTCGATCTCTACATCTGGAGAGTAGTGGTAGATATGCCTGTTGTCTGACCTTCTTCTAGACATCAGTGCCTGTGAACAGAATCTCACTCTCCATGTTACATGTCGTCAGAACTCTCAGCCCGTAATTGATGTAAGAAGAGCCACATCATAGTCGATCTATATTCGCTACGTAGACTTCTCACCCAGGCCCATGCTAGCAGATCCCATACACTCTGCCCATATCCATCATCCTGCAACCCCAACTCCTCTTTCCATCCAGCTCAAAACTTCCTCTGCCACACCAACCTTCCAATATCACCCACCTCCCGCACCGTGACCCTCGCCCCCCTCACCTCCTCATCGCCCAATAGATTCTCGTACACCTTTGCAAACTCCGATGCGTTCGTAACCCCATGCTTCTCCGCCTGCTCATCAACCTCGACCCGAAAGCAAAGATACACTTCATTGAACCGTACATTCGTCTTCTCGTTCTCGCGGGCTGCGGCCGTGCTCATGGTAAACAGGGCGCCTTGCGTCATGCCTGGTACAGGAAAGAAGGCAGTTTCGCCCTGCGCGCCAGTGCAGAGAGTCCAGGTGCTGGTGGGATGCTTCTGAGCAAGGAGATAGGGAACGGTGGCGCGGTAGGCGACTGCGAATGATTGCTAAGCAGAGGTCCACCCCTCCTCTTATCATTGGAAGGACTGCGGCTTACAGAAATTCGCCTCAAAGGCAATGTTGAAGTTGTAGCGTAGTTGTTCCGTTGTGATTTCCGTAAGGGGAGTGGAAACGTATTCGCCGCCGACTGAAGGGGGAGAGGAATTGATTAGCGGACATGTGAGGATGGAAACGAGTCGATCGGGACTGACCGCAAGAGTATACGTGCTGGAAGGCTGGTAGTTGCCCTTCTCGCACCTTTTCGACGACACTTTGAACACCCGTGTCGGACGAGATGTCGGCTTCTGCAAAGGTGATCCCCTGCGATGATCCGACATGTCTGATGAGCTTGTCGGCGGAAGCTTGGTTTCGGACGATCGCTAGAACGTTGCGTTTTGAGTTGAGAGCGCCTTTCACGGCTGCTACGCCGATGTTGCCTGTGCTTCCAACTACCAGGACGGTTTCGGTATCAGATGATGACATGGTAGGCTATCTTGAAGCGATTCTGAACAGCTGCAGATTGTCAAAGTAGGTACGAGTATGATCAACGTTGACGGACACTGTGCGTATCGGGATGATTTCTTTTACTTTGCATGGTGTTGACACTGACTAGATATCAGATTTGCAATGCTGCTTCTCCTTGCCAGGCTAACCATATCGTGACAAATCCGTTCGCGGTCTTGTCGCGTTTCGGCTAACTACAAGAGCGAGCTTACAAACACAGCGCCGAAGGATCGATCGAAGGAAGACTTCGACCCACACTGTTACCCCAACAAGTGGGGAGGTACTCGGGGCCACTCATGTTAGGACTTAGCAATTATAATGCGTGTGCTATTGTTGCATTAGGAAAAGCCTATAAGCTACTGTAAATAGGCTGTTTTTAATGCTTAATTAGCAGGGTTAAGATACGGCGTAGCTAGATACTTTTCTCTTTACCTCTAACGCTGTCTAAACAACTAATTTATAAATTGTATAGCATTTTATTTCTCTAGAACTATGCTTATTATTATCCTCTACGTCTTAAAATATAACTTAGAGCTATTATAACCTATTAGCTGCAAAGCATAGCCTTTAACTCTTACTAACATGTTTTACAAGCGAGTAACGCGTACAAGCGAGTAACGCACCCCACTAACTTTGCGCACCTCTTGCACTTTTATCAACTATAGCTCCACTAAATTAAGCCTAAAACGTTTCCTATAAGGCTAATATACAACTAGCAATTTTAGCTATTAGTTAAGGCTAGATCTAGTCTTATAGAGGCGCCGCGCGGATGTACGAAGTCTCTCGAACAACGCTTAAGCGCCGGCGCGCTAGTGTATCTGCCTAACCTAATTGCTAGCCTAATTCAAGGAAGCTTACCTAGAGAGAGGAGGAGGTAATTGTTAGGTATATACTTAACTTAGACGCACGTAGATTTGCGCCTACGTATAAAGCTGTACGTAATATAGCTAATAAGCTACTAGCTGCGCGCAGCGCTAGTTAGGTTAGCGTCTACTAGCCGCGCAACTTTGTTAAGCGTTGTAACGAGGGCTCGAGACACACGTCCCTCGAAGGAACAGAGTACGCGCTAAACCTGCTTATAAGGCGCGCCTCGCTCTGTAGAGCGAGGTCAGGATTATTCTCTTTACAACCTACACCTGTAGTCTAAATACATGAGCTATCTCCCACTATCCTTAGTAACGTGAAGCAAGCACTATTGCCTACAGTTACGCCTCACAAGCGTACAGACAGTCTTACAACATATTTTAATTAAGCGTATAATAGGCAGCGAGCTCTATGCAAGGATTTAGCTCTAATTAAGAGCTAGTTTAAGCTTATAGAGGAGACAAAGGCTAAGTACAGCATCTACAATAGTAACGTATACAACTTTAACAAGGCCGGCTTTATAATAGGCAAGATTACAACTTAGCTTATTATAACAGGGTTAGAGAGAAGAGGCAGGCTAAAGGCTATCTAGCCTAGTAATCGCAAGTAGGTAATGTTAATCGCGGCGATTAACGCTGCTAGCTAGTTAGTCTTACTATTCCTTATCTTCGCTAGCTAGTATTACCTGTCTGCCTAGTATAAGGAGGATATCCTACGCAACTAGGCGATCGCAGTTAGTAACAACAGCTAGATAAATAATAAGCTAGAAGTAGAGTAGCTAAAGCACTTTAACGCTTATACGAAGACTTGCGTTGTTAGTGCGCGTTGCCTGCTCGTCTTTAATAGCTATAAGAGCTACTACTCTCTTAAGTTTTAAGAGCTCTGCAAAGAGAATAATATCTACACGCTCTGTATACTACCTTACTTATCTCACCTACTCTAGCCTCTTAATGTTAGCTGTTTCTTGCTATTAAAGCGCGCGTACAGCTGTAAGGTAGAGAGCCTAATCTGCTACTATATTAACTATATTATAAAGCTTAAGTTTCTCCTAGCGTTTAAGACAGCGTTTAATTAAGCTTTTACGCTAGCTAATATCTGCTTAGCTTTCCGCAGCGCAGGCCTTGTTCCTCTCTAGCCAGACGCTGTCCTCTTGAAGCTAGACGTGCAGCTCTGTACGCCTACTCTAGCTGCTCTAACAGAGGCTTCTTAGGAAGCTTGTACGCCGAGCAACGTACGCGAGCTTAAAGCTTAATTAACGTTAATACGTAAGCGCGTGTGACGGCATAAGAGCTTATTACTAGCTTTAATTATTTAGGCGATTAACTAGCTTAAAAAGGGCGCTAAGGTAATAATACTCTTAGCTAAGCTAATGCGCAATTAGATTGCTAGCCTTAAAAAGGCTAATAAGGCAGCGTTAGCGCGTAAACAGCGTAAAAAAAAGCGTATACAATAGCAAGGAGTCTTAATAAAGGGAGCTAGTAAGGATATACTCGCTTAACGTAAGGCTGATCAGCAGATTGCTTGTGAGCAGCGTTAAGAAGGAGAGCGATCAGGCGTGAGCCGCTAGGCTCTCGCGCGCTGTAAGAAGTGCAGAGAGACTAGACATAACTCTCGTACGTGCAAGAAAGATACCTTAGATACTGCTTAATCTGCTCTATTAATATCTATATATTATCTTGTAAGGTAGTTAAGATATACGCGTGTAGAGGTGCGCAAAGTTAGTAGGGTGCGTCACTCGCTTGTACGCGTTACTCGCTTGTAAAACATGTTATCTTAGAATTATGTTTACTTTTATATACTACGCTACTCTAA